>NC_059158.1:187161337-187495665 GCF_019923935.1 Bubalus bubalis
AATCTCCCCGCTGGCCTGAATGAACTGGAAGGTAGAGAAAGCAGTTTCCAAAAAATGCTGAAACTGCTCTTAAAAAGAGAGAGCAGGTGTAAAATTCACACATGGGGCCTGTTTTTTCCACCATCCCGAACGCATGGAGATTGCGGCCAAGCCTACAAATACGTGCGAGGAGCCGGCCGGTCTCAGCCTTTGTCCGGAGAGCGTCTCTCCGCCCCGGAGAGGGAGGGGCCGTCCCTAGTGGAGTCAGGAGGACCCGTGATTCTCAGCAGGAGCAGCCAAATCCCGAAGGCCCCCATCCCAGCTCCAGGCTGAGATCAGCACTCAGGTCTGCCCAGAACGAACAGCCAGTGTTGGGACGTCCCCACTGGTCCAGTGGTCACTTGCGATCTGGGGGACGAGGGTTAGATCCCTGGTCAGGGAACGAAGATCTCACATAGCAACCTAAGCCCGCCAGCCACGACTACTGAAGCCTGCCTGTTCTCAGGCCCGCCCACCACAACTGGAGAGTCCTTGGGCCACAAGGAAAGATCCTGCAAGATGCAAGGGAGATCCTGAGTGCAGCGGCTAAGACCTAAGGCAGCCAAATAAATAAATAGATTAATATATATATATACACATATACACACACAAAAATGGATACTATTATACAAGTACAGAGTGGCTGGGAAGAGGCAAGGCTTTAGACTCAGCAAAGAGGTCAGGGGTCAGGATCAGCCAAAGGTTAACTACAGGTGGTGTGGAGGACCTCGGGTCAAGTCCTAGCTCTGCCCAGGATCACAGATGCTGCTTTGAGAGAGGACCTCGCTGCTTCAGAAAAAGGAAATGGCAACCCACTCCAGTATTCTTGCTTGGAGAATCCTGTGGACAGAGGAGCCTAGTGGGTTGCTGTCCATGGGGTCACACAGAGTCGGACATGACCGAAGCGACTTAGCATGCATGCATGCATTGGAGAAGGATATGGCAACCCACTCCAGTGTTCTTGCCTGGAGAATCCCAGGGACAGAGGAGCCTGGTGGGCTGCCGTCTATGGGGTCGCACAGAGTCGGACACGACTGACGCGACTTAGCAGCAGCAGCAGCAGCTCCCTGCTTCTCAGTTTCACCCTCTGTAAAATGGGGATGATGGTGAAAATAGCTCCCACCTCACGATCCTTCCCATCAGGCTGTAGACCCTCTTGGCTGGACGGATACCCATTCACCGGTCACAGGACCAGGGGTGGGAGGGAAGGACATCTGAAAGCGGAGGCGCATACAATCTCATCACCCTTCCAGCAGAAGCCCCCACTCTCTGCTTGCATGCCTCCAGGAACAGGAAGCTCACCACCCAAGTTCAGCCTTGTCCTTCCTGGAGGCTGGCTGTTGCACTCTGGGGAGTCCTGCCCTCTCTGGACCGCACTGGGCCAGGTGGCCACAGGCCCAGCTCTGCAGCAGGATGATCTTATGGTACAGGGAGCAGAAACACAGAATTATATAAAATTACTCCCACATATGGGGCTTCCCAGTGGGCACAGGTGGTAAAGAATCCTCCTGCCAATGCAAGAGATGCAAGAGATTTGAGTTTGATACCTGGGTCAGGAAGATCCTTTGGAGAAGAAAATGGCAACCCACTCCAGTATTCTTGCCTGGGAAATTCCAGGGACAGAGGAGCCTGGTGGGCCATAGCCATGGGATTGCAGAGTCAGACACAACTGAGCACGCACGTGTGCGCATGCAAATACCCATATACAGATACACGCACACACACATACAGCTTCCCTGGCGGCACAGACCGTAAAGAATCCGCCTGCAAAGTGGGAGACCCCGGTTCGATCCCTCGGTTGGGAAGGAACCCCTGGAGGAGGGCATGGCAACCCACTGCAGTATTCTTGCCTGGAGAATCCCACGGACAGCGGAGCCTGGTGGACTACAGTCCATGGGGTCGCAAAGAGTCGGACACGACTGAGCGACTTCACAGACACACATACATATAGTACATAAACCTTAGCCCAGCGCCTGGTAACTGCTCGCCCCGGACTAGTTCCCATGATTATCAGCATTATCTCTGCTTTACCAAATGTGAGCTTACCTTAATCGATTCACCTCTCTGAGCTTCTGTCTCCTGGAAGGAACAATGCCTTATTCCAATAAAATAGTGTGTGCTAAGTACTCAACACTTCCTAGAAAAAGCACAAGAAAAGGTAGCTTTAATTATGATGATTTCTCAAAACGGCTGCCCTTTGTTCGCCAGCTTTCTTCTGGGCCCCTGATCCATCTGTGTTTAGCATTTAGATCCCTCCTGGGCAGGAACTAAATTGCTTTCTGAGGGTCCAGCCCCTGAGCAATGAGAATTTGAGGTTTAGCCACTGCTCCTTGATCTGTTCTTACAGGTCATCACCACAACAAAATCAGCCAAAGTGGCTGTCTTTAAGTTTTTAAAAATAAAGGCCTTCAGAGGGAAAACATTACAGTAAGAAGCTACGGTAGGGGAGTTCCATGGATAAAGAGAACCAGGAAAGACTTTCTCGACACCAGAGAACCCATTTTGGCCGAGGCCATTCCCCAGTGCTAGCCCAGGAGCCCATCCCAGTAATTAGAGCGCTTAAGGGAGAAAATGCAGAAATGAGGGAGGAGCAGGCCAGAAACAATAGGGCAGCCTCGGGGCAGGTCGGTTCCTCCAGGGATTTACACAAGAACATGACTTTTTTTTTTTTTTTTTTTTTGACCTCGCCAAGCAGCTTGTTAGATGCTATTTCCCCAACCGGGGATCAGAGGCAATCCCCCTGCAGCGGAGGAGTGGACTCGACCACTGGACCACCAGGGAAACCCCACATAATGATACACGACCAAGTTCTGCAGGAGCTAAGGCCCCCACCAGGTGGAGGATGGGATGATGCCGAGTTCAAGCCACTGAGCCTGGACTCTGTAGACTTTGCCCCAGTTCTGTGCTGAATTCTCTACTCAAGCCCTCTCACATCAGCATCTACCCTTAGCTTAAAACGTCCCCAAATTTGCTGTCTGGGGAGACGCTGCTTTGGGAGAGATCCCCAGGGTTCTTCTTATTTGCTCTGAGGAATAAATCCTTCTTCCTCCCGATTTTTGGCTTGGATGTGTCTATTGGCTAAGCACCCACCAAGAGGTGGGCCCAGATGTCAGGTATCTTTGCCTGGCTGAGTCACTAGCTGGCCGGGCCGGGGAGGCAGGGCAGCGGAGAGACACAGCCTGTGGGCTTCTGAGTGTGAAGTCAGGGGCTTTCCGTGCCACAAATGGGGTTCGCAGTGCTTCACGGGAGAACCGTGGAAAGGTACCACCATGGAGAGGCCCAAGCGAGGCCCTGGGTCTGCAGCTGGTTCGTTAAAGTAAGTCCCACAGATGCAAGTCAAATCATGATACCGCATACCTTAAACTTACCCAGCGCTGTATGTCAATCGGGAAATGAAGTGAAAGTCGCTCAGTCACGTCCTACTCTGTGGCTCCATGGCTCCAACCGACTCTGTGGCTCCATGGAATTCTCCAGGCCAGAATACTGGAGTGGGTAGCCCTTCTCCAGGGGATCTTCACAACCCAGGGATCGAACCCAGGTCTCCCACATTGCAGGCAGATTCTTTACCAGCTGAGCCACAAGGGAAGCGCAAGAATACTGGAGTGGGTAGCCTATCCCTTCCCCAGCAGATCTTCCCAATTCAGGAATTGAACCGAGGCCTCCTGCATTGCAGGCAGATTGTTTACCAACTGAGTTATCAGGGAAGCCCATGTAGGTCAATTACATCTCCACAAAACGAAGGAAAAAGTTTCATCGTTCACAGGTCTGCAAAATGTCTTCAATTAAGTCCACTGAGTCTGGTCTCAGGCCATGCCAAGTTCATGATCTTTTTTTTTCCCCTTTTTTTGGTTGCACTGCTTGGCATGCCGGATCTTAGTTCCCTGACCAGGAGTCAGGGACGACTGAGTCGCCTGCAAGGGGAGCGTGGAGTCTTAACCACTGGAAACGCCTTTGATCTTTCATCACCTTCAGCGTGCTAGAGCCCCGCCATGAAATAGAGCAATTCTGCTGTTCTTTTCAGGTGCAGCTGACTTACAATAGCAGTTGCCCTGAAGGTCCCCAAAGCGCTGCTGCAAATGGAAACACATCTACAGAGAGATGGCTCATCGGACCGTCTTTCTCCCCCTTCTTTGCTTCAATGATCTCTGTATCGTTTTCATATTTTAAAATGACTTTTTTTTTGGTTCATCACGTCCACTTATGTGAGAGTCCTAGAGTAGTCAAAGCCGCGGAGACAGAATGTAGAAGGAAGGGGGCCCGAGGCGGGCGTTGCTGTTTCACGGGTTTGCAGTTTCAGTTTGGGAAGATGCGAAAGTTGGGGAGATGGACGGTGGTGCAGGTTACGGAACGATGTGAACGTACTCGGCACTGCTGCACGGAACACGCCAAAACCGTTAAAGCGGGGACTCCTTAGCTGTCTAATGGTTAGGACTCCCCACTCTCATTTCCGAGGAGGGCCTGGGTTCAATCCCTGGTTGGGAAACCAAGATCCCACAAGCGGCTCGTTGAGGCCCAGAAAAACAAAACATTTCTAAAAAAATAAAATGATTAAAATGGTCAATGTTATGTTTTATGTATGTGTATAACCACCATCTAAGACTTCTAACTGAGAAAAGAAACACCGTCCTGGGGCGAAGCCCACGGCGGCTGTGACGGCGGAACGGAGCCCCGCCAGCTCCCATCCTGGGCAATGGGTAACTGCGCAGGGCAGCTGCAGCGGCATTTTGCAGGACTGAACCACAGGCAGCACGGAGACAGGAGAGAAAATCACAAGAGGAGCCCCTGCCCTTCACCACTTCCCTTCTTCCTGGCGACAGTTCCCCAAACACCACACAGCAGCTGGAACCCAGGCAGAGCCCCGAGGGCCTGCCTTTGGGCAGCAGAAATGTCTGGAAGCGCCAGAGGGGCATTCTCCCTGGCCAAGCCTCCGACCTCGGTGCCTCAGCTTCCTCATCTGTGACAGCGAGATAAAAAGACCATAGACTTCATAAGACCATTATGAGGCTTAAATAACCAAGTTAAAATATGCAGAACCATCAAAACCTTTATACGGCGTGTTCTAAGGGCAACATGTCTACCCTTTCAGTCCAGTCGCTCAGTCGTGTCTGACTCTTTGCAACCCCATGGACTGCAGCACGCCAGGCCTCCCTGTCCATCACCAACTCTCGGAGTTTACTCAAACTCATGTCCATTGAGTCGGTGATGCCATCCAACCATCTCATCCTCTGTCGTCCCCTTCTCCTCCTGCCTTCAATCTTTCCCAGCATCAGGGTCTTTTCAAATTAGTCAGTTCTTCACATCAGGTGGCCAGAGTATTGGAGCTTCAGCTTCAACATTAGTCCTTCCAATGAATATTCAGAACTGATTTCCTTTAGGGTGGACTGGTTGGATCTCCTTGCAGTCCAAGGGATTCTCAAGACTCTTCTCCAACACCACAGCTCAAAAGCATCAATTCTTCGGTGCTCAGCTTCCTTTATAGTCCAACTCTCACATCTATACGTGACTACTGGAAAAACTATAACTTTAACTAGACGGACCTTTGTTGGCAAAGTAATGTCTCTGCTTTTGAATATGCTGTCTAGGTTGATCATAGCTTTTCTTCCAAGGAGCAAATGTCTTTTAATTTCATGGCTGCAGTCACCATCTGCAGTGATTTTGAAGCCCAAGAAAATAAAGTCTGTCACTATTTCCACTGTTTCCCCATCTATTTGCCATGAAGTGATGGGACCGGATGCCATGATCTTCATTTTCTGAATGTTGAGTTTTAAGCCAGCTTTTTCACTCTCCTCTTTCACTTTCATCAAGAGGCTCTTTAGTTCCTCTTTGCTTTCTGCCATAAGGGTGGTGTCATCTGCATATCTAAGGTTATTGATATTTCTCCTGGCAATCTTGATTCCAGCTTGTGCTTCCTCCAGCCCAGGGTTTCTCATGATGTACTCTGCATATAAGTTAAATAAGCAGGGTGACAATATACAGCCTTGATGTACTCCTTCCAGATTTGGAACCAGTGCATTGTTCCATGTCTGGTTCTAACTGTTGCTTCCTGACCTGCATACAGGTTTCTCAGGAGGCAGGTCGGGTGGTCCGGTATTCCCTTTACATATTCAGCAAAGATGTGCTAGGTGTGCGGAGTGTTTGGTGTTAGGAATTTAAAATGCATCTACCAGTGATGACGGGGGCTTTCCAGGTGGCACCAGCGGTAAAGAACTCGCCTGCCAATGCGGGAGAGTTGGGGTAGATCCCTGGGTAGGGGAGGAGGGCATGGCAAGCCACTCCAGTCCTCTTGCCTGAAGAGTCCCATGGGCAGAGGGGCCTGGCAGCTCCAGTCCACGGGTCACAGAGAGTCGGACACGGCGGGGGGACGGAGCTCACACTCAGTGATGATGCCAGGAACGCGTGCTGCTCTGGCAGGGTCTGCAGCATCCCTGTTCTTTTGGGGAGCAGTCGGCATCAGGAGCCTTAAAAATAGGCATGCCCTCTGCCCCAGTAATTCTCCTTCTGGGAATAAGCCTGAAACAATAATCCTAAGTGCAAACAAGCTCTGTGATTTTGTTTAGTCACTGATTCAGAACTTGTTTTTAACACATGCATGAAATGGTTTGGGAAGGAGCCGTTCTCTAGTGCAAGGCGTAGTAAGGATTGAAGGAAGTCTGTGTTTCTGGTTGAGGTCCTTATTTCAGTTTGACTCCTAAGACGGGGAGATTTCCCAGGCTTCTCTGAGTCTGAGCAGAGCTGCTGACCGGAACTTCGGTGTCCCCGCCCCTGGTGCAGGCCTTACGTGTACCCCCTGGAGGAACCTAGGGAGCCCACTCTCGCAGGCGGGTATTTTGCCTGAAGCACCCTTCTTGGCCCCTGGCACGGCCAGGCCGGCAGGTGGAAAGCTGGGAATGCCCCCAGCCCGTGGTACCCTGGGTTGAGGGCCGTGCCCAGCAAAGCAAGTTTGAACTGGGCGCCTCTCCAAAGGCTTCTCCTCTTCAGTTTCACTCCCAAACCCATGATTCTCCAGGTTCCCAGGACCCAGGGTGTCCTGGGCTGAGCTGGGTTGGGAGGAAGGCAGTGGTTTTGCGAAGCTGATTGGCTGCAGAGGAGGTGGCAAACCAGGGACCCACGGTCCGGAGGGTGGGGGACTCCCAGGGATGCAGCACCCCTGGGGGACTCTCCCAGGGAGGTTTCACCAGGTCCTTAGGAGGAGGACCAAGGTGCGGGGTCCCAGTCCCGGGACCGCCAGGGAAGTCCCTCTGCTGAAACTGTTGTGCGACTTCTGAGAACTCCGTTCAGCTCTCTGAGCATCAGAAAAACAGCAGTGGGGACGATAATAAGACCTGCTCCTCGGACTGTTCTGAAGATGATGTCATAGAATTTGTGAAGCACCTGATAGGGTTTTGAAACTTTTGGACACACACGTGAGAAATTGTTCATTATTTTCCAGAAGCAGTAGAGTGTGCGGTAGAGATCACTGACTCGGAACCAGTGGGGCCTGTGTTCCGATCCTGCATTTCTAGATGCTTAACTTTGGAGTACTGGCGTGAGCTCTCTGGGCGCTCTGTAAACCAAGGTTGGTAACAATAGCACCGAGTCACAAGGGCTGCTGTGAGTAATACATGCAAAAATATTTCCAAGGCCTGTCCCGTCAGCAGCAGCAAGGCCACCACCGTTACTGGGAAATCAGAGAAGGCTGCCGGAAAAGCGTAACCCTGGAAGGCTGGGAAGGAGTTTGAAGGACTCAGGATGGCCCTGAGCACAGGACAAGCACCTAAGAAGTATTCTGCAGAACGTGGCGGGGAGGGGGTGGCAGAAAGGCATAGACCCAGCTTCTAGAGACAGCCTGGGGTCCAGGAGTGAGACTGGTCAGTCTTGTGTTTGAATCTGTATTGGGTTCTCCAGAGAATCAGAACCCGTAGGACATACAGACATAAAACACAGAGATGCATTGTACCCAATTGGCTCATCTGCTTCTGGAGGCCGAGCAGGTCTATGACCCGCCGTCTGCAGGCTGGAGGCTCATGAAAGCAGGTGGATAGTGCCAGGTTTGATCCCTGGGTCGGGAAGATCCCCTGGAGGAGGAAATGGCAACCCACTGCAGTATCCTTGCCTGGAGAATCCCATGGGCGGAGGGGCCTGGTGGGCTACGGTCCTTGGGGGTCACAGAGAGTCAGACACGACCGAGTGACTAACGAGTCCAAAGGCCTGAGTGGGAGCAACCGTGTAAGTCTGGGTGTGAGTCTGAAGTGGTAGCGACAGAGGCGGAAGAAGCTGGGCGGTCCCCACTGCTGCAGAGAGAGCCGTTTGCCCTTTTGTTCTGTTCAGCCCTCGAGGGTCTGGATGACAGACATTCACCGGGCCGAGGCTGCTCTTCACGGTCTATCAGTTCAAACGCTCATCTTTTCCAGAAACCAGCTCCCAACCACACCCAGAAGTCATGTTTTCACCGGCTATCTGTGCGCCCCTGAGCCCAGTGGGCTGACGCATAAAACTAACCGTCACAGGCTCCTGGCTCTGCCTCCCACCGGCTGTGGGGATTTTCTCAGCCTCAGTCTCCTGGCAGGAAAGCAGGGTCCTGACAACACCGCCCTGCAGGCCAGGAGTCTGTGCCACGTGCGCGATGGGGACTTTGTAGGGCACAGTCACTGTGAAAGCGCCGTTAGGAGTTCAACCGAGTAAATCTGAAGACCTGGCTTTAGTCAAGGGTCCCTACATGGCGCACAGCTCACCCAGCATCTGGAAGGCCACGCGGGGGAGCAGACAAATACCAGGCGTTTATGGGAAGACGGGCGGAGCAAGGGAGCTCCTGACGCCAGCAGAGGAAGACCAGGGTTTCATTTCAGGCCAGGATGGCTTCCTGGGTGGAGGGAGGGAGTGGCAGGGATTTTATCACGAAGATGCCTCTTGCCCTGGGGGATGGCGAGGTCCCACAGGACAGATGACCTCAGAGGTGCTGACTGGAACATTCCAGGGTGGTGGATGAAGGTTACATTTCTGGGAAAGGTTGAAACTGCAGCTTGACCAGGTAGGAAGTCTTGGTCTGGTACCATGGGCTTTATTTAGTATCAGTGATGCCACTTTGGACCTGGAGCTTTCTCCGTGACAGGCTCTTCGGGGAAACGGCAGCGCTGTGCCCACTCCTTAGAGCTGCTCGCCCCTTCCCCCGCCCCGGGACACAACATCCGTCACCCACTTCCTCATCCCTTTACCTGGGCGCTCTCCCATCTCCTCCAACATTGCATTAAGCTCAAGTTTCTCTCTGCAGTTGGGGTTGGCAAACTTTGTTTTGCAAAGGCCCAGATTGTAAATATTTTTGGCTTTTTGAGCAAAGAGGCACCCTTGGGGACCCTATGTGGATACTCATATAATGAGGGAAAATAGATTTTCACAAATGCTTTAGCGTTGGTTTACAAATTCTAAAGTAATAATTGAATAGAATTTTTTAAACACAGATCTACCAATGAACAGAGCAAAATCCTTTAGGGAAGGGGATAACATTTTGCTTACCTGGGGTTCAAATGAAGAACTGGTTCTCAACTCCCAGAGTTAAGAACTTCTTAGCTTGAATTTGATCTCTCTGAGTGCTTTTCCTTTTTCTGAAGGTCTTGGGCCATTTCTCACCAACTCCTTCCTGTCACTTGTGATTGGCTGGATCTTGTTGCAAAGAGAACCGCCAGGACGGTTATCCACGCTCTGCTGTCCTGACTAGCCTTATCCTCTTGGGCATTGCTCACCTGCCTGGTATTTACCGAGCGACTACTAGGTTCTGGAAGCTGTGCCTAGACCTGTGGACCCAGCAGCCAGCAAGGCGGGCCTGAGCCCTCCCTCTTCAAGCTTCTGGCCTCGTGGACGGAAAAGTCAACGTGACCTTTCTGAGCCTCAGCTTTCCTGTCTATAAAATGGGCATAATAATCTGTGACAAACGTCCTGACCAGATGGTTGAGACTCGAGACAGAAGACTGACTTGCAAACTTGAAAGCATCCTACTGTTGGAAACAGGGGCCTTCCGAGTTTATGGTTTTTAGCTGCCTTTTATTGGCAGAAATCAAGAGACTTTGACAAGCAACCTTCAAGATCTCAATGCAGTTGGTAGGGATGGCAGAGAAGGAATGGGAGAGACATCAGTTACCAGGGGAATCTGGACCGTTCCTGGTATGAGGCTAACCCTGGAGCATCCCATGTATTTGGGGAGAGGGGGTGCGGAGGGAAGTGGTCCCGCATGCCCCTCCGGCCTCTGTAAATGCTCTTGCCTCAACTGGGGCCTCACTGTTCAGTCGCTAAGTCGTGTCCGACTCCCTGCGACCGCGGGGACTGCAGCTCGCCAGGTTTCCCCGCCCTTCATGTCTCCAGGGCTTTGCTTTAAGCCGGTGATGCTATCTGACCATCTCATCCTCGGTTGCCTGCTTCACCTCTTGTCCTGAGTGGCTGGAATTCTCTCCAGCTTGAAAGAGCCGGTGGGTGGAGCCAAGTATTTAAATTCTCACTGTGAAGCCCCGCCCCAGTCCTCCGGGCTGGTCTCCTCCCTTGATCTCCTTCCGCCCCCGCAGCTAAATTACCGGCTCTTAACTGCTCTTCTCCTGGGGGCTGCCCGCCTCTTGCCCCAGGCCAGGGATGTCGTTTGTCCCACAAATGAACCTCCAGGCAGAGAACATGCTTTTCTAGGGACAGAGGCCCCAAACAGTGAGAAAGGGGACCCAGCAGAGGCCAGGGACCCAGCAGAGGCCAGGAACCCAGGAGTCCCTTTTCCTGCTGAACTTCAGGCATGACCCAAGACTTATTAGCTTAGAACTAACTAATCAGATACTTAAGAGTCAGGGGAACATTGGCATTTTCTTGTTTAATCGTTTTCAAATTATTTTAGCAGTGCAATCTTTTCTTCAAACAAAATCCTGCAGGGATCACAAATAAAGACAGGAGGTGGCGGAGTGTTATGGTTTTTTAAAAATCCACGCTGGAAAGGGTAGGCATAAAATCAACTTCAATTTTAAAAAAGCTTAGAAAAAAGGTATAACTTTCAACAAATAATGCTGAAGCCATGAACTTAACCTAAATCACACACCTAATACAAAAACGTGAAAACATTTTGCTGTACAGAAATGAACACAAATGTTGTACATTGTAAATCGACTATACGTCAATACAAAAATAAATTTTAAAAAGCATGCAAAAATTAACTCCAAATGGATTACAGACTTAAAGGTAAAGCATTAAACTATAAAACTTTTAGAAGAAGCATAGGTGACTGTCTTTCACACCCAGGACTAAGGTCCTCAGCAAAATCCATGAGAGAAAAAAATTGATAAACTGGACTTCATCAAAATGAGAAAATATTTGTAAACCACAGACCTCACAAAGGACTTATAGCTGGGGCAGGGGTGGGGGGAAGCCTCTCAAAACTCAAGAGAAAAAAATCCAATTTGAAAATGGGCAAGAGACATTTCTGGGTTTTGTTTTTTGGGTTTTTTTTTTTGGCCATGCAGGATTTTAGTTTTCAACCCGGGGATCGAATCTGGGCCTTCATCGAAGTCCTAACAACTGGATCATCAGGGAATTCCCAAAAGACATTACTGAAGAGGGTTTACAAGTGGCAAATAAGCATGAAAATATGGTTGACGTCACTAGCGATTCAGATCAGTCGCTCAGTCGTGCGATTAGGGAAAAGTAAATGAAGACTCCCGTGAGACGTCACTACCTCTTCCTACTAGAACAGCTACAATAAGATAGTTTTCAATTAAGAAAAGATAGTGACAACGGCGGACGCTGGCCGGGGGGGAGCGCTCATACCTTGCTGGCTGGGGCGTAAAGCGGGACAGCCACTCGGGAAAAGAGTATGATAGTTTCTGTTAAAAAAAAAACGAAAATACTCTTACCTTCAGTTCAGTTCAGTCGCTCAGTCGTGTCCGACTCTTTGCGACCCCATGAATCGCAGCACGCCAGGCCTCCCTGTCCATCACCAACTCCCGGAGTTCACCCAGACTCACGTCCATAGAGTCAGTGATGCCATCCAGCCATCTCATCCTCTGGCGTCCCCTTCTCCTCCTGCCCCCAATCCCTTCCAGCATCAGTCTTTTCCAATGAATCAATTTTTCGCATGAGGTGGCCAAAGTACTGGAGTTTCAGCTTCAGCATCAGTCCTTCCAAAGAAATCCCAGGGCTGATCTCCTTCAGAAAGGACCCTTACCTTACGATGCAGCAATTACACTCCCAGGCATTTATCCCAGAGAAACAAAAACTTACGTCTACACAAAAATCTTTATACAAATGTTTATAGCACTTTTATTTGTAATAGCTCAAAACTGGCAATCAGCAAATTGTCCTTTATTTGGCTGAATGGGGCATCTGTACCACGGAGCACAACCTGTTAAAAAAGAGGAACAGACCACTGATGTGCAGAGCGGTTTGAGTGAAATCTCAAGGGAGCGCGCTGAGTAAAAAAGTCAGCCTTAAAAGTGTATGATTCCACTTACTGGGCAGAAGGTTTGCTCGGGGTTTTCTATAAGATCTTTCGGAAAATACGTAACCTCTTGAAAGAACCAAATTATGCAGGTGGAGAATAGATCAGGCAGGGCTGGCAGGTAGGCGGGATGTGGGTGTGGCTAAAAAGGTTAACACAGAGGGGATCTTTCGATTGTGGGGCAGTTTCCTATCTTGCTGGCTGTGGTGGTTACACAACTCTACCCATGGACAGAAGCAGGCGCGGAACTATACCATACGTGCATGTACCCATGGCAGTTTCCTGGTTTTGATATCGTATCACAGTTGTGTAAGATGTAACCATCAGGGGAAAGTGGGTGAACGGTTCACAGGCCCACTCTATACTATTTGGCAACTTCCTGTGAAGCTGTCATGATTTCACAATGAAAAGCAAATAAATAAATGTGTGCTTAGTCGCTTCAGTCGCGTCTGACTCTGTACAACCCCGTGGACTGTAGCCCACCAGGCTCCTCTGTGCATGGGATTCTCCAGGCAAGAACACTGGAGTGGGTTGCCATTTCCCTCTCCAGGGGATCTTTCCGACCCAGGGATCGAACCGGTGTCTCTTACGTCTCCTGCACTGGGCAGGCAGGTTCTGTCCTGTGAAGCCATATAGATTTATTTCACAATAGAAAGCGAACACACACATGCACACCCAGGCTCAGGGGTCACTCAGAACTGAATTTAAATCCCGCTGCACTGTCGGCTGGCTTTGTGACCTCGGCAGGTCGCATCGCCTCTGGGCTTCATGTCTCTGTAACACGGAACCATCTCAGGAGTTTGTAAGGGTTAACCGCACTTCTGTGAAGTACCTGGTACTTAACAAGGACCCAACTGATGTTGTTGTTATTATAAAAAGGAATATGCCCTGACTGGGCTGCCCTGGTGCATCATGGTTAAGAATCCGCCTGCAATGCAAGAGACACAGGTCCAACCCCTGGGTCAGGAAGATTTCCTGGAGGAGGAAACAGCAACCCATGCAGTGTTCTTGCCTGGAGAGGCCCAGGGACAGCGGAGCCTGGCGGGCTTCAGTCCATGGAGTCGCAAAGAGTCACTAAACCACGACGTGCCCTGACTGGAGCGGGGCTGGGGGTGCAGGGCTCGCCCCTGGATCTTGGAGACTCAGACCCCGGGCTCCCAGCCCCTGGCCCTCGGCTCCTCCCCCGGGCCTCTTCCGCGGCCCCGCCCACCCACACACCCAGGACACTCACTCTGCGGGCATCCTGAGCACCGACTGTGAAGCAACAGGATCCCAGTGATGCGCGGGCCAGAGTCTGGCCTCACACTTCCTCTTTCTCGAGGATGCCCTCTGGGCCAGTCTCTGGGCTCAAGGCCTGGACGCCTGAGAACCCCAGGAGTAGGCTCAGTCTCATCACCCTGGTTTTACCCATGAGATAACTGAGATCCAGGGGAGTATAGTCAGGGGCCCAGGGTCACGGTACAAGTCGGGCTCTGTGGCTCTTGGGCTCCCCTCCTAAGGTCTAGGAAAATAGCAAGCCGACAGCATTTGTCAGCGCCATCCTAAGACTAGGTCACTTAGGCCACCAAATGTGGCTCCACGGTAGCTTCTGTGTCATCACTCCCACTGGGAGAGCAGGGAAGTGAGGCACAGAGAGGTTATTTAACTTGTCCGAGATCACACAGCCATTGGCAGAGCTAGGATTTGAACCCAGAGCAGCCACTTCCAAAGTCTGAGCGCTCCACATCCTCCCACATTGTCTCTCACCCCGTCCAACCCCTACTCCCTCTTGGGGTCACCTGTGCTCACTGCTGCCCTGTGGGTCACCGGCAATCCCTTTCCAGCCAGACTGGTCACCCAGAGGTCCCCAGAGCCCTGACTTAGACACAGAGTGCTGGGAGATGATGGCGTGGAAGAAGAACGTGCCTGTGTCCAACCAAACTCCTTCCTTCCTTCCAAGGCAGGGAAGGGGCACCAGCCCACGACTTGGCAACTTAACGAGGTTTGGCAAGAAGCGCACTCTTTTGAAAAACGTGCACGTAATGATAGTTATTTAAACCACCCAGGAGATAAAAAGTCATGAGTGGTTTAGGTGTCAGGGTGGCTCCTGGAGGGGACTGGGGAGTTGACGCAGCGGCCACCCTCCAGCCTGGACTCCAGACAGCTCTCCTCCCCTGGCTCTTATTCCCTTTGTTTGCTCATTCCTCAAAGGAGGGGGCTAGACTCCAGCTGGAAAAGGCTTCTCTTCTGATGGACACAGGAAGGATGCTCTTTCCCACATGCACACAAGACTCGGCAGGCCGGGCGCAGCCTCCTCCAGGCCGGCTTCCTGCTCCTAAACCCCATAATCAGGCTGGCGCTCGATGACGGGCTGCACACCCGGTCACACATTCAAAGCCAAGAAGTCCTTCGTGGCTCAGGGCCAGACTGCATGATCCCATGTGTTCACTCAAATGAGCCTGCATGCTTGTCCGCTGCCCGAGTCCCCTTTCATGGTGGGTTGTTCTCGATCGTCAGAGTCTGGTCCATCGTAGACCTGAGACCATAAGAGCTGGGACACGTGCCAGAGCAGCAGATCCGGGTCCCTCAGGCCAAGGTTGTATCTGAACCATCTTCCCCATTTTTGCAAAATCTAGGTAACACCTGGGGGCTTACCCAGGGGCTCAGCAGTCAAGAATCCACCTACAATGAGGGTTCAACCCCTGGGTCGGTAAGATCCCCTGGAGGAGGAAATGGCAACCCACTCCAGTATTCTTCCCTGGAGAATCCCACAGACAGAGGAGCCTGGAGGGCTACAGTCCATGGGTTGCGCAGAATTGGACACGACTAAGCAACTGACCACACACACGGGCACAGTAACGCCTGATTAAATCTCTCTTTAAATAAGCACCTCCTGATGTTCAACCTGGTTTTAGAAAAGGCAGAGAAACCAGAGATCAAATTGCCAACATCCGCTGGATCATGGAAAAAGCAAGAGAGTTCCAGAAAAACATCTATTTCTGCTTTATTGACTATACCAAAGCCTTTGACTGTGTGGATCACAATAAACTGTGGAAAATTCCGAAAGAGATGGGAATACCAGACCACCTGACCTGCCTCTTGAGAAATCTGTATGCAGGTCAGGAAGCAACAGTTAGAACTGGACATGGAACAACAGACTGGCTCCAAATAGGAAAAGGAGTCCGTCAAGGCTGTATATTGTCACCCTGCTTATTTAACTTCTATGCAGAGTACATCATGAGAAACGCTGGACCGGAAGAAGCCCAAGCTGGAATCAAGATTGCCGGGAGAAATATCAATAACCTCAGATATGCAGATGACACCACCCTTATGGCAGAAAGTGAAGAGGAACTAAAAAGCCTCTTGATGAAAGTGAAAGAGAGTGAAAAAGTTGGCTTAAAACTCAACATTCAGAAAACGAAGATCATGGCATCTGGTCCCATCACTTCATGGCAAATAGATGAGGAAACAGTGACAGACTTTATTTTTTGGGGCTCCAAGATCACTGCAGATGGTGATTAAAGCCATGAAATTAAAAGACACATACTCCTTGGAAGGAAAGTTATGACCAACCTAGATAGCATATTAAATAGCAGAGACATTACTTTGCCAACAAAGGTCCGTCTAGTCAAGGCTATGGTTTTTCCTGTGGTCATGTATGGATGTGAGAGTTGGACTGTGAAGAAGGCTGAGTGCAGAATTGATGCTTTTGAACTGTGGTGTTGGAGAAGACTCTTGCGAGTCCCTTGGACTGCAAGGAGATCCAACCGGTCCATTCTGAAGGAGTTCAGCCCTGGGATTTCTTTGGAGGGAATAATGCTAAAGCTGAAACTCCAGTACTTTGGCCACCTCATGCGAAGACTTGACTCATTGGAAAAGACTCTGATGCTGGGAGGGATTGGGGGCAGGAGGAGAAGGGGACGCCAGAGGATGAGATGGCTGGATGGCATCACTGACTTGATGGACGTGAGTCTGGGTGAACTCTGGGAGTTGATGATGGACACGGAGGCCTGGCGTGCTGTGATTCATGGGGTCACAAAGAATCGGACACGACTGAGCGACTGAACTGAACTGAACTTAAACTGAAATGAATCATTTTGAAAAGGAATCATTTATTACTGGAAGCATGGACTGAGTTGCTAGTTAAACACACATGTACAGATTTCTAATATGCACTGAAATAAATGGGCAGCAACTGGAATTTTAAAAATGTCCATCAGTGTCCCAGCCAGAACCCCTCTGGGTGCAGAGCCACGGTGCCTGCGTGAGCTGTGCATTCACGGTCCACATCTGCGGTGTGTGTCTGTGGAGTATGTCCACGGGCTCGTCCATGGAGCCCAGACCCATCCCTCTGTTTTGCAGTGAGGATACCTGGGGTCCAGGAGGGTTGCCCACAGCCCAGGCCTGACACCACTGAGGCAATTTCTGAGAAGAGGCCCAGGTCTCAGGATTGAAGGGCGGTGAGGGTTGGCATCAAGGATGTGGCTTTCAGAATCGCAGAGTCCCAGCCTCCACGTCAGGAGTTGTCAGCTGAGCAGCCTGAGCCTCGAGCTGCAGTTCCCCTCGTGCCCGTTACAGAGATAACGGCTACAGCTCCAGGGCGCATCCCACAGGCACCTTGAGAGCACTTGGGCTGCAGTCATCCTCTTCTCCTCCACTTTGCCCAGAGGAGCAGACTGCACTCCTACCCCAGGGCCTTTGCACAAGCTGCTCCTACTGCCTGAGCTGCAGAGTGAAGAGAGGAAGCCAAGGCTTGTGGCCCCTGCCTTGGTCCTGGCAGTTGGGGGTCCAGGGAGAGACCTCCTCTAAGGCCATGATAGGGAGGGGACATCCTATCTGACCAGGCTGGTGACAGCCCTGGTCTGAGGTGGGAGCAGCACACAGCAGGCCCTCGGCCCACACTGAAGGTGAGCCGGCCGTGCAGTCCACTCCCCAGGAGGGCACAGCCCCAGGGTAGAGGCTGGGCTCCGGCAGCACCCAGCTCGGTGTCACCGCTGGCTGCACATAAGAGAGATTATCTTCCAAGATGCTGCCTCTGCTTGAGACTCAAACCCACAGATCCAAGTGTGCTACTGCTGCCCGTTCCAAAGACAGCCCTTCTGGTTCCAGCCTCTGAGCACAAGTGAGGTGTGCCTGGTGGTCCGGTTGTTAGGCCTCGGCGCTTTCTCTGCTGAGGCCTAAATTCTATCCCTGGTGGGAGCCCAAGTGAGAGCCCTGTAGAGATAGCAAGATAAGAAATTAAGAAGGGGTCATAATTAATAGAAGGGGTCTAAAATTAATAGGAAGAAGATTGGGATCCCCAATGGCTAGTGAGTAAACAATCCTCCTGAAACGCAGGAGACACAGGAGACATGGGTTCGATCCCTGGGTTGGGAAGATCCCCTGGAGAAGGAAATGGCAACCCACTCCAGTGTTCTTACCTGGAGAATCCCATGGACAGAGGAGCCTTGGGGGCTACAGTCCATGGGGTCACAAAGAACCCAACATGACTGAGCACACAAGCTCATTATGCATTAGGAAGAGGAGGTATTTAAGAAAACGAAGGAGGGGGCTTCCCTGGTGGTCTAGTGGTTAAGAATCCACTTGCCAACGCAGGGGACACGGGTTCGATCCCTTGTCTAGGAAGATCCCACCTGCCACGGAGCAACTAAGCTCGTGACCCACAGCCAATGAAGCCTGTGCTCCACAAGACAAGCCACCGCAGTGAGAGGCCTGGCCCCCAGCTAGAGAGAGCCCAGCACAGCCAAAAATCAAAGAAATAGAGAAAGAGGGTTCTACTGTGCAGTACAGAGACTGTAGTAAATATCCCATCAGTTCAGCTCAGCTCAGTTCAGTCGCTCAGTCATGTCCGACTCTTTGCGACCCCGTGAATCACAGCACGCCAGGCCTCCCTGTCCGTCACCAACTCCCAGAGTTCACTCAGACTCACGTCCATCAAGTCAGTGATGCCATCCAGCCATCTCATCCTCTGGCGTCCCCTTCTCCTCCTGCCCCCAATCCCTCCCAGCATCAGAGTCTTTTCCAATGAGTCAAGTCTTCGCATGAGGTGGCCAAAGTACTGGAGTTTCAGCTTTAGCATCATTCCTTCCAAAGAAATCCCAGGGCTGAACTCCTTCAGAATGGACCGGTTGGATCTCCTTGCAGTCCAAGGGACTCTCAAGAGTCTTCTCCAACACCACAGTTCAAAAGCATCAATTCTTCAGCGCTCAGCCTTCTTCACAGTCCAACTCTCACATCCATACGTGACCGCAGGAGAAACCATAGCCTTGACTAGACGGACCTTTGTTGGCAAAGTAATGTCTCTGCTTTTCAATATGCTATCTAGGTTGGTCATAACTTTCCTTCCAAGGAGTATGTGTCTTTTAATTTCATGGCTGCAGTCACCATCTGCAGTGATTTTGGAGCCCAGAAAAATAAAGTCTGACAATGTTTCCACTGTTTCCCCATCTCTTTCCCATGAAGTGTTGGGACCGGATGCCATGATCTTCGTTTTCTGAATGTTGAGCTTTAAGCCAACTTTTTCACTCTCCACTTTCACTTTCATCAAGAGGCTCTCTAGTTCTTCTTCACTTTCTGCCATAAGGGTGGTGTCATCTGCATATCTGAGGTTATTGATATTTCTCCCGGCAATCTTGATTCCAGCTTGGGCTTCTTCCGGTCCAGCGTTTCTCATGATGTACTCTGCATAGAAGTTAAATAAGCAGGGTGACAATATACAGCCTTGACGGACTCCTTTTCCTATTTGGAGCCAGTCTGTTGTTCCATGTCCAGTTCTAACTGTTGCTTCCTGACCTGCATACAGATTTCTCAAGAGGCAGGTCAGGTGGTCTGGTATTCCCATCTCTTTCGGAATTTTCCACAGTTTATTGTGATCCACACAGTCAAAGGCTTTGGCATAGTCAATAAAGCAGAAATAGATGTTTTTCTGGAACTCTCTTGCTTTTTCCATGATCCAGCGGATGTTGGCAATTTGATCTCTGGTTTCTCTGCCTTTTCTAAAACCAGCTTGAACATCAGGAAGTTCACGGTTACAGCAGCCGTAACAAGCTCATACGAGGACCTGCAATAGGAGCCAGGCTGCACAAATGTTACAAAGATTAAACAAGCTTTTTTCTGCTTAGAACCATCTCTGGCACATAGGCATTCAACAAATGCCAGGGCTTGGTTCAATTTAAGACCCGTTCGCCCTAGGGGCTCAGCGGTAAAGAATCTGCCTGCAATGCAGGAGACACGGGTTCAACCCCAGGGCTGGGAAAATGGCAACGCACTCCAGTGTTCTTGCCTGGGATATCTCACGGACAAAGGAGCCTGACAGGCTGAAGTCCGTGGGGTCACAGAGAGTTGGACACAACTTAGTGACTGGATAGCAGCACCGACAGACTGCCCTCTGGCCGGCTGCGTCCACCCAGCGAGGGTGAAAGCCCGGCAGTCCAGGCAGCTGGCTCAGTGGGGTCCCCGGCGGCTTGCTTTGGTCATTTTCCAAAGGGTTTTTATAGTTCGGGATGACATGACGCGGCCTGAAACGCAGTGGTTCCAGCCAGCAGGGCCACCTGACACATTCATCAGGCTGAACACCTTCTGGCTGTATCACGAACCTTCCAGGCACATCACCCAGTTCTGCAGCTGATCCCCTGGTTTGTCTTGGCCATTCAAACTGTCTCTTGAGCTCACCAGAAAGTCACCTGGCTTCTTGGCTCCGTTACTGTAGACGCAGGTGAACATCTGTGAGGCCTGCAAACTGTTAGTTCTTTTGCCTCTTCCTCTAGTTTCAAAGCCGTATACCCATCCTGCCCACGGCCAGGGCAAAAGTGGAGTCTCTGCAGTAGACGGCTTTTATTTGCAAGCTTGGATGAGGGATAGTCTTAAAAAATGACTGGAGAGCTATTGATTAGAGACCAGTTCTGCCAACTGGGGTTCTGTCACAGGCTGGCAATGCACCATGAATTGTAAGCATCGTTGCAGAGGCAGAGAAGGGAGCGACTGGAAGATATAAACAACATACAGACATTGATGCAACTGATTTTGGTCTTGTTTTTCCTGGATCTGAAAAATCAGACTGGACTCCCAAGGTGTACCTGGTTCCATTCAAATTATTCCTGGACTCTCTGACATCAAAGCAGGGACGGTGCTCAGGTGAAGGCTCACTTCTTCCTGGAGGTGCTATAAGATCGTGACCCCCTCAAACCCTCAGGAAGAAGAGTGGGTCCACTGGCTCCAGGTGCTGGACAGAGCAGAGGCCCAGCCAATATTACTTGAATGCCCTTCAATCTTAGTCTTCATTAGCCAGCATGGAGTCTCCATGACTAGCATTCTATATTCTACTAATAGACTAGAGCTAGGGCATGGCTGGAGAAGGGAATAGCAACCCACCCCAGTGTTCTTGCCTAAAGAAGCCCATGGACAGAGGAGCCCGGCGGGCTACAGTCCATGGGGTCGCAAAGAGTTGGACACGACTCTGTGACTAAGACCCACGCACTATGAAAGTGAAAGTGAAGTCGCTCAGTCGTGTCCAACTCTTTGCAACCCCATGGACTGTAGCCTATCAGGCTCCTCCATCCATGGGATTTTCCAGGCAAGAGTGCTGGAGTGGATTGCCATTTCCTTCTCCAGGGGATCTTCCCGACCCAGGAATCGAACCCAGGTCTCCCTCATTGCAGGCAGACGCTTTACCGTCTGAGCCACCAGGGAAGCCCCAAGACCCACGCGCTATAGAGCACAGTAATAGCATCCTGGACTCTCAGTAGACTGTTTTGTTTATTTACGTGTTTATTTGGCTGTGCCGGGTCTTGATTGTGGCGCGCAGGATCTTCAGCCTTCGTTGTGACAAGCAGGATCTTTGGTTGCTGCATGTGGGATCTGTTTCCCTGACAGGGGATCAAACCCAGGCCCCCTGCGTTGGGAGCATGGAGTCTTAGTCTCTGCACCACTAGGGAAGTCCCTGGAAATAGACTTTGAATAGCTTTGGCAGGGCACAGACAGGGAGGCTTACCCTGAGGAAGGTGACATGACTTCAAGTAGCACTTTTCATACTTTAAGATGCATACAAACCGCCTGGGGGATCTTAATAGGAATGCAGGTTCAGAGTCAGTAGGGCTGAGGCCTGAGATTCTCTGTTTCTAACAAACGATCAAGTAATGCAGCTGCTGCTGGGCCAGGGACCACACCGAGTGTCTCCCAAACTGATTCAAGAGGACTGAGTTCTTCCTGACTCTCCTCCCAGCCTGCTGTGTGGTCTCAGGTATTCTCAGTGCCTCTCTCGGCTTCGGTTCTTCATCTGGATATGACATAGGTCAACAAACGTACATGGGTGGCTGACTACATGCCAGGCTGCCCTGGGTGGTTGCTGGAGAAACAAAGATGAATGAATCATAAGACTCGTCCAGGAGAGGCTTACAGACTGGGGAACTTAAAGATCCAATGATAATATTTAAAGACCCTTTGGATTCTAAAATTTCATGGCTTAATGGTAGAAAAGGCTTAAAAGATCTTCCCTTCCTAGAAAACATCTTTCCAAACAGTATGACAGGGACCCACCACCAACCATTGTCCTCAGAATTAGGGAACATTTAATCTAGAAGTAACACCCCATCAGTTTAGCCCAGACCCTTTCTTGCCATTTTACTGAGGGGAAAACTAGAGAATAGAGGCAGAAAGCACTGGGTCCAGGGCGAATTGCTGGGTTCCAGGCTGTTTCGTTTGTCTGTTTTTCCACCATATCGCACGTGGTTGGGGAGCTCAGCTCCAGGTCAGGGGTTGGTCCCACTCCCGCGGCAGAAGTGTCCACCGTTGGACTGCCGGGGAAGTCCTCCAGTCACGCTTTTGAAGGTAGTGTTCTCTAATCGAAATAAAATAGGAAGAACCACAAAATTTTATAAAGGTCATTTAAACCTTTATAAAGGCCACACTGAAAAGATGAAAAAGAAAAAGGCGATGTTCCTTTTAATACTACATTTACCTAAAGGTCAAAAATGTTATCATTCCAACATGGGATCGATACAATAAAATCAGTAATGAGCGATTCCATACTCCTTTATGCTGCCCTGAGACTTGGAAACCCAGGGTGAGCACACTGACGGTAAGCCTCATTTGCACTGGTCACATTTCCAGCATGCTCCCCATGTTGGATGGTGAAGATGCAAGGTGTATTTCCTTCTCCAGGGCATCTTCCCAACCCAGGGATCGAACCCAGGTCTCCCGCATTGCGGGCGGACGCTTTACCATCTGAGCCACCAGGGAAGCCCTATATTATCTTAGCCTAACCCAGAGAAGGCAATGGCACCCCACTCCAGTGCTCTTGCCTGGAAACTCCCATGGACGGAGGAGCCTGTTAGGCCGCAGTCCATGGGGTCGCTAGGAGTCGGACACGACTGAGCGACTTCACTTTCACTTTTCCCTTTCATGCATTGGAGAAGGAGATGGCAACCCACTCCAGTGTTCTTGCCTGGAGAGTCCCAGGGACGGGGGCGCCTGGTGGGCTGCCGCCTCTGGGGCCGCACAGAGTGGGACACTGGCAGCGGCAGCAGCCCACCTGCACAGAGGCCACTTCTCAGTGGGCAGTAGCGCCATTACCTAACCCATGGACAGTGATCATGTTTTTATAGATACTGGACCAGAAAGTTGATCCAACAGGAGGTGTAGCTTTCTGTGGCCGAGTTGAATAGCATTCCGTTTTTGGGAGGGGCCTTAATCGGAGACTAATCTCACTTGATGTGTGACTTTATGAACGCTCGGGGAGGCAGCCTTGGGTCGTGGTGATGGCGGGCTGGAAGGCAGAACCCACACGTCTGAGGTTCTGTGCCTGCACTGCAGTGCCAGCCGCCCAGCAAGTGCCTGAGAAACCTTAGCCACCTTCTCTCCTTTCTCCTCTTCCAGTTTTGCACCACGCTGGTCTGTTCCCGGAGAAGTGGCTCCATTCACGTGAGATCCAATCAGAGCCCATCTCGGAGGTGGGAGTGTCATTTCCAGCCTGTCTGGTAGGTGCGTCTCCCTGGGTGACATTCGTTACATAAGCCGCAGCACGGCACACCTAAGTGATGAATGTCGGCCGCACACCCATTTGGAAAGCCACGCCGGCTTCCCCTGGGAGAACACTGGTGTGGAATTGAGGCATGTAGTTGCAAAAATTAATTCTGCCATCTGACAAGTAGGGCCAGTCTCGGGTGTTCTACCCGAAGCGCTTTTCTATGGCAGCACAACCTCAAGAAAAACCAGTTTCAGGGGCACCACACCTGGGATCGTATGATGCAATCTGATATGAGCGTCTCATTGCATCAGTGTTTCTGACGCCGTGTCTTTCAAGCCAGCAAAAAGCTTTATAATGGAGAAATAGAAAAAAGAGAAAGACTCCCTGGCTGACATCTAAAGGTCCTGCCTGTTCGGCTCCTAATTGGCCACACAGGGTGTTGGGCGGATCACCACCCACCCACCCACCGCAGCCTGACAAGCGTTGGCATGCCATTTCCTGGAAGGGTCTTGATGGCATATTCAGGCAAAATTCTTGTCTGGTTGGCTCTGCTTATGTTTTGTATCAAAATATCAAGGTTTAATTTCCTAAATCTTTTTAAAGGCACAACTATTAAGAAGAGGCTTTCAAAGGGTGTTTCTACAGCCTGTCTTGACCTTTCTGAAAATCTCTGAAATGCACCACCTGATTTCTTATTTCCCAAGTTCTTTTACATAAATGGCCTTGGCTCCCTGGACACACAGACTTTCGAGTCTGATCAAATGCTTTGGGTTTAGGCCTCTTGCTTTTTCTGTTTTCCTTTAAGCATTTGTTGCGGCCTGAATCCTGCTTCTTGCAATAATGGTTAAGAAATGAATCGACTGCAAAGAATCCTGGTAGTCTAGCCATCTTCAGCAAGTTGCCTAAAAGAGAAATTTCCTTGTGCAGAATGCTTAAGGAAAAAGAAATCAGGTAAAAATCGTTGTAGGAGGCTGAGTGATGTTGGAATAAAGATGTGGAAAGGCGGACCAGGAGGAAAGTCAGCCTTTCTCCTCCGGTTCCCAGAATGAGGTAACAAGATCTTCCAGCAAAAGGCAACCCTTAACGTGGCAACCAGGCTCTACACGAGCTAGCGCTTGCCTGTCTCTTCAGCTCAAACCACACTGTTCCTCTCTACCAACCCTGTAAGTGCTCCTGGTGGCTCAGATGGTAAGAAATCCCCCTGCAATGCAGGAGAACTGAGTTTGATCCCTGGGTTGCAAAGATCCCCTGGAGAAGGGAATGGCAATCCAGTCCTTGAGGATTTTATGGACAGAGGAGCCTGGCAGGCTACAGTCCATGTGGTTGCAGAGAGTTGGACTCGACAGAGTGAGTGACACACACACCAATCCCATGCGATACCCAGAAAGCAGGTCTCTCAAGGTCCCTAGACTTTTAAAAAATATTTATTTGTTGTGGCATGGGGGATCTAGTTCCCTGACCAGGGATCGAACCTGGGCCCTCTGCATTGGGAACGATGAGTCTCAGCTATTGTCCCAGGGAAGCCCCAAGGTCCCTAGGCTTTTGTGTGAACTGTTCCCTCCATTAAAGCTCAACATTCAGAAAACGAAGATCATGGCATCCGGTCCCAACACTTCATGGGAAATAGATGGGAAAACAGTGGAAACAGTGTCAGACTTTATTTTTCTGGGCTCCAAAATCACTACAGATGGTGACTGCAGCCATGAAATTAAAAGACGCTTACTCCTTGGAAGGAAAGTTATGACCAACCTAGATAGCATATTCAAAAGCAGAGACATTACTTTGCCAACAAAGGTCCGTCTAGTCAAGGCTATGGTTTTTCCTGTGGTCATGTATGGATGTGAGAGTTGGACTGTGAAGAAGGCTGAGTGCAGAATTGATGCTTTTGAACTGTGGTGTTGGAGAAGACTCTTGAGAGTCCCTTGGACTGCAAGGAGATCCAACCAGTCCATTCTGAAGGAGATCAGCCCTGGGATTTCTTTGGAAGGAATGATGCTAAAGCTGAAACTCCAGTACTTTGGCCACCTCATGCGAAGAGTTGACTCATTGGAAAAGACTCTGATGCTGGGAGGGATTGGGGGCAAGGAGGAGAAGGGGACGACAGAGGATGAGATGGCTGGATGGCATCAGTGGCTCGATGGATGTGAGTCTCAGTGAACTCCGGGAGTTGGTGATGGACAGGGAGGCCTGGCGTGCTGCGATTCATGGGGTCGCAAAGAGTCAGACAGGACTGAGCGACTGATCTGATCTGATCTGATCTGTTTCCTCCATCCGCCCTGGAAGTCTTCCTGCCCCTGTTCATCTGGTGAGTCTTACCCACCTGTCAGTAACTCGGCTCAGATGATCTTTCTACAGGGATGCCCGTCCCTGACCCAGAATAGGATGGATTCCCTTGCCAGGGCAGTCCTACATAAGTATCACTTTGCAATGCTTATAGAAAGAAAGTGAAAGTGAAGTCGCTCAGTCGAGTCCGACTCTTTGTGACCCCATGGACTGTAGCCTACCAGGCTCCTCTGTCCATGGGATTGCAATGCTTATGGAGAAAAAAGCTTTCCTCTACCTGGTCCCTGGCTGGGTTTGAAAATTTTGCTGACAAAGACAGATCAACAGGAAAAAAAGCATACAGACTTATTTTAACCTAAGTTTTAGGTGACACAGGAGACTTCATAAGGAAGTGAAGTCCCAAAGAAACAGAGCTGTGTACTTTACTGCGAGGTGTGATGACGAGCAGACAGTCTAGAGGAATGGGAGAGGCTCCTCTAGAGGAACCTCTAGAGGACCAGCGTGAGGTTAGGTGTAGCAATGCAAGTCTTGTTTATCAAGATTCTTCCGAGTTTCCCTTTGTCTTCAGAGATAAGGATGTTCCTGTTGTCCTGGAATGTGAAGGGCATCTCTCACCTGAGGGATTTATGATTGGTTTTTGGGAAGAAGGTCAGCCTGACCTTCTGATTCCTGCTGTTTTCTCAAAATCTTTTCTTCAGTTTATTCAATAAGCCAAGGTGGCATAATTTGGGATAGCACGTCCTGAACCACATCACACACTTGGAAGAACTCGTTTAATCTTTCCCGTTACACTGTGCATTCCACTAGGGCAGAAGCCTAGTTCTCAACCTTTGCACCTAGCACTGCGTGTCTTGCATGTACGGGGGTCTCAGTAAGTACTGGTCTCTAAGTGAAAATTTTCCATCAGGAATTCCAGTGCCTCCTTGGCCTCCAAATTTATTATTCTTTAATTCGCTAATACAGGAAACATTTATGTATGTAACTCGACCATGTTAACAGCATCTTGCTACATAGTGGGGCACGTTCATGGGCAAGTAAAATACACAACTTCTCTCGGCGCTGGAGAAAATTATTCAAATTGTATTCATCTTTCATTCCAATCACTCAATTAGGGCACGTCCCTTGTTGGCAGATTCGTAAGAAAAGTAACTGTTTTCCAGCGAGTGTCCTCAGGTGACCTGTCTAGACGTGCCCGGGAAAAACAGTCCAACACTCGCCTAACCCCCAAAGTAATGTCTGATGCGCGGGGCACGTGGCACCGCCCACGAAACGCGCAGAGGGGAGCGGTGCGTGCCGGCGGGGCGCCGGGCGCAGGCTCCGGTGGGCCGCGCTGCCCCGGGACCGCGGCGAGGGCCAGGCCGCCGGGTCCTCCGGCCGGCAGGGGGCGCGCGCGCCCCGGGCCCCGCGCCGCCCGCCCTGCCGCGCTCGCTTGCCGCCCGGCCGCACATGTGTTTCTGTTTTGTGTTGTAGCATTTGTTCTGGAAGCTCGTATTTACATTTTAAGTGTATCTGGTGAGTGGGCTGGAGCCCTCGTCTGGGCCGGGGAGAAAAAAAAGCCCTTCGGTTCGTCTTTTAGCCTCGCCTCTTCCTTTTTCTGTCCGGTTTCTCATTACTCTGAGCAGGTAGGGGCTGAAAATGAAATCGACAGCGATCAGTTTGCGGGGTCTGGGAAAGTTTGTTGGTTTTTTTTTTTCTCCTGTTTTTTTTTTAAAGAGGAGAAATGGTAAAAAAAAAAAAAAAATGGGGAAGGGGGATGGGGGAATTGAATGAATAAAAAGGGGAAGGAAGGCGGATCCACGTGGTTTAATCGGAGACAGACAGAGATCCCATTGTTCAAAATCAATAAAAAAAAAAAAAAAAAAGGGCAGACAGGGCTGAGGCGCGGGGACGCTGGGGAAGGTAGCGGCGGAGCCGGCCACTCGGCAGCTGGGATCGGGGGACCGGCCGAGCCGCACGCTCGGGGAGGGGCTGGGAGACAGGAGAGCACCATTAAAGTTATTATTTTTCGTGTCTGCGAGCAGGTGTTTGGGGCTGGGGGCCGGCTTTATTCGCGCCGCTCCTCACTTCTCCGCGGGGGACAGCCCCCCCCCCCCCCCCCGAGGGATTCGGCTCCTTAGGGCCGGAGGTCGGAACCCCCTGGCTGGAGCAGAATTGGGGATTCAGGCGGGCAGTGAAGAGAACTGCATTTGAGTGGGCTTGGGGAGGGGGTCGCGGAGACAAAAGCAGCAGGTGGGGCCGCCAGGGAGGGGTAAGCTCCTTCACCCCCCCAGGTGCCGAAAGGGGACCTCTGAAGTGCCCCGAAGCCTTCTGTAATGAAAACCTGGTGGACCAGAGACTCCCTTTTTCTCTCCCATTACTTTTTTGGGCACCGGGCTGCAATTAGGATGCGATGTGGGCAAAGCTAACTTGAAGATGAGCCTTGGGGGCCTCCCATTTATTTGTTCTTTCCTTCAGCGGATTGCAGTCGGAGACCTGGGCTCCCGTGCGGGATTCCCCGGAGGCGGCGCGATTTCCTCCGGGCTCGCCGCCTCTCCACCCGCCCCGTGGCCGCCACTTCGGGGCGGGCAGGGGAGGAAGTGGCGGCCGCGGGCTCGGCTGGCGCCCCTCCCCCCGCGCGCTTTATAACCCGTCCATTGTGCGTCGCTGCCCCGTGTCTCCTCCAGCGCGACCATGCCCAGGAAGAAGGCGGCGGCGGCCTGGGAGGAGCCGAGCTCGGGCAACGGCACGGCCCGTGCGGGGCCCAGGAAGCGCGGCGGCCCGGCCGGCAGGAAGCGCGAGCGGCCGGAGCGCTGCAGCAGCAGCAGCGGCGGGGGCAGCAGCGGCGACGAGGACGGCCTGGAGCTCGACGGGGCCCCCGGCGGGGGAAAGCGCGCGGCGCGGCCCGCGGCGACCAAGGCCGGCGGCGCGGCCGCGGTCATCACCGAGCCCGAGCACACCAAGGAGCGCGTCGTGAGTGCGGGGCCGAGCCGGGGGGCGGCGGGCGGGGGCCGCGGCGCGTCACCGCGCGTCCCGGCCGGGGGCGGCGGGGCCGGCGCAGGCCGCGGGCTGAATCATCGCAGCCGCCGCCGCCGCCGCGCAACAAAAGGGCGCGGGCCTGGGCCTACCCGACCGCGAGGCCGTTGGCCGTTGGGGCGCGCGCCCCGGGCCCGCGGGGGAGGGGCGGCCGGAGCCCGCCCGCGGGGGTCAGGGCCCCGCCCCCGGCGCCGCGCCCGCGGACGCCCTCCGCCTCCCCCGCGCGCCGGGAAGGGGACTTCTGCAAGTTGTCTCCGGCCGGAGGCGCGCGCGGGGCGCGGAGGAGCGCGCCCTCGGCCGTCCCCGGGCCCCCGCGGCCGCCGGGCAGCCCGGGTGCTGCGGGGGGGGTCCCGTCTGCGCGCCCGGGGCGCGGCGATCCTCGCCGGGGCTTTGAGGTTCCCGCCGCCTCGGCTCCGGCGCTCCGGGGGGGCGGGGCCTGATGGCCTCGGCGCATGCCCCGTGCGGCTCCGCGCGGTCTCGCGCCGCCGGGCCGGCGGGGGTGGCGGGCTGAGGGGCCCGGCGCGAGGGCGCATGCTCCGGAGAGCCCTCCCCCTCCCCGAGGTCGGGAACAGGTTCCCCCCCGACCCCCCCAGAGGTGTCTGAGCTTTGTTCGTCGCTTGTGGTCGTGGTCGGAGGGCCCGGGCGCTCCGTGTGGACTCTGCACAGGGTTCTCCCCCACCTCCCGTGGCCTGAATGGGCTTTAATTTGCTCGTTAGAGTTGAATCGTCCAATCTTAGTTAAGGTTGTGACCAGTCCATGTGCCTGCAAAACCTTGCAGAGCCAGAGATCTTAATCTGGTGTCAGGGGGACATGTGTTTAGGGAGAGGGCCAAAGCTTTCAGCAGATGCTCAGATAACTCCAAATAGTGCGAACTTGCACTTGGGGTATAGAG
The DNA here is from genome assembly GCF_019923935.1 of Bubalus bubalis. Classification (NCBI taxonomy): domain Eukaryota; kingdom Metazoa; phylum Chordata; class Mammalia; order Artiodactyla; family Bovidae; genus Bubalus; species Bubalus bubalis. The sequence goes on from NC_059158.1 coordinate 187,190,921, forward strand.
TCACGGTCTGGAGGGATCCTTTTCTCAGTCCCAACCAGCGTGCTTTTCCCCAGGGAAGCTCAGGCAGTATTTAAATGGTTAACAACCGTGCCCTTCTAGGTCCACTTTATAGGTGAGGAAATTGGGGCACAGAGTCTGAGGGCCTGACCCAAGATCACATGGAGCTAGATTTCCACTGGGCTCAGGGTTTTTTTCTCCTGATGTCATCCTTAACACCTCTGCAAGTTGTTAAGAGACGCTCTGTAAGTGCCGTCTCTTCGGAAGGGTCAGTGTTGGAAGGTGGAGGAGGGCGATGAAATGTGGCACCTCGGCTTGGGGACCAGCCCAGGCCAATGTGTTGAGAAAAGGAGCGCAAGGACAAGCATGACCCTCTGTGTGGGACTCTGGACATTTTCCCTCCAGCTCGGGGGGGGGGGGGGGGGGGGGAGCGGAAACGAAGGGCCAGCGCTTCCAGTGGAAACAGTAGGCGTTTCAGAGCAATGAGTTTAGTTATCCCGAAGTAGGGGATTCTTACCCTGCTGCTGAGACTGACCCCAGGAGGCAGTCATGGGGAGAGCATGTGCAGTGAGCTGGCCAGCACCCCGTCCTCGGCTCAGGGCACGCAAGAAACTGAGGGTCCGACGAGGGATACTCCTCAGTGCTTCATAGCTCAGCCTTTAAGTTCCTTTTAGCATCAGTTGGTCCAAGGTCAAGGCCAGGGCCAGGCTGCCCCCATTGCATTCCCAGTGCCTTGCCCTACGTGGGCACTGCCCCTCTCTTGGGTGTGTTCCTGGACTCCAGGGCAAGCACCTGGGAAGCAGTCCTGGGAATCCTGTCTGCTTCTGCAGGCCAGTGACCGTCCTCAGCTCATTTCAGAAACAGGCTTTTTACTGAGATTTTCACGAGCCTCGCTGCCTTCCAGGGCTTTTGGAAAGAGGTTTGCATGAGGGCAGCTGCCAGGAGTTGTCTGAAGCCATGCTGCCTTCAGTTAACAAAGCTGCAGATGTTGGGTTTGTGAAAGATAAACCCCAAATCCCAATATGGTTGAGGGACAGAGTCACCTTGAGGAGAAGCTGTGTGTATAAAACATTCTTAGCATTTCAGTCTCGGAAAATGCTCTCTCCGAGGACCTCAGGTTTCTCTGTGGCTGTGTCAGATGAGCATTCTCTGATCCTCCAGTGCCGGTGCAGCCTGAATTCCCTGGAACTTCACAACCCTGTAGGGAAAGTGAGCAGCCTTGGCCGACTCCTGGAAGACAGCTGAGTGTCGCCAGCTGTCCAGGTCTTTGTAGTTCGTCCAGCGTTGGGTTGCTCAGGTTTTGTGGACCCTGAGACAACTCTGCCTCATCTGAAAGGACCAGATAAATGCAGCTGAAAACTGAGCTTGGAGCCTGTTTCAGTTGATAGCCCACTAGGGAATTGCTGCTGGCCTTTCTCTGAATGGTCTTCCCTCTGCCGGGAGCGGCAGCTTTCTAAATGGATGTATGTTCACGGCTGACTCTAAGTCTTGTAAACACGCTTCTTGCACAAGGGCAGTAAACGTCGTGTTGGACCAGAAACCCCACTCTGTTGATTGAAGAAGTTCAGCACGTGTGTCTGCTGTGGCCGTTCTGCGGCCCACAAAATTTCACCCATCCTGGTGGGAGGCTGTTCTCCCAGCTTTTCTACCACGTGATCTATAGGCACTGGCAGCATGGCTGCTGATGGCAGCTAAAAACCAGTTTTGGCCCCACGGTGAAGGCCGGTTACACCTGCGCGGCCCGGGACCCTCTGGGGCTCACAGCCCTGGCGGCCGTGCTTGGGGTGCCCTGCATGGAGCCCTTCCACGTCTGGGGTCTCCCACGAGTGTGCAGGTTCAGCTCTGTGGCAAAGAGGGACCTGGGCTGTGATCTTTAAGGGATGTTAGAGGAGTTCCAGTCCTTACTTGAATTTTTTATTTCATGTCATGTGAAGGGAAGAATGGAATTAATAGAGAAATAAGGATAGGCAGCCTACAGCAAAGAGTTAGGTAGATAATACAACATTTCATGTGAATGTTGTATTAACCCTAACCATGAATGTTGTATTCATGGGCCATGAGGCCCATGGCAGTAAAAACCCAGACGTACCGCTCACCCTCCTTCCAGGACCACTGACACTGGGGAGACACAGCTGACCAGTTCACCAAGGATTCTCACAGAGCACCTTGTGTTCCCCCGAAGGCTTGGGGGTTTGTGTAGATGCTCAGCTGGCTCAGTGGCCGCTCATGCAGGTGCTGGCATCTCCAGGTCACGGGGGACACTTCTGCCCAGGGTGATGGCAGCTTGTTCTGGAGGACTGCGGGTCCTACAGCGGCTGCCAGAGCCCGTGGCCTGTTAGCGTCGAGCGGACCATGGTATGGAGCGGTTTACCGGTCTCTGCCCACCTAGGGGGTCATGGGCAATTCCGGTCTCCTCTCTCCACTGTTCTGGCCTGATAGCTCATTCCATGGTGCTTAGGTTCATCCCGAGTCTCTGCTGCCCCTCCACGTGGACCTGAGAAACAGTGGAGAGCAAGTTGGTAATGAAGGCAGAGACCCGGGGCTGCTCCATCCATGGGGAACTTGATGGTCCCCTGATGCTGTTGGTCTCCTGCAGTAGACCTGTAATGTTCCAGCCAGGCCTGCCAGTTAAACAAAGAAGGAGAGATAACCAGGGGAAACTCGGCTCCCGTTCAAGTAATCGGAGTCTGGCTGCTGTGGGGTGGACTACCCCAGCTAAGGTCATTCTCTGAATAATTGAAATGTGGCAGAGTTGCTCTGCAGCCCTGGCTGCTTCGTGGCCCTTTGCACACAGACGGCAGATGGACCGCCTGCCTCCAGCCCCTGCACGTGGCCAGGCCCGCGAGCATGATGGGATCGGGGTGGGGGGTGCCTGTGACATGAGGTTTAGGTCACAGAGTTCCCCAAGAAGTGGAATCCGGCCCCCCGCCCCCCAACTACACACATGCTGGGCTGCCAGGACGCCTTGCCAGGGCGGTCAGCGCATAGGGTTAGATGGCTGGACTTGCAGCTGTTTGGTTTGTTTCTTCTCAAAGCCTTCCAACAACACTTCTCTAAACTGAAGGAAAACCCCTTCTTTGCCTTTAACGCCCTGGGACGATGATGGCGTGGAGGATGAAAGCAGAACAGGAAGTAACTGCTCCCCTGGCCTGCGTGGAGCCAAGTGGAGACTCAGAAGTGATTCTGACAAGCGATTGGCCTTGATGAGTGTACCGGGCTGATCTCAGAGCGAATCCCACCTGGGACTGGACAGTAGCCTCTTGAAGTGGCACGTGCTCCCCCGACGGTGGGCGCCTGGCCCTCAGGACGGAGGTGTGCTGGCCCACAGCCCCTGGCTCTGGGCCAGGAGCGAGGACAGGCCCGCCCAGCCCACCCGCCCTTCCTCCCTGCAGTGGAGCCCTGGACCCAGGAGCGCCCAGGGAGGGTGGGGAGGGCGCCGGGCCCCAGGGCTGCAGGTGCACGTGTGGCCCGCTGCGCTCATGTTGGGAAGGTGCCGCCTCGGCCCCAAGGACAGTGGCTTTAACGCCTCCCTGCGTACCGTGGCAGGCCTCTTGCAGACACCTGGGTGGCGATCTGCAGAGCCGAGAGGGCGAATGTCATTTGGCTGCTTTTGCAGAATTTAGCCAAAGAGATCTTAAAGAGAAATCAAAGGATAACGCCGAGCCTGGGCTCGACTGGCGAGTTGCTGGGCGCTCACCAGTTTCCACTGGGAAGGCGATTGCTGCTGTGCAGGCCTCTGGGGACGAGCATTCATGCTGCATTATTGCCGTTGTCTTGTTGGCTGGTGCCGTTGGACAGGTGTGGGAAGTTAGAAGCAGCACTGCAAGCTAATTTTCTCCCCACTCTCTCTCTCTGTAGAAACTTGAAGGGTCTAAGTGCAAAGGGCAGCTTCTGATTTTTGGGGCAACCAACTGGGACTTGATTGGTCGAAAAGAAGTGCCTAAACAACAAGGTGAGAACCATGTCTAGAGCTGGAGGCGCTATCGCCGCCCGAGTGCTCCCCGCGTGCGTGTCCAGTGTGGTTCTGGTGTGCCTAAACAACAAGGTATGAACCGTGTCTAGAACTGGAATGCGCTATCACTGCCCGAGTGCTCCCCGTGTGCATCACCGCCGAGTGCTCCCCGCGTGCGTGTGTCCAGTGTGGTTCTGATGGCCGCTGCCAGGTAGGTGCTGTTTACAGAAGCGCTCAGAGAGGCCACGTGATTGGCCCAGGCCACACAGCCACTCTGTGATGGGACTGGGTTTGAACCCAGGTCTTCAGCAGGACTCTCACTTGGGCACAACTCTGGTTTTGATAATTCTGTTGAGATAAAAATATAAATGGTGGCCTCAAATAAGCATTGATACTTTTTTCCCGTTTTTCTTTCCATGTCACTTAGCTTCATTAAAACGGAGAGGCTGGTACTGTGGAATGTGAAAGTGTCCTCACCATGGGTCACGTGTCAAATGTCAAACTTGATAGACATTTCAGAAGAGTTCATGTTTCTTTGCAAACTGCCAAATGGTTGCAGGAATGGGTTTGACAGAATAAGGAACAATCTGGAGTTGGCAGAGTGGAAAGGTCCCAAGAAGTATCTTGGTCCCCAAATGGTTTTTGAAAGGTGGTGTCTTTCCTTGGGGTGAATACCAGCCCGTCCAAGAGGAGTGAGGCTGGCACTTTGCCATGTCTTATGGCTTCTTGATTTCACTTGGAAAGATGCCCGCAGCGCTTTCCAGCGCTGCCCAGTGAACCAGTATTTGCGCACTGACACTCCCTGGGGCCTCCGGGCAGGCGTTGGAGAGCATCTTAGTCCATGAGAGCAGCAGGCGGGGGCTTTGGTGACTCAGGGTCCAGCTGAGTTAGAAATGGGTGTGAGCCACTTCCCTGCTGGGGCCAGCACCCAGCCTTCAGGACCCAGCTGTCTGGTGGCTGGTGGCACCTGGCACCCCCGCCCCCCCCGGGGCATGGTAGCATCAGTCCCCCTGCCAGCTCCTGTGCAGGTGCTGCATTTTCTCGAAGCTGCTCTGTAAATAAGAGGCCTGAGTTTGCGACTAGAGACGCTCGGGGCCCTGAGCAGGAAGTAGATTCCAGAGGGGAGCCCTTGGCGGAGCAGGGCAGCCTCTGGTTTAGGAATAGCGCCTTGCTCGGCCTTGCTCCAAGAGTGCCTTTTTGTCTTCTCCCAGGCCTACCTTTGCTTCCCAGATGTTTCTCCCTCTGAATGAAACAAAGAAAATTTTTAAGTGTTTGCGTGTCTTTCGGCTGCCATGAACTTTCCAGTGGACATGAAGGGAAGGGAGGGGTAAATAGGTTTCCCACCTGTGCCAAACCTCAAGGGAAGGAGGGTCTCCCCGCCTGCCCCAGCCTCCCCCCAGCAAAGCGGCCTTCCCTCCAGAGCCCATCTGCCCTCGGGTACGCATCGCTGGGCCTCAGACAGGCAGCTGCTTCCTCCCTTTTCAAGACGGCACAGGGATGGCGTGCTCCACGACTCGGCCCCGGGCCCGGGCATTGGTGAGCTCCAGCCTGGCCCGCCTGCCTGGACCGCTGCAGTGCCTTTCATTGGGAGGCCCTGAGAACTCCTGCCTCTCACGAACTGATGACATCTTGGCCTCTGACATTTGTGGAGCTCAGCCAGAGAAGACACTGGCAAATCAGACCTTCTGTCAACCATGAGGGTCCGTTTAGGGCCGTTGGCTCGGCCGTGGTGCCCCCTGGCACTGTGTGTTGCCCACAGACATGGCACCAGCACTCATGCCACCATGAGGGGCAGCCCTCAGCACAGGCGTGAAGGCTGTCGTCTCTGATGTGCTTTTCCCAGGAAGTTGCTGGGTCTCCTCTCTCCTTCCAGCAGTAGAGCAGTGTTTTCAGGTGGAGAAGCCCAGGGGGTCCTGAGTCGTGCTGGAGAACTTCCCACTGTTGTGGGACCCTCCCCGTGTAACTCCCCTGGAGAAGGAAACGGCAACCCACTGCAGTATTTCTTTACTGGAAATTCCCATGGATAGGAGCCTGGTGGGCTGTAGCCCACAGGGTCACAGAGTCAGACTGAGCACACACACGCCACATGCTCTGAAAGTGAAAGCTGGTTGCGGTCGTGTCCGACTCCCAGCAGCTCCACGGACTGCAGCCTGCCCCGCCCCTCTGTCCACGGATTCCCCAGGATCGAGTAGGGGTGGGTTGCCCCGCGCCCAAGGCCCCGTGTGAGTGTATGAGAGGCCGGCCTGGTGCCCTCTGCTGGCGGGGCGCTCAGCGTGGGGACTGGCGGGGCGGTAGACAGACTCTCCTTGGAGCCAGGTGCATGATGGCCAAGTTGACCTTTCACTCAATTCCTGTCTCCAGGTCAGTCTGACACAGTTGGTTTGGCAGCAGCTAGAAGAAAATGGCAACCCACTCCAGTGTTCTTGCCTGGAGAATCCCAGGGATGGCGGAGCCTGGTGGGCTGCCGTCTATGGGGTCGCACAGAGTCGGACACAACTGAAGCGACTTAGCAGCAGCAGCAGTATTTCATGAAAGTCACCACGGGCCTAGAAACGAGCTCGCTTTTCTGTCTGAGCGCCTCTAGTTGAGAGCATTAGGCCAGAAGTTGGCCACACCCTGTCCACTAGTAAGGCGAAGTGGGGCTGTGAAAGGGACCTCGTGCCTGGAGCGGCACGTGGGGAACCCTCAGGGCAGGAAGCAGGGAGGTGAAGTAGGGTCAGTCCGTGGCTGGCGCGGAAGGGCCAAGCTGGAAGAGGCCTGTGGGCAGGGAGGGCCTCCCAGCGCAGGCTGCGGGGGCAGGTGGGGCCTTCGGGGGCCTCCCCACCCCCAGGAGGCGGCCAGGAGGGGAGGGAGACGCGGGTCTGCAAGCCCCGGGCTGCGGGAGGAGGGCGCTTGTCGGCAGCAGCGTCCCCGGCGAGTCGGGGCCAGAGACGCGAGCCATGTCCTGACAGCTGCCCTGGAGCCCCCGAGGGGGTATTGGAGGGAGAGGGGATGGCGACCCAAGGGTGGCTCTCCCATCAGTTGCGCTCTGGGGGTGTGTGATGCGCGGTCCTTTACTCCCCGCAGCTGCTTACCGCAACCTTGGTCAGAACCTGTGGGGGCCCCACAGGTATGGGTGCCTGTCGGGGGTCCGGGTGCGGACGGTGGTATCGGGGTCGTGTGCCGCCCACAGCCTCCTCATCACCACGGAAGGGAAGCTGTGGAGCTGGGGTAAGTACCCGGGGTCGCAGTAACTCACAGAGGGGGGTCGCCGGGGGGCTCGCGTCCTCCGTCCCCTGGGTGAAGACCCTCAGCTGCCCCCGCTCCTGCGTGTCCTCTTCCCGACGCCCAGCCAGCCTGCCCCCAGAGCACGCCGCTGGTCTCTGCCCTCCTGCCCCCGCTTTCTCGGAATCCTCTTCTTTAAGCAGCCCTCTCCTGAACGTTCTGCCTGAACCTGCAGCTTTCTGAGATCGAGGGGCCTAGAACTGAATCCTATTTTAGGCTTGCGGTCCCCCCCAGCACCCAGCACAGGATGACGTAGACCTCTGTTCCTGCCACTTTAAATGCCACCAGCTTTTACATCCGCCACGCGGTGACACAGCCCGAGTCTCTGCTGGGCTGTTCCGCAGTTTCTTATTCCGTTTGCCCAGAGAGTTGAGTTAACTCTCCCGAAGTCATCTGCTATCACTGCTCCTGGACTCCCTGGCCTGGGTGCGGGGGGAGCTGTCCCTGTCTCTTCTCCTCCCTCTCATTTCAGGGTCCCCTGCAGGGGGCTTCCGTGCCAAGTGCCAGATCCCTCTTGCAGATCCTTCGTGCAGGCTCTGGCTGAGGCTCTGTCTCCTCCACGCCCTCTGCTGGCTCTGGGACTCTTCTTTCCGCGGGGGGTGTTGGCATTGATCCTCACCCTTTGTTTCTGGCCCTTTGGCTAGCTTTGAGTCCATATGACTGCATTTTTATTTTGGGCTGTTTGAACCATTTTTTGCAATTTCATGAGCGGCTGTACCAAAGTCCAAATACATTAACATCTGTTGTCTTCCCTGCACTCTGCTAATTTTGTGATTCTGTTGAAAAAAAGCTAAGCAGCGTGTCTGGCCCAAATTTAAACTTTGTAGTTTCTTGGTGACACAGTGGCACCGCATGATTGCCATTCTCTCCTGGGGGCACCGAGGTCTGTCTCCCCCCTAGCGCCCTCTCCCGGGGGGGCACCGAGGTCTCTCTCCCCAGCGCCCTCCTCCTGCTCACTGTCCCCAGCGCTGGGTGCAGCCTTATGTGTCGGGGTCCCCAACGTCAGGTGTCTTTATTTCTCATCTTTCTGCTGAATTTCACTCATGTGGTGTTTCTGAAAATGTCCCCTTTCTTGACCCTGTGGGCAGAGAATGATTGGAAAGGCTGTGCATCTGACCTGGCCCCAGAACCCAGCGGTGTCCCATGAGCAGACTTGTCACTGCGGGGCGGGGCGGGGCTGGGGGGACGAGCTACAGGGGGTGTCCCGAGTCCACGGTGAGGCCCGGGAAGGTCCCGGGCCCAGTCCAGCGCCCGGGAGCATTGGTGCAGGGCCCCGGAACTCATGGGGTCTGCACGTGCTGGCCACCCGGGCCCCTCGTGTTTGCCGAGGAATTGTGCCCCGGCGTGTTCCTGCCTTTCAGTGAACTTGGGCAGTTTCCACTTGACCTGGTGTCCCTCTGCCCTCCTGGAGCCCGTGATCAGAGCCCAAGGATGGTTTTCCTCTTGTAGTGGCAGCCAGTCACCCCTTCTTAAGCCCCGTCCAGGCCAGTTGGGGCTCGCCTTTGTGGCTTTCCTCGCTCTCTTTCATGACTGCAAGGTCAGAGTTCATTGTTGGGAAAGGATATGGAAACCTCCCACGGTTTCCAAATTGCCTGGCTTTCTGGCCCCATAAAATCTCCCAAAATGTTTATTTACAAGTGTGGTTCTTAGAGAGACCTGGGAGAGGCCCACCAAGCTGTTTAGATTTGGAACTACTGTGACCTGAATTGAAAACTTAGGGAAGGTGAAGGGCAGGCCAGCCTTCTGGTCCACCCAGCCCTCCCTGTTCCCTTGGAGCTGAAAGGCTCTGTTAGGGGGTGGGTGTGGGTGTTGTGCTCAGTCATGGGTGACTTTGTGACCCCAGGGGCTGTAGCCCGCCAGGTTCTTCTGTCCATGGGATTTTAAAGGCAAGAATACTGGAGTGGGTTGCTATGCCCTCCTCCAGGGAATCTTCCCGACCCAGGGATCAATCCTGCGTCTCCTGAATTAGCAGGCGGATTCTTTACCACTGTGCCACCTGGGAAGCCCTGGGGGGCTGTGCAATGCAGGGGGCCGGGCAGGGCCCAGCCTCCTGGAGCCTTCCTGCCCCGATTCCATCCAGCACAGCCAGCCAGGGGTGGAGGTGGGCCCGTGTCCAGGAGAGCCTGTGTTCAGAGCTCTGTGTTCTGGCCTTGGGCCATCCATCGCTGGGGTTCACATGGCTAAGGGTCCTGTGCAGGCTGACCGGCAGGAGGTGGGGTTGGAGAGGAGAGCAGTGCAGGGTCTATGGTAGACGCCCGGAGCACTGCGGGAGTCAGACTCCTGCAAGGCAGGTGTTGCTGTCTTAAAATACCTTGGAGTGGAGCGGATGAAGGGCTTGGCGTCTGGCAGGAACGGGGAGAAGTGAGAGCTGTGAGTTTCCATGAGCTTGTCTGCCCGTGTGTGACGTCCTGGCTGAACCTGCTTTATATCATTTCCCTGGAGGACAGAGCTGACGAAAATGCCAGGATGGGTCCTAGCCCTGCCCCAGAAAAGAGGGTCAGAGCAGGTGAGGTGGCGGCTGCCCGCAGAGGCGACTCTAGGGGCAGCTCTGCACATCTTACCTGGTCACCCAACCCCACCCGGCAGCCTCGAAAGGCTGGCATCGCCTGCAGAGCCGGGCTTGCTGTCACCCGGCTCTCGGCTGTGGGTTTGGAGGGCGCCTTTTGGGAGACCCCGACTCGCCCTGCAGCTGCTCTGGCTGCCCTGTCTCCTCCTTCCCACTGTATCTGTCCTGCTCCTGACCCACAGGGCGAAATGAGAAGGGGCAGCTGGGCCATGGCGACACCAAGAGAGTTGAAGCCCCCAGACTCGTCGAGGGGCTCAGCCACGAGGTGATCGTGTCTGCGGCGTGTGGGAGGAACCACACCTTGGCCTTGACGGGTAAGGAAGGGCCACTTCCCTCCAAATGGGGTCAGAGGCCAAATAGTCCAGCTGGGTTGGGGGTGGCGCTGCCCCCTTGACTCACTGTCACGATCATAAGGATGCCCAGGGAGCCTGGTGGGCAGCTTCTCAAGGCATCATGAGCCACACCCACGGGTGTCAGTGGCCAAGGCTATGGGAGGGTCTGTGCCGGGCAGTGGTTCTGCTCTGAGGTGTCCACCCCACCCCCTTGTGGAAAATTGTCTCACTTGCATTCTTCCTGGCAAAGGAGCTGTTTTTCTGATTTTAGAGTCTTTGATTCTCAGTCTCGTTCAGGGTCCTCAGCATTGTTTCCCCTTTGCTAACGATGTCGTTCTCTCCTTCCAGAAACAGGCTCCGTGTTTGCCTTTGGAGAGAACAAGATGGGGCAGCTGGGCCTCGGCAACCAGACGGACGCCGTACCCAGCCCCGCACAGGTGCCGCCTGCGCCCCGCCTTCAGGGCCTTTGCTTCTCTTTGTTTCGGGGGTGGGTTTTATAGGGGGAGATCAGGCATCTCTCCCCCTTGTTTGAGTTGCTGGCTCCTTTCTAAAAGCAAGGTCTCGATGCTTTTGAGTGGATCGGGTTTAATAGACAGCCACAGTTGAAGAACGTCCTAGAAACAGTTTTTTATTCTGACTGGAAATAATTTGTTCCAGGGGCCTGTTTGAAGCCTGTTCTGCTCTGCAGTGAGAATTGTTCCATGGATGTGATTTGTCTTTGTCTGAAAATACTTTTGAGTTTTGACCTCATAACAAGTGACTTGCCAGGTGCTCAGCACACAAATAGGTTAGGTCATCTCTTGTTCCTGAAAAACTCTGGAGTCAGCTGGGGGCTGGGATTTATACCTAAATATTGAACTTCTGCCATAAGGCGGCAGGAGGCTTGTTAGTGTCTTTGAGGGGAGGGACTTGGACGTCTTAGTCTTAAAAAGAGACCTTGGACAAACACACCTGTCGTTTGGAGGATTTTTGAAATGTTGTTTTGTCAGCCATTTGCTCTGCAGTGGGATGAGACGGTTTCAGAGTGAGCCGGGCCGGGTCAGAGCCCGAGGCTCGGCGCCCCCTCCCCGTCTCCTCGCCTTTTCCCACGGTCTCCTGCAGAGCTGACACCGCTCGCCCCCCAGTTCCTCCAGTCCTGCTTCCCCAGGCTGATTAGTTTGCAATAGAGAGTCTTAAGCGCTTTCTCAGATTTGTGTCCAAACCCCATGTTAAATTAGTCAGGGCCTTTGCTGTCTTCTACTTCCTAATTTCAAACCATTACATTTCCTATTCACACTTTCGATTAAGGCTAATTAGCAAGCAGCTTTGACGGTAGTAAAGAAGAGTGTAAACCAGTTCATTTTACTGGTCAGTAGTAATGCTTATGAAAGCTTTTCTTTTTAGTCGCCTGACATCCGAGGTAGTGACTGGAGGGAAATTTGTGGACTAAATGTGATTATAGTTTCTGTTTTCTTGTACCCTCTTGCCCACACCCCCAGTCAGTTGAATTCAGCGTTGACTGGGCACTAGAAGGTGTGAGGCACAATGTTAGACATTTTGAGGGTTATGGAGACCCAGCGACATGGTTTGCCTATCTGTGAGCGGATTCTGTACGGGGTGGTGTTTCTTTACATGTGTGCAAAGGCTTTGCCTTCAGCATTGTGGCATTGTGGAGTCCATTAGAAATCCTTAGTAGCCTAGTAATTGTTTCACACCAACCTGTGGAGACTATCGATCTTTAAAAAAAAATATGTCTGAAAGTCTGCTGTCTTTTCTTTTCAGATAATGTACAACGGCCAGCCAATTACCAAGATGGCCTGTGGGGCTGAATTCAGTATGATAATGGACTGCAAAGGAAACCTCTATTCCTTTGGGTGCCCTGAATATGGTCAGCTGGGTATGCAAGCACATTTTTAAAAAGCTCTGTCATATAACTGTATGTTTAGAACCAGCAGTCAGCGCGGGGCTGCACACGCATGGTAGAAATGTGGGTAACTGATTGCAGATAATGGCCCTGACCCATTAAGTGGATGTTCCGTTTGTGCAGCGGCATGCGTAACTCACGGGCTGCGCAGTCTGACACGGACTTGCCTTAATGAAAGTCAGGGCATGAGTCTGTCCAAGGATTTTTTTCTCATTTGGGAATTCATTTTTGTATAAAAGAATTTCAAGGTTTTGTTTTTCTTTGCCTTATCAATTTTTAATCAAACCTCTGTTCATTCATTTTCATGTTTAAAGATTTGCCTTTATCAAAAGTGAGGAATTATACAAGAGTAAGGTTGTTTTGAGCACCCTGGCCTGGCCACTGTTTCAGGTATACGGAAGAGCCAAAGTCATTTGAAAGTAGGATTCCCTTCCGGATTTTCAGCCCTAAACAGAAGGGATGAAGCTGACTTAGGTTCCACTAAGTAGGAAAGTCCAACGCAGAAGGAGCCTGCAGGAGCTCAGAAGGAGCCTGCAGGAGCGCAGCGCTGCGGCTTCGCTCCCCCGCCTCCCGGCCCCGCGCGCGCCCCCTGCCGGCCGCGCGGCCCGCGCGCAGCCTCCGCGCCCGGCCGGCCGGGGCTGCCGGGCTCCGCGTCCCCGGGCGCGCGGGTGCGAGGCGGCATAAATAGACTCGGAACAGCGCCTTTGTGAAACTAAATATACCTTAGTCAGAAGTGAGAGAGCAGGAACAGCCCCGTGCACACGCCTCTTGGTTGCCAGGGAGTTGCCAGAGCCTGCCGGAGAAACCGTCTCCATGGCCGTGGGTGCCGGTGCTGGCCGGCGAGGCGGCGGAAGGGAGCCTCCGGGGCCTCCCTGCCTCCGGGGCCGCCGCGTGGCTCCGCGGGGCCGCCCGCTCTTAGGGCGGCCGGCGGGCAGGTGCTCCCCCAGGGACGTGAGGCGCCCGCCCCCGCTGCGGCGCGGCTGCCTGCACTCCCGGGCTTGGTGCCCTCGCTGAAGGGGCTCTGCGGGACTGGCCTCGTTTGTGTCTGGAGCCCGTTGGTCCTAACTCCCCAGCTTGCTGGAGAACCAGCCCTCAGGCCTGTTGTCTGAACCCACGGTGGTCTCGGGGACTTAGAGCTTGAGTGGTGCGCTGTGCACGCGCCCCCACGACAGACTTTCTGGGTCAGCGTAGCAGAGACCACAGCGTGCCTGGTTCTGACCGCCACGCTAGTATGTGGGGTCGCTGGGGACGGGTTGGCCTTTCTGGCCCGTGGAGGCCCCGGAGGCCCCGGCGTGGGCACGGAGCAGACCAGCCTGTGCCTATGAGAGCCTCCCGCGTGTCTGGCCCCAGCCCAGCCTTAGCCACGCAGACAGAGGGGTTTTCACAAAACTCCCTGTTAGGGACCGTGGCCTTGGGTGTTTCTTATTCTGATTTCTCTTCGTTTTTTAAAGTAACTGCTTTCAACCCACAATATCAATTCCATGCCCTGGACATGCCTCAGATAGGAGGATGCTACCTTGGCTGACCAAAGTCCCCAGGAGGCCCAGCTAGACTGGACAGGTGCCCTGCTCTGGTCCCTGCTGACCGATGGCTCCCTCTGTGGTCACTGCAGGACACAACTCGGACGGCAAGTTCATTGCCCGGGCCCAGCGGATAGAGTATGACTGCGAGCTAGTGCCCCGGCGCGTGGCCATCTTCATCGAGAAGACAAAAGACGGCCAGATCTTGCCCGTCCCGAATGTGGTGGTGCGGGACGTGGCCTGCGGCGCTAACCACACGGTAAGGCTTCAGTGCTTCTCACCTCGGTGGAGACCCTAGGCTTTGCAAAGCAAATGACAGCCCCTGGCCGCCTGGAGGGCGCACACCCTCAGATGTCTGCGGGCATCATTTTCACCTGCCAGCTTCTGCATGGCGTCCACAGACAGGGCTGAGTGGACTGACTTTGGCTTGGGGTCAAACCCTTCAAACAGAAGGGTTTTCTGTTTCTTTGTTTTGTCTTCTGTCTTTCCAGGTTGATGGTATCTCAGGGTGTTGAATGGGTTCAGTCATTGAGGGTGTTTCCTTAAAGGTCAATTCAGATCAAGGCGATGAGACTTTTGTATGTGCGTCTTTTTATCTCAGTTGCCTGCCTGTTGTTTTGCCTGCAAATGGCTGAGTGTCAGACTTGGGGCTCATCTTCCTTGTCCTGCTGAGAGTTGAGAGACGGGTCAGTCTCCTGTATATGGCAGCTGGCTGTGTGACCTCAGGACTGGGCGGTTTCAGTCCCTTCACGTCCAGCGCTGCTTCTCTCACAGTGTAGTCAGAAGAAGCGGATCTTACGCCTCTGACCTCAAATCATGTTTATGGGCTCTACATTTACATGATCCAAACACCAGACGTCAAGGAGACGGGAGAGAGGAAGACGGGTTTTAATTGCAGTGTGGCTGGGTGATCGCGGTGTGCTTGTTCATGCTTTCCAGCAGAGGGGTCATACGTGTTCCGTGTTCTTTTCCATGTACCTCCCCATTAGGGTTTGTTACAGGACACCGGATGTAGTTCCCGCACTGCAGCAGGACCTTTCTGGCTGTCTCCGTGGTGTGTGTCTGCTAACCCAGACTGGGGATTTACTCCCCCCCACTTCCCCTGTGGTCGCCATGAGTGTGCTCTCTTGGTCTGTCAGTCCGCTTCTGTTTCATAAATAAGCTCGTTTTCGTTGTGTTCTGGACCAGTGACGCCCTGTGGCCTTTCTCTTTCTGACTCGGTCTCACTTCCTGTGATGGCGTCCAGGCCCCTCCAGTCGCTGCGGACGACAGTCGTGTTTTGATGGCTGAGTCGTAGTCCGTAGTGTTTGTATCCTTTTTTTTCCCCAGAAGAGGAATTGGTGTTTTAATTTAAAAATTTTTTTAACTTATTTAATCTTACACTGAAGTGTAGCCGGTTAACAGTGTTCTGTTCATCTCAGGAGCATTCTCCCCTAAACTCCCCTCCCGTCCAGGCTGCCACGTAAACACCTCGTTTACCCGTTCAGCTTCCGTGTTACCCGTTCAGCTTCCGTGTCTTGCCTGCTGTAAGGAATGTACAGTGAACACTGGGGCGCGTGTGAAGATGGGTTTAAATTGTCGACCTGTCACCAGGCGCACTGCGCCTGCGGCCAGGTGGACGTCAGCTGTGTGATGTGAGCCTGCCTGAAGGAGGACGCGAGGTGGGCAGGGCTCGTCCTCCGGGCTCTGTCTGCAGTTGAGTCAGGGCTGAAAGAGGAAGTGGAGTGCGGCGGCCTGCTCTAGAGACATCACTGAAATGGGGAAAGGGGAAGGCTTACACCTTGAATAGCCATGTCTTAGGATTGGCCGAGGAAGCGGCAGGCATCCTGGCTGTGCCCCCTGCTGCTGGCGGGCCCCTCCCCCGTCCGAGGCAGGCAGGGGTCGCCTCGCTGTGTCTGCCCTGGGCCCTCAGCTGCGGCCGCAGTCTGGCAGAGCATCAGCCCCCTGCACGTCCCATCCCAGCGCTGTGCTTTCTCCCTCCTGCAGCTGGTCCTGGACTCCCAGAAGCGGGTCTTCTCTTGGGGCTTCGGAGGCTACGGCCGGCTGGGCCACGCCGAGCAGAAGGACGAGATGGTCCCCCGACTGGTGAAGCTGTTCGACTTCCCGGGGCGTGGGGCGTCCCAGATCTACGCTGGCTACACCTGCTCCTTCGCCGTCAGTGAAGTAGGTCAGTGATTCCTTGTCTGGGCCTTGGGAGGAAGGCGTCCAGAGTCCCGGTTTCCCTGCCTGGCTGCGTGCTCCACTGGGGAGACCAGTGGCCGTGGCCTCTGCCGTGTTTGAGACCAGGGACCTGATTTCATCAACCGCCCAGGCTCTTTGGCCAGAGCTCTCTGTGGTCCCTCATGCCTCGTGGGTCCCCTTCCTCTCCTCCTCTCCTTTGATGCTGCTGAGATGAGGAGTCACTCAGCACCTGAGATGACGCTGACAGTCGGCGTGCTTGTCTTTCCCAGGTGGTCTGTTTTTCTGGGGGGCCACCAACACGTCCCGGGAGTCCACCATGTACCCGAAGGCCGTGCAGGACCTCTGTGGCTGGAGAATCCGGAGCCTAGCTTGTGGGTACGTGACCGTATCTCCCGTAAGCGGGACATCTGCCCCAGCCCTGGGCATGTTGGACACACCCAGGAGGTGCCCTGTCCCTAGAGGGCTCCACTCTTCCATTGGGGTGTCAGGTGCCCCGAATTCCAGAGTCTGGAGGGGAGGGACTCTGCTCAGAGCAAGGGGTGTTGGGAGGTCCTCGGACAGGTGACTCCCTTTCCTGCCACTGCAGAAAGTCACTGAGGGTTTCACTTTTCAAAGATGATGCGCGCTATCCATGTTGCAGGTTCAAAACCCTATTTACTTAGGACATTTTAAGTTACTGTGATACAGTGGGACTGAGAAAGTGATTTTAAATCGGTGGTTTTCTATTTGTTTTGAGGGCACTTGTTGAGCTATGTAGCACTTCTCGGGGAGGAGTTGGGTGATGTCCGTCACCTGCCAGGTTTGGAGGAGGTGGCTCTGTGGTGGTTGGGTTGGTGTGGCTATAATCTGAAACCTGTGGCCAGGTTCCTGTCCAGCAGGTTCCACCCCTTTGGAATGAGCTCTTCATCCTGGTTTGGGGTGTCTTCCTTTTCCCAGTGTGTTTGTTGCTCTGAAAGTGACCTCCTGCCCCAAGGGCCCGAGGACTAAGAGTGGGCATGACGGGGGAGATGGGGGCCCGTGTTTCCGGGCGCTGAGGGCTTCTGTCTGGGTCTGCTCCAGACAGTGGGCTTCAGGAGGCGCCCCCTGGCCCCGTGCTGTGCTGGTGCCAGCTGGGTTTATGCTGGTAGGTTCGTGCCCTGCGGGGAGCCCACGAAAGCGCCTGGGGCTGCTGGGTGATGGGGTGCGGGGCTGGACTGCTGGACACCGGGCTGACGGCTGCGCCCGTTTGCAGGAAGAGCAGCATCATCGTAGCTGCGGACGAGAGCACGATCAGCTGGGGCCCCTCGCCGACCTTCGGGGAGCTGGTAAGCTGGCCCCTGCCTGGTGGGCAGAGCCCCACTTGGGCTCCTGAGCCGCCTCCTGAAAATGCGCAGAAAGGAGGCGTGTGCGTGTGTGGGTCCGTGTCCCTGTAGCATGTAGGTCTGCAGTGTCGCTTCAGCTTTCAAAGATCAGATGCTTTTTTGAAAGTCCTTTCTGGCCACATTGTTAGTGGAAACTGGGAAGTTCCAGGTCCTGTTTCCCCTCACATTGTGTAAACGGTACTTGTGGGTACTTGTGGGATGACGCGATAGGAGAGAGGCTGGTTGCTCTTCGCTCTCCCCAGGAGGGTTTCAAGCTACAGGATCAGCGTGTCCTCTTAAACCGTGGGCCCAGCGGTGACCATGTATCCAGTCTTCCTGGTTTCCAGCCTCTGAGGTCATTTGGGGACATTGTTCCCTCATTTTTCCCAATAAGTTTGTCTGTGTTCCTGCTTTTAACCTCAGTTACTGGACTGATTAACCTTCCCCACACACTTGGTCTTCTCACCCAGAGCTTCTGGGCGTGATGAGTTCCTAACTTTCAACGTCTTCATCAAGAACAGCTGGGCTGGGGCTCACCCTGACGCCTGCCTGTCGTCGTTGTGGTTTGATCATCAGCCTGGCTCTTGTGTTTCCTGCTGGGAACGAGGCCTGTTTCTTGTCCCCCTGCCATGGGTGTGGGGCAATGGGGTGCTTCTCGACCCCTGTGCCGTCTCCAGGGCCGGTGGCCTTGAACATGCTGGAACCTTAAAAGCGATGAGAACCTGGCCCAGTCTTTACGGGCCGTTCTTAGAGATGTCCCTAGCATCTGTTAGAAATAGACTCTGAGTATCGATTTGGAGACTTGGAGGGAACAAGGTGGACTTGGGGGGCAGCCTCTTAGAGTTCAGGAGCCCGTGTGGCCCTTGGCTGGTGGCAGAGGAAGCTGGCCCTCTGTGGGGGCCCTTGTTGGAGCTGGGCTGGAAGGCCTTCACACCATAGCAGGTATTCTGCGCCCCGCCCCCCCCCCTGCTCCCCCATCCCCAGGCCCGGGCTGCCCCTCTGTCCCATGTCCTGGAGTCCCTGCTGATCGTGGACACAGGTGGGGAAGGGGACAGCCAGCACGTGTGGCCTAGGAGCCCCGAGGGCCGAGGCCGCCTTTCCCCGGGCTCGCCGTGCTGCCATGTGGAGACTCTCCCCAGAAGGCAGCAGAACCCTACAGCTCACGTGTTTAGCACCTCGGTCCTGGGGTTAGGACAGGGCACCTGCTGGCGCCTGGGGGTGCCCGTTGCTGCCCAGGCCTGGCCTTGGGTCTGAGACGGCGGGGCTCAGCCACAGAGGCCCTGGGTCCGTGGGAGGCCCAGGCAGGCTGCCTTGGTGCCCACTTTCCGGCTGGTGTTCATGAGCATCCCTCTCTTCGCCTCACCAGGGCTACGGGGACCACAAGCCAAAGTCTTCCACGGCAGCTCAGGAGGTGAAGACGCTCGACGGCATCTTCACAGAGCAAGTGAGTGGGGAGCCCTGGGGAGCAGGGAGAGAAGGTGGCCCGGGCCGCGCTCGTCTGCTTTTGCCTGCCGCTCGCTGCCTGGTCTCACCTGCCGTGTCCCTGTGCACCACTCTGGGGCTTTCTGGTGGGCGACCAGGCTGGCACGGAGGCGAGCCGCACTCACCTGAGGGCCACCGGCCATGCCCAGCACAGCCAGTCCGCTCCAGTGTGGGCGCCTGCTCCTGTCTGCATCTCGCCTTGCCCCAAGGCTGTGGGGCAGGTGGTGGGGTGAGGCCCCTGCGGGCGCCAGCCCTTGTCACTGAGACGCGAGGGGCTTGTCCTTCCCACGAGGCAGGGCTGTGGTTCAGAGCGGCAGAGGGAGCTGCTGGCCTCTGCCGGCCGTCGGTGTCCAGGCCTGCTGGGGGCCCAGACGGTCGGGGGCGGTCTCACCGACACTGGGGATCCTCAGTCGGGGCCTTTTTGAGCTTTCCAAGGTGGTTCCGCTTTGACCTCTGTGCTGACCCCTGGCCAGCCTAGCTTCCCAGTGTCCCACGGTCAGCCTTGAGCTTGTCAACCCCAAACTCAGTGCCTGGCTGATGCGCCCTTGCCCACCCGGTGCCCGTGTCCCCTAGGTGGCCATGGGTTACTCACACTCCTTGGTGATTGCAAGAGACGAAAGCGAGGCGGAGAAGGAGAAGATCAGGAAACTGCCAGAGTACAACCCCCGGACCCTCTGACGCCCCGGAGCCCCCGCTCCACACCTCTCGCGGCAGCTGGCATGTCCACTTGCACTGGGACGGGAAGTCAAGCGAGGAATTTCAGAAGCAAAAGTTGACCGAAGGTGCATTTCTGTTAAGACTCCCTGAGGCTCCGTTTTATAAGTGATTCAACGCCAACTACCTTTTCTGTATGCTTTCCAAAGTGGGTTTTTTTTTCCCCTCCTTAATGTTTAATTAAAATATTTGCTCATAGTTGACTTACCATTCCTACGAAAGAGGCAGAAACTTTGAGCAATCTAGGCTTTTTTTTTTAGGTCCCCCCTCCCGCACCCTGTACACTTCTCAAAAACACGCCTTTCCATTGTGGTGAGCATTGTGAGCCCAGCGGGTGCCGCCTGGGACAGGTCTCCACGTGCTCAGAAAACACGTCAGCCGTGGGGGCGGCAGCAGTGTTCCCGTGGTCCCTGCGTGCTCGGCAGCACCCGGCCCGCCGCCTTCCTGCTTTTCCTTCTAGGCCGGTCGGCCGCGTGCGCTCTGCTCTTCCCCCGGCTGCCTGTAAGCCCGTTGCCTTTTGGCTGTGACATTAATAGAACCTGCCGTTTCCCCCCTGGTGGGGGCTCGTGGGTCTGTGTTTAGCCATTTATATCTACTTTAGCTGTCAGAGAAGTCCAAGTGAAAACCAGGTGATCATGGAACCAGTGGGGACTTGAGGGTGGACAGACGTGGTTCCAGAGCCGGGGTCGCCTTGCCAGCGCCTGCCGTCGGAGGCTGACCAGCAGGACAGTGCGTTCTGGAGTCCCCGCGGAGGAGGCTCATCCTCTGTGTCCCGGCCTTTATCGCCTTCGTGTTTCTGTCTTTATCCCGAGCCCCTGGCTGGATCCTGCTGGAACAGCCCAGTCTGTTTACGAGGCCCGGGTTCCTGCTCCACGAACCCAACTCTCTAGTCACATTTGCTTGGCTGTGCTACCAAATAGTTGGGATCGTGGAAGAAGTCCCCTTCCCCGAGTCAGCGCAGAGGCTGCGACCGGCTCCCCGCAAGTGCCCTGCGCACCAGCACGTCCCTGGCGCTGCCTGAGTTACGAGGTGCCTTTCCTGGAACCCTCCTCTTGCTCGGACCCGAGAGAGGGGCGGCCGTGGCCAGGTTCTTGGTTTCGAGAGAGCCTGGACTGGTTTGGGTGCTTTAAAATAGCCGTTTAGGTCAGTGGTGCTTGTGGGGAGACGGGAGAGAGGTGCAGTGTGAGATTGGGTGGAAGGGAAAGTTCAATATTGGTCTTTTTTATTATTTTTTTTTGCTTTGCTGTTGTTACCATTTCTGTCTCGATGTTAAAATGCCAAAAATGACTAGTCGTTGCTTTTGCTCTTCTCTTCCCTCCCGCCGCATCGCTCCTGACGGTGGCTCCCTCCACGGGCATGTGGCAGCACCCGTCCTGGCCAGTCTCGAGGCCTCGCGGCAGGAGGCCGGCCTGCACCTTTGCTAAGGTTTAGTCTGACTTCACGCTCGTCTCTGCTGTCTGTGCTTATAGTCCAGGGAAGAAGCTTCTGCAACTCCAGAGCTTCTGCTAAACTAACCTGATTTGTCCAAATCACCCTCTAACCACCACCTCTGACTCAAGCCTCCCCGCGTAGAGCCCCTGTTTCCCCCGACAGAGCTCTTCCTGAAGCGGGCCTGGCGCCCGCGCTCCTGGACCGTGTGCGGCTCCCTGGGGCTGTGCGCCCACCCGGGTCCTGGCCCCTTGCCGGGGCTGGAGCAGGAAAGGGACGTCCCCTCCACGTGAGGCTGCCCCGTTCTCTCCCAGTCACTGCTTGGAGCTCAGAATTGTAAAATGAACTTCCTAACCGGGAAAACCCTTTAGAACAGGGAAGTGGGAGACAGCTTGGCCCAGGGAGGGGGTGCGGCTCAGGAAGGCGACGACGCGGAGCCTGGGCGTGAGGGGAGCCCAGGAGGAGGAGGAGGTCCGGCTGAGGTGCCTGGTTTAGTGCTGTGACTGTCTTTTTTATATATATATTTCTCGGAGTAAACATTTTAAATAAACGGCATCATTGTTTGCTCTGTTTCGGCTTCTGCATCTCTTTTTTAGTGGAACAAGGGAAAGAGCACAGAAGTGCTTCCCAATGTGCCCCTCCACAGCCCGCACCGCCCCCCCCACCACCGCTGTCCCTGGAGGCTCCCTGTGACCCTCAGGGAGGCTTCAGGCCCCATCGGCCCAACTCAGCTGGCTGAGGGTGAGGCAGGGGAAGCTTCCTCGCCCCGCCTGCCTCCCCCGCCCTTCATAGGGAGCCCTTCTGGTCCCCACCTGGCAGTGTGGCGAGCTGTCCGCCAGGGGGCACCCTGTGGACTCTGTTCCGCCCAAGTTGACAGCTTCTCCAAGCCACCCGCCTTCCAGCACCTTCCCTGTGGCGCCTCTGGGGTGCCAGCTGCTTTCTGTACTCAGATCAGCCCCTCCTGTCGGCCCCACCCCATTCCCAGTGTCTGGACTGCTTGGAGCTTCCCGGGGGCAGGGCGGGAGCAGCTGTGGTTAAACCTCAGCATCTTCGTGCTGTGGACACAGGAATAGGCCCCTCTCTCCTGGACATTCAGGCTTCCTAGGGACTGAGGCGCAGCTTGCCCTTTAGAGGCTATACCTGCCCACCCAGGAGACCGGAGCCTGTCCTTGCTGAAGCCCACTGTCAACGAGGCCCAGGGTCAGTTCCTTAGGACTGGCCCCCAGCAGCTCCCACCTGGCCAAAGGGGAGCCCTCTCCCTTCTCCCAGCCTAGAGTCTCACGTGCAGTTCAAGCATCAAGATCCACTGGGGAAGATGACCGTGACCTGAGCCGAGCCACTTCCTGCTCCGGGCAGCTCCGAGGCAGCCTGGCCCCCCGCCTTTTCCTGGGTAGCCTGACCCCAGGTGTCCCAGCTGTTAATGCTTTCCATCCTGAGTGGTTAGCCCCTGGCCCCACCACCCCCAGCCCCAAACAAGGAGGTCACAGCCAAGGTGCAGTCAGAACAGCTAGGACTTTACTGGGCCTTCAGTAACTTCTCCACTGAAGGCCATTCCCAAGCTCTCCCAAGGGGCTCAGGCTGCCAGCTGCCACCGCTGAGCAGCGGGGAGCTGGAGACACATAGGGTGAGGAAGGGGGGCCCTGAGCAGGGCACAAATCTCGCTGTTGGGTGGCGACGGCGGGCCTTGCGTGCTGCGCGGGCGGGGCCGGGCTGGCGGCGCTCACATGGTCTAGGGGACCATGCCCCACCACTTGAAGGCAAAGGGCACCCGGCGGATGTTGGCACAGGAGCAGAAGTCTCCGATTTCAGTCAGATAGCAGTCGAAGTCATCGATGAAGGTGCACTGGAAGCCCAGCGGCTCCAGCAACTGGCAGATCCGCTCCTCCAGACAGCAGGTGCCGTTGATCCGGGGCCCGAAGGGCTTGGGGATGCCCAGGTTCAAGCCCATAATGACCATCTCCAGCTGTTGGGGGCGCGGTTAGGTAGGTCAGGCCTGGACAGGGGTCAGAGCCGTGGAGGAAAAGCCCCCCAGTCCTCTAGGCTTCAAGAAGACCACGGGGTTCAGTGCAGGGAAAACGCAGCTGCGTCTGCAGTTGGGCTAGACCAGGAAAGACGAGCACAGCGCACCCTTCCCCGAGCCTGTGCTCAGGCAGGCGTCACTCATCCCTCTGAGCAAACCTCCCCACTCCACTGGACCCTCCAGTGACTCCTGCATTTCTCAGTAGCAAGACCAGATCCTGCCCGGCCGGGGCCCAGCTTCACGGCTTCTCCGGCCCCCTGTACTGCATTTCTCCTGCCTGGACGTTCAGTCGTGTTTGTGTCCCCTCGCCTGTCTCTGCTGGAATGCTCTCCACCCCCGGTTTCGTCACGGGACTTCTGTCCACTTCACACACCAGCATCTCTTCCTCAAACACAGCTTCTCCCACCATTACCCACACCTCCCTTCTCCTGGGGCCGGGACAGGCTCCTATATTCCTCCCCCTGAGGGCCTCCCTGGTTTTGTAAAAAGAACCATTATCGATTGAATGCAGGTCCTGCATCCCCAGGGCTTAGAGAGGCCTGCAAGTGTTTAAGAAATTGACAAGTGTCTCAAATCGTTTTAGGCGCCTCCATCAGAAGTCACAGTGGTAAGAGAAAGGTCAGGTGTAGACCACGGTTGGAAGAGGCTTGGCCTAGCAGAGGTCTCTCATAATACCCACACCGCCAAATGCCCAATTCCTGTTCTAAATCGGAGGGTGCTGCAGATGCACAAAGACCCCACGAGAGAGACTGTCTGGTCTTGTGGCCAGCAGATGGGCCCCGCTCACCTGCTCCCTGCAGGGGTCTCCCCTAACGGGGGGCCGCCCCTTCCTCTCAGGCACCCCTGTCTGCGGGGCCCCTCCTCTAGTCTAGCCCCGAGGCCGGCCAGCCTGCAGCCCTCACCAGGTTGGGGAAGTAGGGCCGGGCATAGAGCTTCTTGGTCTGCTCGCTGGGGGGGGCGTTGGCGATGTGCTCCAGGCAGAAGAGCTGTGGGACGGGGATGATGTCCTCCTCCTGCAGGCCCAGCTCCCTCTTGAGGATGCCGCGGTTCACATGGATACACTTCTGCGGGGGGTGGGGGCAGGAAGGGAGGGCGCTCAGGCGCAGCCCCGAGGAGCTGGCCTCCTTGGCAGCGACTGCAGGCAGGGGGCCGGCCCTCTGCAGCGGGGCTCAGTGCAGACGCCTGGTCTCTCAGGCTAGGATCTGCCAGCTCGTCAGCTCTGGGCCGGCTCCCAGTCCCAATTCCATGGTAACGTGGGGGCCCCTTGGGCTTTGATCCTGGCTAGAGTGGGGGACCTGGGCGAGGGCAAAATCGGTCCTCAGATCGTTGTCAGGTCCGTAGAGATGGACACCAGCAGTGGACCCACCGGGCACGTCCCTCCCCAGACCAGCTCACCCAGTGCCTGAGCCACCTCCCAGGTTTATGACAAAGGGCTCATGACCCTACGCCCAGGGTGCGTGTCACCAGGACTCAGGGGCTCTGTTTGGACCCCCACCTGGCTGCTGCCCACCCTGCAGTGCCCAGAAGCTTCCCCTGTTTCAAAGGTCAGAGCACAGCGCATGCCTTGGCTGGGAGCCCTAAGGACTCAGTGGGGCAAGCGGCGTTGTGCTAACGGGTGACCTTGGGCCCGTCCTTGCCCTTCTACAGGCCCCGGCTTCCCCGTTAGAGGTTGTTTACTTTCTGGGACATCCGCTTCTCACAGCTCGTGATTCGCGTTTTCAAAGATTTGAGGTGCCGGGCAGTTTCATCCAGAAGAGTCGAGAAGGCCCTGGGGTGCTCTCTGGAGCTCAGAGCTTCCTGGAGGAGCTGGGGGTGCTGAGAGAGCCCTGACTTTGGTCCAACACTAGCTGACTTGGGCCACCCTGGGGTTCAGATCAGTCTCCCAGCTCATTGGCATCAGCTCTGTGAGCCTCGCCATCCGCGTGGACAAGGCAAGGTCACTTCATAGGGTCCCTGTGAGGACTAGAGTCGGGTGTTGTGCGTGACGCTCGGTCAGTTATCACTGTGCAGTTGGGGACCCATTGCTGAGGTGGTCCTTGCCTTCCCCTGCCTTTTGGAGCAGGTCCCCCCCCATCCGTGGTCCGTACCTCTGCATAGTCATTCTGCTTCCTCATCTTTTTGTCAGCCAGAAGCTGGTTGATGGTAACGGCCTCCCTCCCTGTAGGAAGGAGGAGAGGGCAGGCAGGCTGGGGGTCAGGGTGGGCACCATGGTCCAGGGCTGGGCAGACTCCCGTCCTGGGGACGGCTCACTAGTCAGGCTGTCATGCCAGCCAGGGGCTATGGCGGGTGGCCCAACTCGTCTCCAGGGGCCCACTCTAGGTCAAATCACATCTGGAGACCCAGCGGGGTCTGTCAAAGGCCAAGGAGGACGCCCACCGCCACAGCCGGCCCCTCCGTCCCTGGCTGGAGTGGGGGAGCCTGCCACAGGCTGTGAGGCAGGCAGTCTGGGCCAGGTTAGCAGCGCCGTCAGCCCGCGCCCGCCTGGGCGCCTCCCTGCCTCCCGACCTGGCCGCCTGCCGCCTGTGGTCTTGACCGCGTTATTCCACGTTGTTCAGTTGCCCAGCTCTGCCATCAACTGAGACGACAGAGTCACTGGTGTGTGACAGGCAGTTCGTGCTCAAGGTCACCTTCGGAAGTCCTCGGACCGTGAGATCCTGAGCCCCACCCCAAAGACTGGTCTGAAGTTCTTCGTTTCTAGCAGACTCCCAGTTGGAGCGCTAAAGCTGCCGGTCCTCAGGCCACACTTTGAGAACGACAGCAGCACCCCAGCTCCCCTTCTAGGTCCCCAGAAGGGATAGGCCAGGACTGCCATGGCAGCAGGCCCCACAGTCTGCCCACTGCCTCCTCCTGAAGGGCGACCAGAGACCCGAAGTCCCCACGCCCAGATACTTCATCCAGCGTCCCCAGAGAGGTCCAGACGCTGGCGTTGGTAGCATCTGGTTTGTCCCCCTGGAGCACGGAGCCGGCCGTGTGTTAAGCTCCCTGCTGCATATATCCTAGCAGCCTCTCAGCTGCCCCAGGGTTTCTGACTGATCTGCCCTAATACAACCAGAATTACCCTGAAAGGGAACACGACGTTCTAAGATGGCGTGTTTTATGCTCCCATGCTTCCTGAGGACCCCTTCCATCAGGAGGGACAAAGCGGAGGTGGCCGTCTGGAAAGGACACAGGGGCCCGAGGGGCTCCCTTACCGTTAGAAAGGAGCTGGTCCTTCCTAAGCCCTTCAAAGAGCATCGCATCTCCATAGCCCTCCTTCTGCCTCTCCTTGAACAGTTTGTAGCAGGAGCTGGGGCTGGCCAGGAGCAGCCGGAAGTCCTGGGGAACAGAGGAGGAGGGTCGGATGCCAGCTTCCCCTCCAGAAGCTTGCAGGAGTCTTTGGAAGAGGGAGGGAGACATCCCCACCTGCCCCCGACACAGACCTTTTTGCCCTCCACCTTGTACTGTGCGGGGATGAAGCGCATGAACTCGCAGGCATGGCCGGTCATCAGCCAGTCGGAGAAGAGCTCCACGGGGGCCTGGACTTGCTGGGCACGGAGGAAGTCCTGGAGGCTCCGACTCATGTTCCGGGAGTCCTTGCTAAAGGGAAGGTGGAAAGAATAGCCCAGGGGGTGGTGTGGCCCAGGTTGGCGGCCAACTGCTCCCTGAGAGCCAGGCAACCTTCAGGTAACACGGCGCGCTAACCATCGGCCAGGCCGTGGCAGGGGGCGGTGGTTATTAAGAATCCCTTACTACTGCACAGCGCAGGGAACGACATTGGACATCCTGTGATAAGCCGTAATGGAGAAGAATATGAACACGTGTACGTATAACTGAATCGCTTTGTGCAGCAGAAATTAAGACATTGTAAGTCAACTATACCTCCATAAAAATTGAAATTCTTTACTCTGGCTCAACTCAGGACTGAGCCAAGGGATTCTAGATAAAGACTGAGCCCCAGGACGCAAGTATTTCCTGGCTCTATAACAGATGAACAGCCACCAAGAAATCTAGCCACACCATCTGTGGCAGTACATCCCGTTGGGTCAACAGGCCGACCAAACGTGACGTGCTTCCTTTGAAACCCTGGAAATTGCCACTCGGAATGAGCAGTTCATCTGCCGTTCTCCCGCCAGTCTCCTACATGAGGACTCAGGGGACCTGACTTGATGGGTTAAGGCCCAGAGCAGATGACCTGTTGAGCCCCCTGGGAATCAGGTGGATCCAGGCAAACTTTGAGGGTCCCTCCCCTTGGTTTTAAGGCAGCCACCACCTGGCCTCCTGCCTCACCTGGGGTAAAAGCTGCTGCCAATAAGGACCCTGCCCAGAGGGTACTCTTTTCCTTGGGCCTTCACAGGGGGGGACACCATCAGTTTCCCAATGACATCTATGCTGGCCACCGTGTGGTCCTGGGTGCGCAGAGTCAGGTAGCCAACCCCAGGGCTCTGGAAGGAGACCCGGCCAGGGCAGCTGTCAGGAGACAGGGGCTTCAAGCCTCCGTCTTACCCATTCCAGACTCCCGGTAGAGTCCCAACCCCTCCCCCAGACGCCACCAGGGCCCTCTCCCCAGCACCCATCGCTTCCTGGCAGGCACCAGACCCGAGAAGGCGGACCAAGTTCAGATCAGTCAAATTGAGCCCCCACCAGTGAGTATTTCATGGGGAAATCGTCGAGCTTGGCGACCCGAGGGGTATCCAGGACCAAGGAGACAGTCTTGTGGGGAGCCTGGGTGTAGCAGAAAGCCATTTCATCCTGGAGGAGACAGGGAGATGGGGGGTGAGTTTCTCTCGCTCCATCAACTACTTTCCCACGTTCAGTTTTCCAGCCACAATGCTCCCTCTACCCAGGCCCCCTTCGGGTACAGAGAGACTCCCTCTGGCTTCCTGCAAACTCCTGTTCCACCCTCAAAACCCTGCTCAGACATTCCCCTGCCTTGGGGGCTTTCCCTGACCAGTCGCTCGGTTCATCAGGTTTAAAACCTGATGAGTCATCCAAGATTCTTCCTCCTCTCGTCTTCCGTACCCTAGTCCATGAACAGACCTCGCTGGTTTTATTTCCAAAATCTGTTCCCAGTGGACTCCTCTCTGGGACTGTTCAGATGAAGCCACCTGGGGTTGACGGCCTCTTGCCTGTATGACTGCAAGACCCTCCAGTCAGCTTCTCTTCTGTTCTTGCCCTTCCTAAGGTTGGCTCTATTTCTCAACCAGAGGGTCTCTTCATAACCTAAGTCAAGGACTTCTCTGCTGGTCCAGTGGTTAAAAGACTCCACGCTTTCCCTGCAGGGGCACAATCGGGGAACTAAGACCCCATGTGCTGTGCAGCACAGCCAAAAAGAAAGAGTTTTAAAACCCTAAGTCAGAGTATTCAACTTCCCTGATTCATATCTTTCCGTGTCACCTTGCTTGGGATTGGTTTCTTCCCTTCCTTAACTTGGCTTAATATTTCCCCGATAAATAAAACTCGGCTCTTACCTCTGACGACTGTTGGGTCTGGTCTGGCCACACCAGCTTTTCTGTTCCACACGGGGTGGATCTCAGCTGTTTCTGTGCCCGAAGGCCTCCTACTTCAGTCCACCCCCACCCCAGCCTTTGCACAGCCAGCTCCTGCCTCCTCAGCTTGAGGACTGTCCTGAGCACCCACACCCCCGAGGCTGATCTAGGAACTCAGCCGATCGTCTCGCTTTCCTGCTCTCACAGCACTTAGAGTTCTGCTGCGGTGAGATCGGGGCAGAGGTCGGTATTCCTTCATCTCTGCCACATAGAGCGGGGCTTGTTTGTGAACAGAGAACTGGACCTCAAAAGGCTGGGCTCGACACTTTGTGCTCAGCCAGGGTTGAGCTGGACCCTGTAGCTGGAGGTGTCAGATCCTCGGAAACCTGGGGCTTAGGGCTGCGTGTCCTGTGGTCCCGAACATGAGCATTCCGGAAGGGGAGGGGCTGGAGCCTAAGCTTTATCCTTAGTGGCTTGGGCTTGGGCAAGTCGTTTCATCTCGGCCCCCGCTGAGGACAGGGCCGTCCCTGGCCGGCTTAGCTCCGCTGGGGGGTTGAGTGAACGCTGGCGGGGCCTGCGGTGGGTCACTCGTGGGCCCGCCCCCGCCCCTCGCCACAGGGCTGTTACCTGGAGCCACCGGCCCAGGCGGTTGGGGTCCTCGTAGACGGACGCCACCTGGCTGTTGCTCCTCTCGCTCAGCTCAGTCACAGTGCTCACGAAGCCCTGGACCTGCAGCTCTCTGCCACGGGAGACGCGCCGGTCTGGGGAGGCTGCCAAACTCTCCCACCTGCCGTGACCTCTCAGTCCCAGGGGAAAGGGGCGCCCCTGCCCTCGAGGGGAGCAGAGTGCTGTCCCCCCGCTCATGGAGCCCCGGCTGGCGCGCCCAGGGTGTGCCCGCCCCAGCCTCACTCTGCCCAGCCCACGGCGAAGTCAGATCAAGAGTTGCTAGCGTCAGTCTCTGCTCTGGGTCCTAGGACCGGCTCGTGCCTGCCCTGCAGTCCCTTCCCGCTGCCCAGCGGTCTGGGAACTGCCTCAGTCTACCCAGGGGCGGTCTCTTCTCTCCCCACAGAGGCTGCGTTTTTTCCTCGAGAAGCCGAGTGCCCCCTTGAGATGGCCGTGCGGCTGTCATTCACAGGGGGTCGGGGCTGGGTGCTGAGCCCCGAGGCCTCGGTGCCACCGTGCGTAGCCCCAGGCTGACAGGCCCACAGCGCACACCCGGTCAGTGCTGGAGAGAAATGACGACGTTTGAGGCGGACACTGAGACCACCCCATTCTACAAACAGGTCCTCATGAACTGAAGGCCAGCACGGTCACCCTTGGGAAGTGTAAACAATTTGGGGTCTACTCCAGATCCAAAACTTGAATTGCTCTTCCATGCTCGTGTTCCAAATGAACCTATTTCTCAGCTCTACACAGACAAGACTGCAGGGAATGGAGCAGCTTGATAAGGTCTGGGACGTCTGAGGTGCGTGCTGGGGAGGAGATGCAGCCCCAGTCTCGCACACCATCTGTGGCAAAGCTGGGTCAAGCCATGCCTGAATACCTCCCCCACGGGCGAGTCTTTAGATCCGAGTTTCAGCAGATGCCTGCTGTGAGTGAACTTTTGTCTTCAGATACAGAAGGCAAAGACAGACCTGGAACCTGGATATCTGTTGTCAGGAGAATACCTCAAGCTCTGCCCTCCTCCCTTCTCATTCTGAAGCCTGGCTTTCCTCAGCAGACCCTACTCCCCTATCAGCCCCTTCCACGGCAGAGCTGTTTCTGTCCTACCCCTCCACTAGGTTTGGAGGAGGGACGGAGGTCCTTGCCATAAGATGCTACATCCAGGCCACCAGACCTCTTCCGATCCTGGACTTGACAAGGTCTTATCTCTGCCCTCCCATCCCGGTGGTCTCCCCAGCTCCAAGATCAGCCGTCCAGCTCTACCAGCTCCATCTTCCCCTCACTTTGTCTGATCCCTGGGTCTGCAGCTCGACCTCACTGGGATTCCTGCCTCTCAACCACTTTTATTCCCATCAGCCCACGTCTTTGCCTTTCTCCATATCCGACATCGAGTCTGTGATGCCCCATAACAATCACATGCTTGTCCTTCTCCTTGGGCTTATCTGCCTGGAAAAACCCCCACCCTGGTTGGATTTAGTTCTGTATTTATTCTTCTCTAGAACTCTTTACTGAAAACAGTTGGGGAAACCCCACACTGGCAAGTCTCTAAGGTGGCAACTTCACCAGGTCCCTGGCACCAGGCAGCCTCTCACCACTGACACTTCCTCCAAGCAGCGCGTCCCGCTTTCCCTCCTAGAAAGTGGGTGGGCTGGCCATTTAAGGCCCTGTGACTTGTCTGCTCTTTGCCCCATTAAGTTTTCCTTTCTCCACTGGATCTCATCCATTACCATCATTTTTTGCTTCCCTTAAAAAAAAAAAAGAAAAGACAGCCTTCCTGGGACTTCCCTGGTGGTCCCGTGGCTAAGACTCCATGGTCCCAGTGCAGGGGCCCTGGATTCAATCCCTGGTCAGGAATTAGATCCCATATGCCATAACTAGAACCCGGCACAACCAAATTAAAAAAAAAACCCAGTGTTTGAGGGTCTGTTGCAGCCCCAGAGGCTACAACCTAAACACGCCCAGCCCTGTCCACCGCCCTGCCGTCCTCCCCGCCCCTCTCCCCACCGTCTCCTGGTCGCTCACGCCTCCTTGCTGGAGCAGTCTCAGCCTTACCCTGTGCCCCTTTATTAATACCTGGCTTCACAGCCCTCGATCCTATGGGGACCTATGCTGTCTGCCTTTTGGTAAGAGCCGACGGGGACCGTCGCGGTCACCGCTGCAACCCCTTCTTAAGTATCCTAACAAGCCCTGGATGACTGGCGTGGGGAAGGAGTTCGCCTTCCTGGTGAGAGGTCTAGTCGCCTTTTCCCGCCCTGCCGGCAGACGTAGCAGTTATAGAAACGACCCGGCCCGGCAGCCTGGGTCTCTTACCTGCACAGGTACACCTCTAACGGCATCTGGGTGCTGGGGACAAAGATGCAGGGGGCCACCCGGAACAGCACTGTGTCTTTGCACAGCACGGTCTCTGGAACCAGCTGCGGTGCAAGACGAGGTCCCGCTTATATCTCGCTGCGATGGAAGGCCTGGTTCCTGCCCACCCTCCCCCCAGGCCTCCAGCTGTTCAGCTCAGCGCACCCCACTGGGCCCTCACCCGAAGCTGACGACACCCCGGCCCCACCGTGCCCCCATCTTCTGCCCGGCTGTGTGAGGTCTCCTTCCTCCACAGTCCCTGCCCCGAGGGCTGTTTGGCTACTACGGGGTCATACCGGGTCTTGAGACTCTTCTACCAGGGAGGCCGAGAAGGAAATCAAGCCCGAGAAGCTGGCGGATGGAAACTCTAAGGCTTCAACGTAGAAGGTTTCCCTCAAGGTGCCCTTCACGTCATCCCACTGGGGCGCCAAGGTATAGGCGTGCTGCTCAGGCCCCAGAACCAACTCGAAGGTCGTAGAACCATCATCTAGAAGGAAAGGAGGGCAGACCACACCCGATGTCACGCTCCTCGGGTCAGAAGCCAGGCTGGGAGCCCCGGGCTGGCTGTGTCCCTAGGTTCCTGGCGTTTGGGGCTTAATGGATAGCTAGATGTTTGTTTATCAGTGAGGGCCAATTGCTCTTTAAAGAGCTGCC
Source organism: Bubalus bubalis (assembly GCF_019923935.1). NCBI lineage: Eukaryota > Metazoa > Chordata > Mammalia > Artiodactyla > Bovidae > Bubalus > Bubalus bubalis. The sequence continues at coordinate 187,222,751 of NC_059158.1, forward strand.
GGGGGTTGGGACTCAAACACCTGCCTTCAGGAAGTGAAGGCTCATGGTGGTTCTATGCTTTGACCCACTTGGGAAGAGTGTCATAAGTCTTCAAGGCGAGAGACTGTTCAGAGACAGGCTTGGGAGCCTCATCCAGTACAAGCCGGGGCCCAGGCCCGGGCCACCAGCCTCTTGCTCTGGGTTGTAACACAGGGATCACCGAGTGGGGCTGTGGCTCCAGGCAGACGGGCTCCAGGCGGCTCAGAAGAGCCTCGTCGCGGGCACTAGGGCCGCCGGCTGCAGGCTTGGCCTGGGTGTGCGGCGGGCCGGCCGGCCACCCCAGCGCTGGGGACGCACACGCACGGCCCCTGCTCCCGTCTGCCTGCGGGGCTCCTCGCTGGCCCGGGCCCGGCCGTGAAGGGGTGAGACTCCCCCACGTCCCTGCAGGGCCCCTGGTCCCATCTGCCTGCAGGGCTGGGGTGTGGCCCCCCGCCCCCTGGTCTCTCCCCTCTGCCGGGGCTGTCTCTCATATCTAGAAGCATAGCCGATTCCCTGTGGGCTTCCCTATAAACTGGCCGCTAAGTGGGGGGGCTGGGCTCACTGGCATCCTCGCCCCTTTGGGGGCAGCTGCTTAACAACCATCCATGTTACACAGAAAAGGCAGCCGGGGACGTCCCTGGCATCCAGGTGGTTAAGCATCCACCTTGCAAGGTAGGGGATGCCGGCCCAATCCTCAGTCAAGCGATTAAGACCCCACATGCCGCGGAGCAGCTAAGTCCACATGCCACAACTCCTGAGCTCTTGTGCCCCAGCCCCCAAGCACCACAGCAAGAGCGCCTGCGAGATTCAGCAAAGACCCGAGAAGGCCAAATTAAAACAAACAAAAAAAAACGCAGCAGCAGGGCCGGCCACAGCGGTTACCTTCACCTGGAGGCCCTTCCTGCTCTCGTCCGCCCGGGCCTGGCCCTGCTCAGCCTGGCTTCCCCTGCGCCCTCCCCACCTCCATCCCAAGCCCCTGCTCGGTCCTTGGCTCTCTGTCCCTCTGCCCTGGGCTGTGGGAGCAGGCAACACGCTTATCCTTCTAGAGCTGGTGCCCCAGGGCACCGAGTAGGCACTTCCTTGAACCGTGCGGCTTTCTCCTACCTTCCATGGACTACTGGCCTAGAGGCGGGGCAGATGCCCTCTGATCTTCGATGGCACTTCTAGACCACCTCATTCCTCAGGACTCCCGCCCTCTGACGGGCATGCTCAGGTAATGCCACCTGCCGCCTTCCCCTCCGTACCTGACCGCCACCCTCACCATCCTGCCTGGGCTGTTTCAGCAACGGCTGTCTCCACCCCGAGCGTGGTGGGAACCATCTCCAGAGACCAGACCTTTCAGTCCACTTCTGCGAGCTTATTTCAATGAACTCGAGGTCTGCACCGCCTTGGACGCCAGCGTCAAGGCTCACACGCCCCCTGCAAAACAGAGCTGGCACCTTTTTCAGTCTTCTCGGCTCCTCCACACTCTCATCCCAGCCTCAGACCTTTCTACAGGGCCTATTTCCAGCCCCTGCCTTCACTCCCCTTGGCGTTCCCCTCGTGTTCCAAGATCCGTTACCCTACCCACTCCCCCGCACACACTGCCAGCTGCCCACCGAGACCTCAGACCCTGGCATTCAAGCCCCTGGAGAAACCGCCACACTGCAACCTCTGAGGACATGATCAATCAGAGAGCTGCCTCATAGCACGTGGAAACACCATTCTGTGTCCACTAACTCGTGCACTTCCTGTATTCAGAATACTGATTACTCATCCTGTAACTTCTCCTAAATCCATGTCCCACCTCCATTGGAGGGTCCCGTCTGCACACGGGTGTGCTTGTGTTCTGCCACCTTTAGATCCAGCCCCCACCCCGCTGCCCGGCCGTGCCAGCCCTCAGCCAGTTACTGCCGCCATACACGTCCCTCTATGGTAGGTCCCTTCTGTGGCCTGTGTCCACTCGGCTTGCCTGTTTCACTGGCTTTTTGGCCACGCTGCATGACTCGCGGGTTCTTAGTTCCCCAACCAGGGACTGAACCCCGGCCACTGCAGTGAAAGCACCAAGTCCTGACCTCTGGGCCACCAGGAAACTCTACTCGGACTTTATCTCCACAGTTCTTCTCAAGGTCGTAATGACCGGCTCTGAGAACCGAGACTTTCCCGTTGACTTGGCGTCTTCGTCTCCCAACCACACCCGCTATAGTCAATGGCGGCTTTCACAGCAGCGTCTTGTTTCTAGAACCACGTGGGGTTGGGGGGCGGCAGCCAGAGGGCTTCAGGGACACATGTCCGGCTGCAACAGACCCTGAGCTGCTGCCCTAGGTCCCCAGCAACCTCCTGCCGGGGACCCTGCCCGGGGCGGGGATGGCCACAAACTGCCCTGACATGCTCACACTCACTCACTTTGTGGCCGGTAGACTCGTGCCTTCTCCGACTCTTCCTTGGAGGTGTGGAGAACCACCCGGTAATTCTTTGTGATGCAGCTGGGCCCCTGAACTTTCAGCACCATCTGGGACAAACTCTTTACTTCTGAACAAAAGAGAAGGTAAAGGTTTAGGGGCTTCTGGAGGCCAAAGCCCCAGGGTGGAGGGGGCAGTAGGGCTGGGGGTCGGGGGCTTGTGTTAACTCTGGAGCTCCAAAGACCCCTGGCCTCCTGCCCTGGCCCAGGCCTGCGTCACTGTCTGCCACTCGCCTCCCAGATGGCCACAGGCAGCTTGCCGTCCTGGGCCTACTCCAGTGAGGCTGGCGGTTACCCTTTCCGTTGTAAGGGGCAGATGGGTCCCCACAAACTCCTAGATCAGGGCCTGGCACATCAGCCCAGCAGGGGTTCCCCTCCAGCTTTGGTGTGAACCAGGACACCCCATTCTACAGCTGAGACTTGGGATCTACATCCTGATCACAGATCAGGACCAGATCTAAGAGGGCTTTTGTCAGGACACTCAGGGTCCTGCCCCCAGGCTACAAGTGGGTTTTCAGGAAGCGTCTGGCCTACGCCTTGTAGGTCCTTGTTTAGTCCTCAAGCACCCATGATGTCCTTTGTATGACCCCCGTTTTACAGGTGGGGAGACAAAACCAGGAAAGCTCACATACTCAAGTTCATGGCCAGGAAGTAACAGCAGTTTGTTATCTGACATCAGAGCCTGTGTTCTTGCCTCGGGGCCCCTTCCTACCCAGTTGCTCAATCCATTGACAAGAGGCCCAGAGCAGGGAGTGAGCTTGGAGTCTGGTTTGCTGCAGGGTGGGGCGGAGCCCAGGGAGGAGAGGGGTGATGGGCCTTGGTCAGCGCCCGTTCTCACCTTCAGAGGAGAACACCTTGCTCTTGTCCATGGGCTGGCCTGAGACGGAAGGGCTGCAGTTCACAAGCAGGATGGCACCCCAGCCACCGGGGCCCCAGACCCAGGTTTTCTGTAAAGAAGACAGGAACACTTGTTCAGGCCGAAGCCAGGTGCATCCTCAGCTTTATAGATACTGCTCCACCTCGGGGCAGAGTCAAGCCTTCCTCCAGGGCGAACTCTTCATCAGAGTCAACTCAAGAGCCTACAGAACGGGACAGTAGCATCAGGTAAGAGGGCTGGGAGGAGGGCGAAGGTCTAGAGGCAGGTCACCAGTTTCCAACCTTGGCTCAGGGTCATAGAAGGTAGGGTTTGAGGAAAGTGTAACTCACTCAGTTGTATCCGACTCTTTGCAACCCCATGCACTGTAGCCCACCAGGCTCCTCTGTTCATGGGATTTCCCAGGCAGAAATACTGGAGTGGATTGCCATTTCCTCCTCCAGAGGATCTTCCTGACCCAGGGATCAAACCTGTGTTCCCTGTGTCTCCTGTAGTGTAGGTAAACTCCTTACCGGCTGAGCCACAGGGGAAGCCCCTGTGGATTTGAGGAGACATGTTCCATCTGAGGAGAGAGCTGACCCTCTGGCCTACCTGGCTACATGACCAGGCTAGGATGGGAGCCTAGTGACACCTAATTACTGACATTTTAATTTTTGGGAAGTGTTAGAAATTGATGCCACCCGTTCTTATTTGTATTGATGCTTTTGAACTGTGGTGTTGGAGAAGACTCTTGAGAGTCCCTGGGACTGCAAGGAGATCCAACCAGTCCATCCTAAAGGAAATCTGTCCTGGATATTCATTGGGAGGACTGATGCTGAAGCTGAAACTCCAATACTTTGGCCACCTAATGCGAAGAGCTGACTCATTGGAAAAGACCCTGATGCTGGAAAAGATTGAAGGCAGGAGAAGGGGACGACAGGGGATGAGATGGTTGGATGGCATCACAGACTCAAGGGACATGAGTTTGAGTAAACTCCGAGAGTTGGTGATGAACAGGGAGGCCTGGTGTGCTGCAGTCCATGGGGTCGCAGAGAGTCGGACACAACTGAGCAACTGAACTGAATTTGACTTAAGAGACACTATAAGACCTCCCTAGTGGTGCAGTGGCTAAGTCTCCGTGCTCCCAAAGCAGGGGGCCTGGGTTTGATCCCTGGTTAGGGAACTAGATCCCACATGTTGCAGCTAAGACCTGGCCCAGCCAAATATATGTGTGTGTGTGTATATATATTTTATAGAGACACTGTGGACACAGGACTTCCCGGCAGTCCCACAGTTGGGACTTCGCCTTTCCCTGTAGGAGTGCGGGTTCAGTCCCTGACTGGGGAGCCAAGATCCTGGATGCCGCCACAGCCAAGGAAACCAAAGCATTAAAAACCGAGAAGTAATATAACAGATTCAATAAAGACTTTAAAAATGGTCATTAAAAAATAAATCTTAAGAAAAAAGAACTACAGAGGCCAAAACGAGCCTGTGGGCCAGGGCTGGCCGAGTCTGTGGTTGCTTCCAGCCTCACCTTAGCCTGTTTGTCGGCCGCCTCAAAGCGCCCGCTGCGGTAGATGTCCACGTCCAGGGAGAGCTCTGCAACAGAGGGGAAGCAGTCTCAGCCACTGAGGCCTGCGGACGCAGCCTCTGAGCTGAAGGCAAGGACCCTCCGGATGGCCGAGGGCTGGTGGTAGGGTCCTCCAGCCTTTGGGGCAGGCTGCTGGCTTAGAAGACGGTTCAGAGACAGACGGAGTCTTGTGAGCCAGCCTGGAGGGTCCCAGGCATCCGTGGGTCTCTCCCAACCTCCCGGGGCCCACAGCACAGGGGCACTGTGGTCACGATGCCGTTTGTGCCTCTCGGCTGCTTCCCCGGTGACGCCTACTTGGAAGGCCCACCTCCCTAGACGTCAGGAACGCTCTTGGCGCTGAGTCACAGCCAGGGCTCAGTACGTGGGAATTCCAAGGCCCTTTAGGGCTGAGGATCTAGGCTTCTGCCAAGTATCACCATAGAGGCTCCTCCTGGGTCTTTATTCCCCACCTCCCGCCCCCTCCTCTGACCCTGCTGATTACCGTGTGGTTTACCCCAGTTCATAGCTCTTGACATCTAGGATGCTCTCTCTCAGCTGGAATGTCAGGGCCAAGGGAACAGCCCTCCTCTGCTGCCGTCCACTTAGCGAGGCCTGTTACCAACCAAGTACCGTTCTAGGTCCTCGGGATCCGGCAGCACACAGGACAGGCCCTGTCTGCTTTGATCTTAGGGATGCGTGCGTGTACCCACGCACACACCGCAGTGGCAAGGGGTGAAGAAATAAAAGGCACGTTATGTCCGATGGTGACATGCTGCAGGGAACAAGGGGACAGCAGGGTGTCTCAGCTTTAGATCAGAGAAGCCTCCTAAGTGTGAACCGAGGCCTGCAGGAGACAAGAAGTGACCCGTGTTAGTATCTGAGGTAAAAGCGGTTAGGATAAGAAGCGCACGGGGGCAAGTTCCAAGATCAGAGGCCAGAGTACCTAGGACAGGATGAGCAAAGTGAGAGAGAGGGGTCAGAGGGAGCCTGGAGCCAGGCTGGGTAGGTTGCGTGGGCAGTGATGATGCCAGCTTTAACCCGAGCATGGGCAAGCAGGAGCATGGGCAAGCAGGAGCATGGGCAAGCAGGAGCGGGCTCTGACTGGATGAAATGTTAGACAGCCTTCTAAAGAGGGGGCCTCTCTAGGGGCCGAACTGAGACTGGACCTGCAGAAGATCAAGGACGGAGCAGGAAACCTCGCTGAGGGCTGATCAGTGACCCGGGCAGAGGTGACCGGGCTTAGGCCAGGCTCAGAGCTTCAGAAGCGGCGGGTGGCTGGACCTGAGCTAGACTTGAGGTAACCCAGCAAGATTCACAATAAACACGGGGAAGAGAATTCAGGGTGAACCCAAGGGCTTGGCCCTGACCAGCTGGAAGGACGGAGCTACCATCGAGCAGGACGCCGGGACTATTAGGAAAGAGACATCTGGGGTAGGGGGGGTCAGCCCAGTGTTATTCGGTGTGAGACTTTGCTCAGACACTCAAGGAGCTATGTGGCCGGTAGGCCTCCGAGTTTATGGGAGACGCTGGGCTAGGGGGTTTTGAGTCATCGTGGGCTGCCCGAGCCTGCAGCACTCCGCCAGGCGGGTTGGGGGCGTGGGTGTGGCCAACGAAGGATCTAGAACCGGAATCTGAGAAGGAAAGGGCAGCTGTGGAGGAAATCTGGGCGCAGGGCCCTGTAGCGTTCCAGGTGAAACGGCTCCAGAAAGGACCACCAGGGTCACGAATGCTGCAGAAAGGCCCAGGGGGAGGAAGAGTGGGCCACCGAGGCGAGGACAGGAGAGGCTGTTCTGGTACCTGGGGCGGTGGGCATCTGGTCTGAGCAGGTTCAAGGGAAGGTGAGGAAGAGCTAAGGATGCAGAGAGGCAGGGGGCAGAGTTTGAAGACACCATGGAATTAGGTCTAAAAGCAGACATTATAGCTAGTTCCTTAAGAGAACAGGCATCACGACTTGTTTCTATTAAGGGAATAATTTGTTCTGGACCAATCTGAAAAAGGGCAGGAACTTCCCTGGCAGTCCAGTGATAAAGAACTCTTCTGCCAATGCAGGGGACACAGGTTCGATCCTCGGTCCCAGAGGATCCACATGCCGCGGGACCACTGAGCTCCGTGGGCCACAGCTACCGAGCCTGAGCTCCAGAGCAGGTGCTCAGCAACAGGAGACGTGCCACCGTGAGACGCCCGAGCCCCGCAGCTGGGGAGCGGCCCCTGCTCCCGCAGCCATAGAAAGCCCCGGCACAGCAACAAAGATCCGCAGCAGCCCAAAATACAAACAAAAGTTTTTTTGAAAGAATACAGTGGAGGGCAGGAGGGGAGGCGGCTTGCTCCATCAGTAAGAACTGCTGAAGGAATACTCTTGAATGAGGGAGAGCTTGTCATCGTTAAGATCAACTTGGCACCAGACATCACCGACTATTAAGAGAAGCAGCCGTAGGGCCCTGACACAGGTGGGTGGGGGACGTGAACACGAGGGGTCCCGACAGCCTGTGTTCTGTTTAGAGAGCGAGTGAGGCTGGCAGAGCAGCGGCTGAGCGTTGAGGGAAGCGGGCACCAAATGAGTCCACAGGGGCCTCTCGTTACAGGGAGAGCCCCTGCCATTCCCCCTGGGCCAGGGGGACACTCACCAATGCCTGTGAGGTGGAGCACAGCCGTGGCCATGGGGGCATCCTCGTCGGGCTGGTGGTAGAAGACCAGGACCTGTGGAGACCCCCCGGGACCCCCGGAGCATTAGCGGACGGGCCGGGGACAGGGCCCCGTACCCGGCTCTGGCCGCTTCCCTTCGGTCTCACGTCACAGCTTCTGAGCTTCCAGTGTCTCCCGGGAGCCCGCACAGGGTTACTGGGCTGTTAAGACCTCCAGTGTGATGCGCCACGACCCTCCACCAAGCCCTTCCACACCAAGGCCTCACCACTGCCCGTCCAGGCGGGCTCTAACCACAGGACAGAGAAATCAGGACTCAACTATTAGGCAGTAAAAGGGGTAGAACCGGATTTATGACCTGGGCTGTGCAGCTCTAGAGGTCAGCTTTAAGCTGCCCTCCCTGTCCTGCCCGCTACACCGACCCTCCTAGGACCCCATAAGATGGGCCATGAGGATGTGGGGCCTCCGACGGGCCAAGCTGCCCAGAAACAGGCTGCTGGGGGTGGGGGTGCCTGTCCTGGGTCTCACAGCAACCTCTGCTTGCAGAGGAGTCTTCCTACTTTTGAGAAGGCGCTGGCCTTGCCCACAGGCCTTCATCATGAACCACAGAAGCAGCTGTTAGCTGGGGTCCGGGGTAAGCATCTCAGCCCTGGGGCTGCTGGAGGCGGGGCCCTGGGCACAGACGCTTCTCAGCTGCTCTGGGCGCAGCTGGGCCACGTCACAGCCTCAGTCCTTATCTGAGACGCTTGCTGAGTGTCCTACCTGTCTCTTGGGCTTCCCTGTGGCTCAGCTGGTAAAGAATCTGCCTGCAATGTGGGAAACCTGGGTTCAATTCCTGGGTTGGGAAGATGCCCTGGAGAAGGGAAAGGCTACCCACTCCAGTATTCTGCCTGGAGAATCCCATGGACTGTATTGTCCATGGGGCTGCAAAGAGTCGGACACGACTGAGCGACTTTTTCACCTGCCTCTTGGGGAGTCACCTGCCCTGGGCACGGGTGTAGAGGCTGGTGTGTACTCCCTCTCAGTCATCCCAGCTTAGCCCCCTGCTGACTATCCTCCGGAACATTCTGGCAACAAGAGCCCCCAGGTCCTCAACGTGCTTCCCTCAGCTGTGCCGGCTCAGCCTCACACGGGGGTCACCTGGGAGCTATGAGGCCCAGAGGATGGTTTGGTTGGCAGGGGCCGAGGCCTGGGCATCACGTGATTTTAATTACCCGCCACCACTAACCGCTCAGATTTAGCCGAGCCCATCGTTCGAGCTGAGAGTCCACCTCTCTGCCCCGGGCCCCATCAGGGCGGCATCCTGCCCAGAGGATGGGCATGGGCTTGGGCTCAGATCCTGGGTCTGGCCCCTTAGGCTGTGGCTCCGTTTCCTCACACATGAGCAGAGGGAACGCCGACCTCGGGAAACGTGACCTGGTACTCAGCATCGGACCCGTGGTAGCTCTTAAGTTTCATCAAGAGGCTCCATGTCTGGAGACCAGCCTGAGCCAAAAAGCCTGAGTCCTACTGCTGAAACCTTTTAGGCCAGACTTTAAAAAAGCTAATTTGGAAGCTAGTGCGGTGGTCAGAAGCACGAATGGAGGAGACAGACACCCTTGAGTTTGAATCCCTGCTCAGCCAGTTACTGGCTTGGGCAGGGTGCGTCTCTGACTCCGTGCCTCAGTTTCTTTGTCTGTAAAAGGGGGTCAAAGTTTGGTTGCAAGCACTGAATGCGATCAAAGCATTTGGCTCTGAAGTTTTCAGACTCAGAGCTCAGGAAACCCCAGCTGTCAGGAGGGAGCCCCCAGGGCTTTTGTTAGCGCCTCCTGGGCGAGCTGCCCTCACCTCCCCGCCCCCCCCAAGGCCTACCTTGCCCTCGTCCTCAGCGAAGTTGGGGGACGTCATCGCCACCAGCACGTCCGTGGGGCGCGACAGGGGCCAGCGGGGCGCGGCCGGCTTCTCCCTGCTCTCCACCGGGTCTGCGCCGCAGACGCGGACCACGACCCCCAGAGACGCGTCCACGGAGAAGGACTCGCACGTCTGCGGGGCACACCTGGGGGCCGGCGAGCAGACAGAGCTTGGCGCACAGGAGCCCCACCTTCTCGTCCCGGAGCCCAGCTGGAGGGGGTGCCCCCAGCCTCTCCGCTGCTGAGGCCCTCCAACTCACAGTCAAAGCGCTTTTGGGTCCTAACACGCCAGCCTTCCCCTCACCACTCCGTGCTCCCAGGACCCCGTGCAGGCCCGAGACAAGCTGCAGCCCAGACCCCGCCTCCCGCGGATGCTCTGGAAGTTACCAAGCTACATCTTATTCATGAACGCCCCCCTTCCAAGGCGGGGAGGGCCCCTTGTCTGAGCCACGAGGGCTCCCTACGGGGGAAAAGCAAGGCCTGGCAGGTCTGTGCCATGACCAGGGGAAGGCAGGGGTTAGGGTTAGGGTTAGGGTTAGCCTCCCAAGGCAGCTCCAGCTCACAGGAGCCTCCTTCATCAGTCCGCACAGCCTCCTCGGGGGTCACCCTCACCCCATTTCATGGGGAAGGGGACCGAGAGAGGGCAAGGCACGTGCTTCCAAGGTCCCACAGTCTAGGAGCAGTAGAAACAGGACTGGGAGGCCCTTAAAGACCCAAACTCAGCTCCTTGAGATGGAGCAGGACAGCGGGGTAGGTTACAGAGCGTGCAGTTAACCCCCGACTCCCGCGTAAGCCAAGGGCGCCCCAGGCAAAGAGCCTCACCAGCCTCCCCGCCCGGACCCGCTCCCAGCTCCTCACCCGCTGACGTCTAAGAAGATCTCCATGCCCAGCACACACACAGCGTGGGTTGGGCTGTCCAGGGACAGAGGGACGATGTTCCGGAAGGCCATGGCACGGCCCTCTGGGCTGACTACCCCCACCCGGCACGGTAACTTCTGACAACCCCGGGGTCGCTCCCACCGCCCGCCCCTCTTATGGGCCAGGGGCCTCCAGCCCGCCCCCTTGTTAAGGAGGCTGTAGCAGCTGCTGGAGTGTAACTGATTTCCTCCGCGGAGGTTTGCTGGGAGGAGAGGCGCTGCTGAGGTGCAGCTGGGGTCAGAGCCGGGGCAGCACCAATTCATTAAGCAGCTAATGCCTGCAGACGTGCAGGGGCTGGGGCTGGCTGCCTGGCGCTCCGGCCTCCAGCTGGAAAGCTGCTGCCTGGGATTGGTCAACCTGGCCTTGGTGCTGGAGGCGTAACTAAGCTGGGAGCTGTCAGGAGCAGGGATCTGTAGGGGGTGCGTGGGGCCCTGGCAGGAGAGGGGCACCGGGCAGCCCCTCTAGACTTTGGGGCCTCGATCCTAAGGTGTGGGCTTCCTGGAAAATGGTAACTGATGGACCAGTGGTTCCCAGGGCTCCGATGGCTGCAAAACTGACTAGCGGGTGGCGCCTGTTAAAGCTGCAAACTCCTGGGGTGTGGTCCAGGCAGCTGCGCCCCTCCCCAGGTGGTTAGGGGGCTCCTTGAGCACAGCTGTGTCATCAGCTCCCAGCCGGGGGCGCGCAGGGATTGGTGGAAAGAGCGGACGGAGGACCCCCGCTGCGCAAGGTCCGCATCTCCGCTGAGTTCGCTGAGCCAAGAAATGAGAACACATGCTGTAGCCCACGGGGCTCACCAGCCAAGTTTAGGACTGTTTGTTTTAAGGGTGGGTTAATCCAGTACTTTGGCCACCTCGTGCGAAGAGTTGACTCATTGGGAAAGACCCTGATGCTGGGAGGGATTGGGGGCAGGAGGAGAAGGGGACGACAGAGGATGAGATGGCTGGACGGCATCACCGACTCGATGGACGTGAGTTTGGGTAAACTCCGGGAGTTGGTGATGGACAGGGAGGCCTGGCGTGCTTCGATTCATGGGGTCGCAAAGAGTCGGACAAGACTGAGCGACTGAACTGAACTGATGGTTATTCTCGAATACATATGACAGTCATATGGGTCCAAGTTCAAAAGGGGGCTTGCAACACAGTTTCCCTCCTTCTGTCTCTCCCATTAGTTCCCTAATGTGGATGCAGCCAGTGGCTTCGCGTTCTAAATCTTTCCAAACAGATGTTACAGGTCACCAAGCCAACATGAATCTATGTCCACCCCTCCTTTTCACTTTTATACTGCTCAGTATTCCATACCTTGCTACGTTCACTTCGCAGTATAACTCAGAAGTTCTTCATATCATGTACGTATGAGGTGTGTAAAAAAGCACCCTGATCCCTTTTCAGGTCTGTGTAGTATTCCGAGTAAGTTTCATCATGTACAGACATTTGTTGTCGATCTTTTGCCCTGGCACGTGATGCTGTGATGATTAAGCCATGTATAACAGCCTGGGGGGACATAAATTGGGTACCATGTGAAGGTCACTCAGTGAGCCGGGCTTGGTGAATTTGAGATTAAAAGAAAAACCTTTGCTGGAGGTTTTAAGTTTGCAGTGTAACTATCAGGAGTGGCTTTGTTCTGGGGGCTCTTGCAGGCAGGGGGTGGCCAGGAAAACTCTAAAATTTTAGCCCCTCAGATAGGAGGCACCGGCCATGTGTAAGCTCACACCCCAAATGACTCACTCACACCCAGCCGTCTGCTCATACACGTCAGCCAGAGGCTGGCTGGTGGGTGGGGCGGCCTGACTGGGGAGGGCTCAAGAGGGCTGGGCTCAGGGCTCAGGGCTCTGGAGCAGAACAGCTCAGGAGCTCGGTCCCTCCCACCCGAGGGCAGCCCTGCCTTGTGTGCGGCTCCGAGTATAGTTGTGGGGGGGGGCCCTCGGCCTGGTGCACAGAGACATCTCAGGCGCAAGAGGGGCTTGGCTGTGTCTAGAGCAGGTCCTGCTCCCCCTCTAGGGGACACTTGTTCACCACTGACTCCCCAGCACCCACAAAAGGGAGGGGCCTGGACACAGTAGGTGCTCAATACACTCTTGTGGCCCCAAATGACTAAATGACCCCCACTCCCCTCCCCCTGCCGGGCCGAAATAACCCAGTGGGCTTCCCTAGGTCTCCCAATGAAGCGAGGTGTTTGTGACCTTAAAACAGCTCTGCATGGATCTCCACACTTCCGCGCATGCTCATCCCATGTAGGAAGTCCTGCCTCAGCCCCGCAGTGACATTTCCGCATCACTCTGAGGTGGTCAAGTCCCAGTGTCCCTGGCGGACACCATGGTATTTGGGGTGGAGGCACTAACTCCCCAGCTGCTGCAGGCGATGGTTTCTGGCTGCTCACAGCAAGTCTCCCTCCTAAAATCGTCTACTGCCAGTTCCCGAGGTCATCATCACCCCGCCTTGGGGGCAGCTACACCCACCGTGGGGAGACAACGGGCAGGCTGCTTGTCTCAATTCAGGACAACTCTGAGGACCCAGCTCCAGAGCGTCCTGGGGGGGTTTCCCAAACCCTCGGTGGCCGCTGCTTCCCAGCTCATTATCTCCTGCTGCCCCGCCCCCACACCCTCCCAGGTGTGGTTCCTAAGAGCACCCCCACAGCCCCCCAGAAACCTCCTGCGAGGAAGCCTTCATCTCAGAATCTGTTTCCAGGAACCAGACATAAAACAGTCACCAATCTCAATTCAGATGTTTGAAAGTTGCTGTGCTGTGCTCAGTCGTGACCGTCTAGTCAAAGCTGTGGTTTTTCCAGTAATTTGATGTGAGAGTTGGACCATAAAGAAGGCTGCTGCTGCTGCTGCTAACTCACGTCAGTCGTGTCCGACTCTGTGCAACCCCATAGATGGCAGCCCACCAGGCTCCCCCCATCCCTGAGATTCTCAAGGTAAGAACAGTGGAGTGGGTTGCCATTGCCTTCTCCAGTGCGTGAAAGTGAAAAGTGAAAGTGAAGATGCTCAGTTGTGTCTGACTCTTAGCGACCCCATGGACTGCAGCCTACCAGGCTCCTCTGTACATGGGATTTCCCAGGCAAGAGTACTGGAGTGGGTTGCCATTGCCTTCTCCAAAAGAAGGCTGAGCTCTGAAGAACTGATGTTTTCCATCTCTCAAGAGTCTTCTCCAGTAACTGTGGTACTGGAGAAGACTCTTGAGAGTCCCTTGGACGGCAAGGAGATCAAACCAGTTAATCCTAAAGGAAATCAACCTTGACTATTCATTGGAAGGACTGATGCTAAAGCTGAAGCTCCAATACTCTGGCCACTTGATGCGAAGAGCAGACTCATTGGAAAACATGCTGATGCTGGGAAAGACTGAAGACAGGAGGAGAAGGGGACAACAGAGGATGAGATGGTTGGGTGGCATCACCGACTCGAGGGACATGAGTTTGAGTAAGCTCCAGGAGATGGTGAAGGACAGGGAAATCTGGTGTGGTGCAGTCCGTGGGGTCTCAAAGAGTCAGACATGACTGAACAACTGAACAACAACAACCCACTCCAGTGTTCTTGCCTTCTTGCCTAGAGAATCCCATGGACAGAGGAGCCTGGCGGGCTAGAGTCCACGGGGTCACAAAGAGTCAGACACAACTGAGCGACTAACAGAAGGGCTGCTCCGGCTTCTCAGGTGGCTCAGTGGTAAAGAATCCACCTGCCAACTCAGGAGACACAGGTTCAATTCCTGGGTCAGGAAGACCCCCTGGAGAAGGAAATGACAACCCACTCCAGTATTCTTGCCCGGGAAATCCCATGGACAGAGGAGCCTGGTGGGCTACAGTCCATGGGGTCGAAAAGAGCAGACACGAGTGAGCGACTTCGCTTCACGACTACAGATCTGCAGTACTTTGCCTCACGCCACTCTAAAGCTGAGGTGGTCTGTGTTTGAACTCTTGGTTGGTGTGTGTCCTGGAATGAGTGACTGTGTCCATCAAGAGTGCCAAAAACGGTCCTCATGGCAGTAAACTTTGAAGCGGTCTTTGAATACTTTTAATAAATTTATTTTGATACATGATGTTATCGAATATTTGGTCCAGATGTGTGTTGGGGTGTTTTTTCGGTAATTAAATCTGGCAGAAACAAGTATCTCCTTTAGGAGAGAGGAGGTATCAGTTGATGGGCTGGTTGAGTAAGAATTGACCATCCTTAGATCTGGGAAATCAAAGCTGCTGGAAAGATGCTGCTCCCATCTTTAATGCTTTGGTGGGTCACAGGAGGTCAGACCATCACCGTGGGATCAACCTTCTAACATAGTCTTGTAAAAATCAAGCTTATTGTTGAAAATACAAGAACATTGCTTTAAAGCCCTTCATGAGTATAGAACAGCTAAACATGAGAAGTAAATTGCTGTAACAGAGACAAAGCACCGAAATTATTCACGTAACTAAGCCGGAGCCAGGCCAGGAGCGTCCCGAGGCGGCGCCGGCTCAGGGCTCCACGTGCCACCACTTGAAGGGGAAGGGCTGGCGGCGCACGTTGGTGCCGCAGTGCACGTTCCCTTGCCGGACGTGGTAGGCGTAGTAGTCGTCGAGGAAGGTGCAGTGGAGGCCCAGCGGCTCCAGCAGGGACCGCACCTCCTCCTCCAGGCAGCAGCGGCCGTTGATGACGGGCCCGAAGGGCTTGGGGATGCCCAGGTGCCGGCCCAGCACCAGCATGTTCACCTGCGGGGAGGGGGCGCCCGGGTCAGGGGCAGCCGCGTGCGGCTTGCGGCACCACCTGAGTGTCCCCCATAACAGCCCACTTCACAGGCCAGCAAACGGAGGCCCGGGAAGGCGATGTGAGCTACTGAAGGCGAGGGAGTGAGGCTAGGTCCTGTACCCAAGCCTTCGGACTCTGGGTCCATTTCTCAACCCTTCCCCCCTCCTCACTGCCACCCTCCGGCAAACTCAATTCCTCAAGGCCCGGCTCCGCTGCCGCTGCCTCTGTGACGCGGCCCGTGACTCTCCAGACTCGCAACTGCTCATCCTCTGGGCTCCCACAGCCCCCAGCTCAGTGCCTGGCACACAGGAGGCACTTGATGCAGATCTGCCGAGACTACGATCCGGTGAATAAGCGGCTACACACTTTATGGCAGTTTCCACGCACAGGCGTGATGTAAACAACGGTGCTTCCTCCACAGTCGTTCACATGAGGTGTCGCACTGGGAGGCGGCCGTGGATTCGAATCCCAGGACCGTTATACGGCTGTGCGGCCTCGGGCAAGTCACTTGCCTCTGCGCCGCATCAGCAGAAAGAGCCAACCAAACACATTTCCAGGTGTGACAGCTGGATGAGGACAGGCACGCAGCCTGGGCAGCGCTCAGTGAGCTCGGGGTCAGTCTCCAGGGCTGAGTCACTGAAGGGACATCTCGGCCCTCAGACTCGGCCCGTGCCAGCTGCCTGGCACTCTCGACTGCTCTGCCCGCTCCACGCCCAGGCCCTCGCCCCCAGCTCCTGGCACGGCGCCCTGTGAGGCCTCACAGGGAGGAGGAACCGAGTCAGCCCTGAGCCTCTGAGACGCTGCACCCCCAGCCTCAGTCATCCGCTTTCTTTCCCCCTGGGCTAAACTGCAGAAAGAAATGAAATGCTTGGGGCCAAGGAACTATTCAGCGGTGGGGGTTAACAGGATGGTGCTTCCTCCTGTCTTGTTTGAGCCAAGGAATCTTTTTTCTAAGCAAAATTTTCTGCAATATCTCAAAGAGTAAAATAGAGACGAGTCTAAACCATGCGAGGGAGGCCCTGTCTTGGAACCCCAGGGTCCCGGAGAACCCAGTTTGCAGACCACCCGGCCTGACACAAGGGAGCCACACCCCAAGCTCTGAACCCCAGCTCTTGCCAGAGACCTGACTCCCCTGCGCATCGTCTGTAAAGCGGGGTGACAACAGTCATTCACCCCCAGGCGGTTGCCTCTTAAAGGCACTGTAAGCCGGAGAGGGCCACGCAAACCCCAAGGGGTGAGGAGACAGCCAAGCCTGCTGGATCCACAGCCCACGCGGCCTCTTAGACTTAAGACTGCGGGCAAAGCTGGGCAGGCTCGGAGGTCCGCATTCTCACCATGTTTGGGAAAAAGGCTTCGGCCTTGGGGGTCCCTCGCGAGTCTTTGATGAGCTTGAAGAGCTGCGGGATGTCCACGATGTCCCGCTCGGTCAGGCCCAGCTCCCTCTTCAGCACCGCCCGGTTCCAGTCGATGCATTTCTGGGGGGCGGGAGGAGGGGCGGCGGTGGGTGGGGTAGGGCGGGGACTCGGGGGTCGGGGGTGGGGGTACAGGCGGGTCGGTTTAACCGGAGGACCTGAGACAGGGCCAGGAAGGCAGCGGGGCACCTCCTGGCCCCCCTCCTGCTTGCCTTTGCTCAGCCCCTGCCCCGGGCTCTGCTTCAGTGTCCTGCAATTCCCGCCGCTCCAGAGCTTGGCCTCTTGCACGTCTCCGTGCCTGTTTCTGAGTCTGCCCTGTCTTTCTCTGACTCTGCCAACTCTTTTCTCTCTCTCTCTCTCTCTCTCTCACACACACACACACACACACACACACACACACACAGACACACACACACACTCACATACACAGACACACACACACAGAGACACAGACACACACACACACTCACATACACAGACACACACACACAGAGACACAGACACACACACACACTCACATACACACACACACACAGAGACACAGACACACACACACACTCACACACACAGACACACACACACACACACTGACCCAGATCCCGGCACTGATCACCCGGAAGGCTCTGTCCTGGGCTTCTAACCTCGGGGAAGAGAGCTGGGCATGGGGGTGGGGGCGAGTGTCAGGTTGCTGGGGGTGTGACGTGCCCAGAATGGCCAGGCTAGTACCTCCACATAGGAATTGTGTTCTCTCAGTTTCTCGTCTGACAGAATGTCCTTTATTTTCTGCTGTTTTTTTTCTGTCGTGGAGAAAAAGAAAAAGAAGCAGGTGAATTCAGAGAGCCACTTTGCTCTTCCCCGAAGGTCCAGTAGGGACTCAGTTTTCCCATCTATAAAATGGGGGCAGCGATGATTCAGAACACACAGGTTTGTTATGAGTATCTGGGAGGTAAATGACTTTAATAAAGTAGTTTACACAGGGTAAGTTCTTATTAAGAGCGTTACTTTCAGTCCTGTAAATTCTCTCGTCTCCAGAGGGATCCTGTTTCCTGAGGGGCAAACAGAGGCCTGACCACTGCCTGATGCTCCATGACTTGTACAGATACTAGGTGAAAACTCTCAGTTGTAGTGACTTCAACCTCTGACTCCAGCCTCAGTCTGTGGACATCATTGAAAAAAATATTTCATTCTCTGCTCCATCCGGATTAAACTTTTTTTCAGATCCTCAAACACATCTTGCTTTCTCCTACCTCTGAGCCTTGGCTGTTCCTTCTGCCTGGATTATCTGGACTATCTTTAGTCCCATGCCACTGCCCCGTTTATCTGGC
Organism: Bubalus bubalis; assembly: GCF_019923935.1. Taxonomy (NCBI): domain Eukaryota; kingdom Metazoa; phylum Chordata; class Mammalia; order Artiodactyla; family Bovidae; genus Bubalus; species Bubalus bubalis. The sequence continues at coordinate 187,240,533 of NC_059158.1, forward strand.
CAACTCCTGCTCACCTCTCATACTCAGGCCTGATCTTTGCCTCCTCCAGGAAACCTTCCTGGGGCTCCTCCCAGACACCCCTCAAAGCCCCTGTGTTGCTGCTTCCTGAACTCACTCTCCCCAGACTGTGAGTCCCGAGGGCAGGGACCTCCTCTTCCCTGTTCACGCAGCACCCCCAGCACCCGGCACAGTGCCTGGTGCCCGGTGGCTGGGCGGAAGATGCCAGTGGCCTGAGTGATTCCATCTGGGGATGGGAGACCATGTGCAGGCAGAGGAAGCTTCCCAGGGGAAAGACCAGGCGCAGCCAACTTACTCTTGACCCCTTGGAACAGCAGGGCCTCCCCATGGCCCTCCTTCAGCTGCTCCTGGAGCAGTCGGTAGCAGGCCCTGGGGCTGGCCAGGAGAAGCCGGAAGCCCTGGGGGCAGAAAGCCTGCGGTCAGAGGTTAGTTTGGTCCCTGGGGCTCCCGGGAGGAAGGCTCTGCCAAGGGTATGGGGAGTGGGGGCTTGGACCTAGGCTGGCTGCTTCTTCCATGCCCCCTTCTGGGTGAGGGAGGAAGATTTGGGAAGATAAGGTCAGTGTCCCCCACCCTCCCCGGCAGAGGCAGAGCTGAGTCTGGGAACCTGGGAAGGAGGCCTATGGCTTCCTTCAGGCAGCCCCCCCAGACCACACCTTCTTTTGCACCGGAACGAAGCTCAGGAACTCGTCCACGTGGCCCACAGACAGCCAGTCAGAGTAGAGTCTCACCGGGGCCTGCACCTGCTGGGCACCCAGGAAGTCCTGCAGGGTCTGGTGCATCTCCTGGCTCTCCTTGCTGCCAACATAGGGGTGTTATGAGGAGACAGGTATGCTTTTGGGCTGTGGTGCTGGAGAAGACTCTTGAGAGTCCCTTGGACAGCAAGGTCAACCCAGTCAATCCTAGAGGAAATCAACCCTGAATATTCATTGGAAGGACTGACTCTGAAGCTGAAGCTCCAGTACTTTGGCCATCTGATGCCAAGAGCCGACTCACTGGAAAAAGACCCTGATGCTGGGCAAGATGAGGGCGGGAGGAGAAGGGCACGACAGAGGATGAGATGGTTGGATGGTATCATCGACTCGGTGGACATGAGTTTGAGCAAGCTCCGAGAGATGAAGGACAGGGAAGTCCGGTGTGCTGCGGTTCATGGGGTAACAAAGAGTTGGACGTGACTGAGCAACTGAACAGCAACAGCAGCAATGGGAGATGGGCTTCCCTGGTGGCTCAGCTGGTGAAGGATCTGCTCGCAGTTCAGGAGACCGGGTTCAATCCCTGGGTTGGGAAGATCCCCTGGAGAAGGAAATGGCAATCCACTCCAGTATTCTTGCCTGGAGAATCCCATGGACAGAGAAGCCTGGTGGGTTACAGTCCATGGACTCACAAAGAGTTGGACACAAGTGACCGAGTAACTAACACTTTCCCTTTCATGGGGAGACGGGGGTGGGGGAGTCCACAAGGGTGGGAGTTACCAAGGAAGTCTCTGAGGGCCTGGGACTTGGTGAAGCGGTCAGGATTCTTCAGAGAAGGGGTTCAGACCCTGGGATGCCTTTTGTTATTATCATATCTCCTACCATCTGAGGAGTTTAGAAAATGTCACCCCAGTTTTACTGGGGACAACCGAGGCATGGAGTCAGTGAAGGACGTAGGGCCAGTCCTTAGCTTCTGCAAGCGCTGCCTGTTGACTCTGCCTGGACGCTGGTGTCGTGAGCAGCGTTGCCGTGGGGTGTGGAGCTGGCCCCACCGAGTCCATGCCCCCTTGTCAGCTGTGCGCCCTCACACACACCCCTTCACAGTCCCGGCCTCTGTGCTCCTCCTGCCCTGACCTCCTTCGTGACCCGGCCTCCGTGCTCCTCCTGCCCTGACCTCCAGGGGCCTTTGTGACCCGGCCTCTGTAATCCCCCTGCCCTGACCTCCAGGGGCCTTTGTGACCCGGCCTCTGTGATCACCCTGTCCTGAGCTCAGGGGCCTTCGTGACCTGGCCTCCGTGATCCCACTGCCCTGAGCTCCAGGGGCCTCGTGAACCGGCCTACGTGAACCCCCTGCCCTGACTTCCAGGGGCCTTCGTGACTGGCCTCCGTGCTCCTCCTGCCCTGAGCTCCAGGGGCCTTCGTGATCCGGCCTCCGTGCTCCCCCTGCCCTGACTTCCAGGGGCCTTCGTGATGTAGTCTCCGTGCTCCCCCTGCCCTGAGCTCCAGGGGCCTTCGTGACCCGGCCTCCGTGCTCCCCCTGCCCTGAGCTCCAGGGGCCTTCGTGACCCGGCCTCCGTGAGTCCCCTGCCCTGAGCTCCAGGGGCCTTCGTGAACCGGCCTCCGTGATCCCCCTGCCCTGACCTCCAGGGGCCTTCGTGACCCGGCCTCTGTGCTCCCCCTGCCCTGAGCTCCAGGGGCCTTCGTGACCCGGACTCCGTGAGTCCCCTGCCCTGAACTCCAGGGGCCTTCGTGACCCGGCCTCCGTGAGTCCCCTGCCCTGAGCTCCAGGGGCCTTCGTGACCCGGCCTACGTGCTCCCCCTGCCCTGAGTTCCAGGGGCCTTCGTGACCCGGCCTCCGTGCTCCCCCTGCCCAGACCTCCAGGGGCCTTCGTGACCCGGCCTCTGTGAGTCCCCTGCCCTGAGCTCCAAGGGCCTTCGTGAACCGGCCTCCGTGCTACCCCTGCCCTGAGCTCCTGGGGCCTTCGTGACCCGGCCTCCGTGCTCCCCCTGCCCTGAGCTCCAGGGGCCTTTGTGACGCGGCCTCCGTGCTACCCCTGCCCTGAGCTCCAGGGGCCTTCGTGACCCGGCCTCCGTGCTCCCCCTGCCCTGAGCTCCAGGGGCCTTCGTGACCCGGCCTCCGTGCTCCCCCTGCCCTGAGCTCCAGGGGCCTTCGTGACCCGGCCTCCGTGAGTCCCGTGCCCTGAGCTCCAGGGGCCTTCGTGAACCGGCCTCCGTGATCCTCCTGCCCTGCCCTCCAGGGGCCTTCTTGACCCGGCCTCTGTGCTCCCCCTGCCCTGAGCTCCAGGGGCCTTCGTGACCCGGCCTCCGTGAGTCCCCTGCCCTGAACTCCAGGGGCCTTCGTGACCCGGCCTCCGTGATCTCCCTGCCCTGACCTCCAGGGGCCTTCGTGACCCGGCCTCTGTGCTCCCCCTGCCCTGAGCTCCAGGGGCCTTCGTGACCCGGCCTCCGTGCTCCCCCTGCCCTGAGCTCTAGGGGCCTTCATGACCCGGCCTCCGTGAGTCCCCTGCCCTGAGCTCCAGGGGCCTTCGTGAACCGGCCTATGTGCTCCCCCTGCCCTGAGCTCCAGGGGCCTTCGTGACCCGGCCTCCGTGATCCCCCTGCCTTGACCTCCAGGGGCCTTCGTGACCCGGCCTCTGTGCTCCCCCTGCCCTGAGATCCAGGGGCCTTCGTGACCCGGCCTCCGTGCTCCCCCTGCCCTGAGCTCCAGGGGCCTTCGTGACCCGGCCTCCGTGATTCCCCTACCCTGAGCTCCAGGGGCCTTCGTGAACCGGCCTATGTGCCCCCCCTGCCCTGAGCTCCAGGGGCCTTCGTGACCCGGCCTCCGTGCTCCCCCTGCCCTAAGCTCCAGGGGCCTTCGTGACCCGGCCTATGTGCTCCCCCTGCCCTGAGCTCCAGGGGCCTTCGTGACCCGGCCTCCGTGAGTCCCCTGCCCTGAGCTCCAGGGGCCTTCGTGAACCGGCCTCCGTGATCCCCCTGCCGTGACCTCCAGGGGCCTTCGTGACCCGGCCTCTGTGCTCCCCCTGCCCTGAGCTCCAGGGGCCTTCGTGACCCGGCCTCCGTGAGTCCCCTGCCCTGAACTCCAGGGGCCTTCGTGACCCGGCCTCCGTGATCCCCCTGCCCTGACCTCCAGGGGCCTTCGTGACCCGGCCTCTGTGCTCCCCTGCCCTGACCTCCAGGGGCCTTCGTGACCCGGCCTCCGTGAGTCCCCTACCCTGAGCTCCAGGGGCCTTCGTGAACTGGTCTATGTGCTCCCCCTACCCTGAGCTCCAGGGGCCTTCGTGACACGGCCTCCGTGCTCCCCCTGCCCTGAGCTCCAAGGGCCTCTTGACCCGGCGTCCGTGCTCGCCCTGCCCTGAGCTCCAGGGGCCTTCGTGACCCGGCCTCCGTGCTCCCCCTGCCCTGAGCTCCAGGGGCCTTCGTGACCCGGCCTCCGTGATCCCCTTGCCCTGAGCTCCAGGGGCCTTCGTGACCCGGCCTACGTGCTCCCCCTGCCCTGAGTTCCAGGGGCCTTCGTGACCCGGCCTCCGTGCTCCCCCTGCCCAGACATCCAGGGGCCTTCGTGACCCGGCCTCTGTGAGTCCCCTGCCCTGAGCTCCAAGGGCCTTCGTGAACCGGCCTCCGTGCTCCCCCTGCCCTGAGCTCCAGGGGCCTTCGTGACCTGGCCTCTGTGAGTCCCCTACCCTGAGCTCTAGGGGCCTTCGTGAACCGGCCTATGTGCTCCCCCTGCCCTGAGCTCCAGGGGCCTTCGTGACCCGGCCTCTGTGCTCCCCCTGCCCTGAGCTCCAGGGGCCTTCGTGACCTGGCCTCCGTGAGTCCCCTACCCTGAGCTCCAGGGGCCTTCGTGAACCGGCCTATGTGCTCCCCCTGCCCTGAGCTGCAGGGGCCTTCGTGAACCGGCCTCTGTGCTCCCCCTGCCTTGAGCTCCAGGGGCCTTCGTGAACAAGCCTACGTGCTCCCCCTGCCCTGAGCTCCAGGGGCCTTCGTGAACCGGCCTCCGTGCTCCCCCTGCCCTGAGCTCCAGGGGCCTTCGTGACCCGGCCTACGTGCTCCCCCTGCCCTGACTTCCAGGGGCCTCGTGACCCGGCCTCCGTGCTCCCGCTGCCCTAACCTCCAGGGGCCTTCGTGACCCGGCCTCCGTGCTCCCCCTGCCCTGACCTCCAGGGGCCTTCGTGACCCGGCCTCCGTGAGTCCCCTACCCTGAGCTCCAGGGGCCTTCGTGAACTGGTCTATGTGCTCCCCCTGCCCTGAACTCCAGGGGCCTTCGTGACACGGCCTCCGTGCTCCCCCTGCCCTGAGCTCCAAGGGCCTCGTGACCCGGCGTCCGTGCTCGCCCTGCCCTGAGCTCCAGGGGCCTTCGTGACCCGGCCTCCGTGCTCCCCCTGCCCTGAGCTCCAGGGGCCTTCGTGACCCGGCCTCCGTGCTCCCCCTGCCCAGACATCCAGGGGCCTTCGTGACCCGGTCTCTGTGAGTCCCCTGCCCTGAGCTCCAAGGGCCTTCGTGAACCGGCCTCCGTGCTCCCCCTGCCCTGAGCTCCAGTGGCCTTTGTGACGCGGCCTCCGTGCTACCCCTGCCCTGAGCTCCAGGGGCCTTCGTGACCCGGCCTCCGTGCTCCCCCTGCCCTGACCTCCAGGGGCCTTCGAGAACAGGCCTCCCTGCTCCTCCTGCCCTGAGCTCCAGGGGCCTTCGTGACCCGGCCTCCGTGCTCCCCCTGCCCAGAGCTCCAGGGGCCTTCGAGAACAGGCCTCCCTGCTCCTCCTGCCCTGAGCTCCAGGGGCCTTCGTGACCCGGCCTCCGTGCTCCCCCTGCCCTGAGCTCCAGGGGCCTTCGTGACCCGGCCTATGTGCTCCCCCTGCCCTGAGCTCCAGGGGCCTTCGTGACCCGGCCTCCATGCTCCCCCTGCCCTGAGCTCCAGGGGCCTTCGTGACCCGGCCTCCGTGAGTCCCCTACCCTGAGCTCCAGGGGCCTTCGTGACCCGGCCTCTGTGCTCACCCTGCCCTGACCTCCAGGGGCCTTCGTGACCCGGCCTCCGTACTACCCCTGCCCTGACCTCCAGGGGCCTTCGTGACCCGGCCTCCGTGCTCCCCCTGCCCTGAGCTCCTGGGGCCTTCGTGACCCGGCCTCCGTGCTCCCCCTGCCCTGACCTCCAGGGGCCTCGTCACCCGGCCTCCGTACTACCCCTGCCCTGACCTCCAGGGGCCTTCGTGACCCGGCCTCCGTGCTCCCCCTGCCCTGAGCTCCAGGGGCCTTCGTGAACCGGCCTACCTGCTCCCCCTGCCCTGACCTCCAGGGGCCTCGTGACCCGGCCTCCGTGCTCCCCCGGCCCTGAGCTCCAGGGGCCTTCGTGACCCGGCCTCCGTGCTCCCCCTGCCCTGAGCTCCAGGGGCCTTCGTGACCCGGCCTCCGTGCTCCCCCTGCCCTGAGCTCCAGGGGCCTTCGTGAACCGGCCTACCTGCTCCCCCTGCCCTGACCTCCAGGGGCCTCGTGACCCGGCCTCCGTGCTCCCCCGGCCCTGAGCTCCAGGGGCCTTCGTGACCCGGCCTCCGTGCTCCCCCTGCCCTGAGCTCCAGGGGCCTTCGTGACCCGGCCTCCGTGCTCCCCCTGCCCTGAGCTCCAGGGGCCTTCGTTACCCGGCCTCCGTGAGTCCCCTGCCCTGAGCTCCAGGGGCCTTCGTGAACCGGCCTCCGTGATCCCCCTGCCCTGACCTCCAGGGGCCTTCGTGACCCGGCCTCTGTGCTCCCCCTGCCCTGAGCTCCAGGGGCCTTCGTGACCCGGCCTCCGTGAGTCCCCTGCCCTGAACTCCAGGGGCCTTCGTGACCCGGCCTCCGTGAGTCCCCTGCCCTGAGCTCCAGGGGCCTTCGTGACCCGGCCTACGTGCTCCCCCTGCCCTGAGTTCCAGGGGCCTTCGTGACCCGGCCTCCGTGCTCCCCCTGCCCAGACCTCCAGGGGCCTTCGTGACCCGGCCTCTGTGAGTCCCCTGCCCTGAGCTCCAAGGGCCTTCGTGAACCGGCCTCCGTGCTCCCCCTGCCCTGAGCTCCAGGGGCCTTCGTGACCTGGCCTCTGTGAGTCCCCTACCCTGAGCTCTAGGGGCCTTCGTGAACCGGCCTATGTGCTCCCCCTGCCCTGAGCTCCAGGGGCCTTCGTGACCCGGCCTCTGTGCTCCCCCTGCCCTGAGCTCCAGGGGCCTTCGTGACCTGGCCTCCGTGAGTCCCCTACCCTGAGCTCCAGGGGCCTTCGTGAACCGGCCTATGTGCTCCCCCTGCCCTGAGCTGCAGGGGCCTTCGTGAACCGGCCTCTGTGCTCCCCCTGCCTTGAGCTCCAGGGGCCTTCGTGAACAAGCCTACGTGCTCCCCCTGCCCTGAGCTCCAGGGGCCTTCGTGAACCGGCCTCCGTGCTCCCCCTGCCCTGAGCTCCAGGGGCCTTCGTGACCCGGCCTACGTGCTCCCCCTGCCCTGACTTCCAGGGGCCTCGTGACCCGGCCTCCGTGCTCCCGCTGCCCTAACCTCCAGGGGCCTTCGTGACCCGGCCTCCGTGCTCCCCCTGCCCTGACCTCCAGGGGCCTTCGTGACCCGGCCTCCGTGAGTCCCCTACCCTGAGCTCCAGGGGCCTTCGTGAACTGGTCTATGTGCTCCCCCTGCCCTGAACTCCAGGGGCCTTCGTGACACGGCCTCCGTGCTCCCCCTGCCCTGAGCTCCAAGGGCCTCGTGACCCGGCGTCCGTGCTCGCCCTGCCCTGAGCTCCAGGGGCCTTCGTGACCCGGCCTCCGTGCTCCCCCTGCCCTGAGCTCCAGGGGCCTTCGTGACCCGGCCTCCGTGCTCCCCCTGCCCAGACATCCAGGGGCCTTCGTGACCCGGTCTCTGTGAGTCCCCTGCCCTGAGCTCCAAGGGCCTTCGTGAACCGGCCTCCGTGCTCCCCCTGCCCTGAGCTCCAGTGGCCTTTGTGACGCGGCCTCCGTGCTACCCCTGCCCTGAGCTCCAGGGGCCTTCGTGACCCGGCCTCCGTGCTCCCCCTGCCCTGACCTCCAGGGGCCTTCGAGAACAGGCCTCCCTGCTCCTCCTGCCCTGAGCTCCAGGGGCCTTCGTGACCCGGCCTCCGTGCTCCCCCTGCCCAGAGCTCCAGGGGCCTTCGAGAACAGGCCTCCCTGCTCCTCCTGCCCTGAGCTCCAGGGGCCTTCGTGACCCGGCCTCCGTGCTCCCCCTGCCCTGAGCTCCAGGGGCCTTCGTGACCCGGCCTCCGTGCTCCCCCTGCCCTGAGCTCCAGGGGCCTTCGTGACCCGGCCTCCATGCTCCCCCTGCCCTGAGCTCCAGGGGCCTTCGTGACCCGGCCTCCGTGAGTCCCCTACCCTGAGCTCCAGGGGCCTTCGTGACCCGGCCTCTGTGCTCACCCTGCCCTGACCTCCAGGGGCCTTCGTGACCCGGCCTCCGTACTACCCCTGCCCTGACCTCCAGGGGCCTTCGTGACCCGGCCTCCGTGCTCCCCCTGCCCTGAGCTCCTGGGGCCTTCGTGACCCGGCCTCCGTGCTCCCCCTGCCCTGACCTCCAGGGGCCTCGTCACCCGGCCTCCGTACTACCCCTGCCCTGACCTCCAGGGGCCTTCGTGACCCGGCCTCCGTGCTCCCCCTGCCCTGAGCTCCAGGGGCCTTCGTGAACCGGCCTACCTGCTCCCCATGCCCTGACCTCCAGGGCCTCGTGACCCGGCCTCCGTGCTCCCCCGGCCCTGAGCTCCAGGGGCCTTCGTGACCCGGCCTCCGTGCTCCCCCTGCCCTGAGCTCCAGGGGCCTTCGTGACCCGGCCTCCGTGCTCCCCCTGCCCTGAGCTCCAGGGGCCTTCGTGAACCGGCCTACCTGCTCCCCCTGCCCTGACCTCCAGGGGCCTCGTGACCCGGCCTCCGTGCTCCCCCCAGGCCTCGTGACCGCTCCAGGGGCCTTCGTGACCCGGCCTCCGTGCTCCCCCTGCCCTGAGCTCCAGGGGCCTTCGTGACCCGGCCTCCGTGCTCCCCCTGCCCTGAGCTCCAGGGGCCTTCGTGACCCGGCCTCCGTGAGTCCCCTGCCCTGAGCTCCAGGGGCCTTCGTGAACCGGCCTCCGTGATCCCCCTGCCCTGACCTCCAGGGGCCTTCGTGACCCGGCCTCTGTGCTCCCCCTGCCCTGAGCTCCAGGGGCCTTCGTGACCCGGACTCCGTGAGTCCCCTGCCCTGAACTCCAGGGGCCTTCGTGACCCGGCCTCCGTGAGTCCCCTGCCCTGAGCTCCAGGGGCCTTCGTGACCCGGCCTACGTGCTCCCCCTGCCCTGAGTTCCAGGGGCCTTCGTGACCCGGCCTCCGTGCTCCCCCTGCCCAGACCTCCAGGGGCCTTCGTGACCCGGCCTCTGTGAGTCCCCTGCCCTGAGCTCCAAGGGCCTTCGTGAACCGGCCTCCGTGCTACCCCTGCCCTGAGCTCCTGGGGCCTTCGTGACCCGGCCTCCGTGCTCCCCCTGCCCTGAGCTCCAGGGGCCTTTGTGACGCGGCCTCCGTGCTACCCCTGCCCTGAGCTCCAGGGGCCTTCGTGACCCGGCCTCCGTGCTCCCCCTGCCCTGAGCTCCAGGGGCCTTCGTGACCCGGCCTCCGTGCTCCCCCTGCCCTGAGCTCCAGGGGCCTTTGTGACGCGGCCTCCGTGCTACCCCTGCCCTGAGCTCCAGGGGCCTTCGTGAACCGGCCTCCGTGATCCTCCTGCCCTGCCCTCCAGGGGCCTTCTTGACCCGGCCTCTGTGCTCCCCCTGCCCTGAGATCCAGGGGCCTTCGTGACCCGGCCTCCGTGAGTCCCCTGCCCTGAACTCCAGGGGCCTTCGTGACCCGGCCTCCGTGATCTCCCTGCCCTGACCTCCAGGGGCCTTCGTGACCCGGCCTCTGTGCTCCCCCTGCCCTGAGCTCCAGGGGCCTTCGTGACCCGGCCTCCGTGCTCCCCCTGCCCTGAGCTCTAGGGGCCTTCATGACCCGGCCTCCGTGAGTCCCCTGCCCTGAGCTCCAGGGGCCTTCGTGAACCGGCCTATGTGCTCCCCCTGCCCTGAGCTCCAGGGGCCTTCGTGACCCGGCCTCCGTGATCCCCCTGCCTTGACCTCCAGGGGCCTTCGTGACCCGGCCTCTGTGCTCCCCCTGCCCTGAGATCCAGGGGCCTTCGTGACCCGGCCTCCGTGCTCCCCCTGCCCTGAGCTCCAGGGGCCTTCGTGACCCGGCCTCCGTGATTCCCCTACCCTGAGCTCCAGGGGCCTTCGTGAACCGGCCTATGTGCCCCCCCTGCCCTGAGCTCCAGGGGCCTTCGTGACCCGGCCTCCGTGCTCCCCCTGCCCTAAGCTCCAGGGGCCTTCGTGACCCGGCCTATGTGCTCCCCCTGCCCTGAGCTCCAGGGGCCTTCGTGACCCGGCCTCCGTGAGTCCCCTGCCCTGAGCTCCAGGGGCCTTCGTGAACCGGCCTCCGTGATCCCCCTGCCGTGACCTCCAGGGGCCTTCGTGACCCGGCCTCTGTGCTCCCCCTGCCCTGAGCTCCAGGGGCCTTCGTGACCCGGCCTCCGTGAGTCCCCTGCCCTGAACTCCAGGGGCCTTCGTGACCCGGCCTCCGTGATCCCCCTGCCCTGACCTCCAGGGGCCTTCGTGACCCGGCCTCTGTGCTCCCCTGCCCTGACCTCCAGGGGCCTTCGTGACCCGGCCTCCGTGAGTCCCCTACCCTGAGCTCCAGGGGCCTTCGTGAACTGGTCTATGTGCTCCCCCTACCCTGAGCTCCAGGGGCCTTCGTGACACGGCCTCCGTGCTCCCCCTGCCCTGAGCTCCAAGGGCCTCTTGACCCGGCGTCCGTGCTCGCCCTGCCCTGAGCTCCAGGGGCCTTCGTGACCCGGCCTCCGTGCTCCCCCTGCCCTGAGCTCCAGGGGCCTTCGTGACCCGGCCTCCGTGATCCCCTTGCCCTGAGCTCCAGGGGCCTTCGTGACCCGGCCTACGTGCTCCCCCTGCCCTGAGTTCCAGGGGCCTTCGTGACCCGGCCTCCGTGCTCCCCCTGCCCAGACATCCAGGGGCCTTCGTGACCCGGCCTCTGTGAGTCCCCTGCCCTGAGCTCCAAGGGCCTTCGTGAACCGGCCTCCGTGCTCCCCCTGCCCTGAGCTCCAGGGGATTTCGTGACCTGGCCTCTGTGAGTCCCCTACCCTGAGCTCTAGGGGCCTTCGTGAACCGGCCTATGTGCTCCCCCTGCCCTGAGCTCCAGGGGCCTTCGTGACCCGGCCTCTGTGCTCCCCCTGCCCTGAGCTCCAGGGGCCTTCGTGACCTGGCCTCCGTGAGTCCCCTACCCTGAGCTCCAGGGGCCTTCGTGAACCGGCCTATGTGCTCCCCCTGCCCTGAGCTGCAGGGGCCTTCGTGAACCGGCCTCTGTGCTCCCCCTGCCTTGAGCTCCAGGGGCCTTCGTGAACAAGCCTACGTGCTCCCCCTGCCCTGAGCTCCAGGGGCCTTCGTGAACCGGCCTCCGTGCTCCCCCTGCCCTGAGCTCCAGGGGCCTTCGTGACCCGGCCTACGTGCTCCCCCTGCCCTGACTTCCAGGGGCCTCGTGACCCGGCCTCCGTGCTCCCGCTGCCCTAACCTCCAGGGGCCTTCGTGACCCGGCCTCCGTGCTCCCCCTGCCCTGACCTCCAGGGGCCTTCGTGACCCGGCCTCCGTGAGTCCCCTACCCTGAGCTCCAGGGGCCTTCGTGAACTGGTCTATGTGCTCCCCCTGCCCTGAACTCCAGGGGCCTTCGTGACACGGCCTCCGTGCTCCCCCTGCCCTGAGCTCCAAGGGCCTCGTGACCCGGCGTCCGTGCTCGCCCTGCCCTGAGCTCCAGGGGCCTTCGTGACCCGGCCTCCGTGCTCCCCCTGCCCTGAGCTCCAGGGGCCTTCGTGACCCGGCCTCCGTGCTCCCCCTGCCCAGACATCCAGGGGCCTTCGTGACCCGGTCTCTGTGAGTCCCCTGCCCTGAGCTCCAAGGGCCTTCGTGAACCGGCCTCCGTGCTCCCCCTGCCCTGAGCTCCAGTGGCCTTTGTGACGCGGCCTCCGTGCTACCCCTGCCCTGAGCTCCAGGGGCCTTCGTGACCCGGCCTCCGTGCTCCCCCTGCCCTGACCTCCAGGGGCCTTCGAGAACAGGCCTCCCTGCTCCTCCTGCCCTGAGCTCCAGGGGCCTTCGTGACCCGGCCTCCGTGCTCCCCCTGCCCAGAGCTCCAGGGGCCTTCGAGAACAGGCCTCCCTGCTCCTCCTGCCCTGAGCTCCAGGGGCCTTCGTGACCCGGCCTCCGTGCTCCCCCTGCCCTGAGCTCCAGGGGCCTTCGTGACCCGGCCTCCGTGCTCCCCCTGCCCTGAGCTCCAGGGGCCTTCGTGACCCGGCCTCCATGCTCCCCCTGCCCTGAGCTCCAGGGGCCTTCGTGACCCGGCCTCCGTGAGTCCCCTACCCTGAGCTCCAGGGGCCTTCGTGACCCGGCCTCTGTGCTCACCCTGCCCTGACCTCCAGGGGCCTTCGTGACCCGGCCTCCGTACTACCCCTGCCCTGACCTCCAGGGGCCTTCGTGACCCGGCCTCCGTGCTCCCCCTGCCCTGAGCTCCTGGGGCCTTCGTGACCCGGCCTCCGTGCTCCCCCTGCCCTGACCTCCAGGGGCCTCGTCACCCGGCCTCCGTACTACCCCTGCCCTGACCTCCAGGGGCCTTCGTGACCCGGCCTCCGTGCTCCCCCTGCCCTGAGCTCCAGGGGCCTTCGTGACCCGGCCTCCGTGCTCCCCCTGCCCTGAGCTCCAGGGGCCTTCGTGACCCGGCCTCCGTGCTCCCCCTGCCCTGAGCTCCAGGGGCCTTCGTGACCCGGCCTCCGTGAGTCCCCTGCCCTGAGCTCCAGGGGCCTTCGTGAACCGGCCTCCGTGATCCCCCTGCCCTGACCTCCAGGGGCCTTCGTGACCCGGCCTCTGTGCTCCCCCTGCCCTGAGCTCCAGGGGCCTTCGTGACCCGGCCTCCGTGAGTCCCCTGCCCTGAACTCCAGGGGCCTTCGTGACCCGGCCTCCGTGAGTCCCCTGCCCTGAGCTCCAGGGGCCTTCGTGACCCGGCCTACGTGCTCCCCCTGCCCTGAGTTCCAGGGGCCTTCGTGACCCGGCCTCCGTGCTCCCCCTGCCCAGACCTCCAGGGGCCTTCGTGACCCGGCCTCTGTGAGTCCCCTGCCCTGAGCTCCAAGGGCCTTCGTGAACCGGCCTCCGTGCTCCCCCTGCCCTGAGCTCCAGGGGCCTTCGTGACCTGGCCTCTGTGAGTCCCCTACCCTGAGCTCTAGGGGCCTTCGTGAACCGGCCTATGTGCTCCCCCTGCCCTGAGCTCCAGGGGCCTTCGTGACCCGGCCTCTGTGCTCCCCCTGCCCTGAGCTCCAGGGGCCTTCGTGACCTGGCCTCCGTGAGTCCCCTACCCTGAGCTCCAGGGGCCTTCGTGAACCGGCCTATGTGCTCCCCCTGCCCTGAGCTGCAGGGGCCTTCGTGAACCGGCCTCTGTGCTCCCCCTGCCTTGAGCTCCAGGGGCCTTCGTGAACAAGCCTACGTGCTCCCCCTGCCCTGAGCTCCAGGGGCCTTCGTGAACCGGCCTCCGTGCTCCCCCTGCCCTGAGCTCCAGGGGCCTTCGTGACCCGGCCTACGTGCTCCCCCTGCCCTGACTTCCAGGGGCCTCGTGACCCGGCCTCCGTGCTCCCGCTGCCCTAACCTCCAGGGGCCTTCGTGACCCGGCCTCCGTGCTCCCCCTGCCCTGACCTCCAGGGGCCTTCGTGACCCGGCCTCCGTGAGTCCCCTACCCTGAGCTCCAGGGGCCTTCGTGAACTGGTCTATGTGCTCCCCCTGCCCTGAACTCCAGGGGCCTTCGTGACACGGCCTCCGTGCTCCCCCTGCCCTGAGCTCCAAGGGCCTCGTGACCCGGCGTCCGTGCTCGCCCTGCCCTGAGCTCCAGGGGCCTTCGTGACCCGGCCTCCGTGCTCCCCCTGCCCTGAGCTCCAGGGGCCTTCGTGACCCGGCCTCCGTGCTCCCCCTGCCCAGACATCCAGGGGCCTTCGTGACCCGGTCTCTGTGAGTCCCCTGCCCTGAGCTCCAAGGGCCTTCGTGAACCGGCCTCCGTGCTCCCCCTGCCCTGAGCTCCAGTGGCCTTTGTGACGCGGCCTCCGTGCTACCCCTGCCCTGAGCTCCAGGGGCCTTCGTGACCCGGCCTCCGTGCTCCCCCTGCCCTGACCTCCAGGGGCCTTCGAGAACAGGCCTCCCTGCTCCTCCTGCCCTGAGCTCCAGGGGCCTTCGTGACCCGGCCTCCGTGCTCCCCCTGCCCAGAGCTCCAGGGGCCTTCGAGAACAGGCCTCCCTGCTCCTCCTGCCCTGAGCTCCAGGGGCCTTCGTGACCCGGCCTCCGTGCTCCCCCTGCCCTGAGCTCCAGGGGCCTTCGTGACCCGGCCTCCGTGCTCCCCCTGCCCTGAGCTCCAGGGGCCTTCGTGACCCGGCCTCCATGCTCCCCCTGCCCTGAGCTCCAGGGGCCTTCGTGACCCGGCCTCCGTGAGTCCCCTACCCTGAGCTCCAGGGGCCTTCGTGACCCGGCCTCTGTGCTCACCCTGCCCTGACCTCCAGGGGCCTTCGTGACCCGGCCTCCGTACTACCCCTGCCCTGAGCTCCAGGGGCCTTCGTGACCCGGCCTCCGTGCTCCCCCTGCCCTGAGCTCCTGGGGCCTTCGTGACCCGGCCTCCGTGCTCCCCCTGCCCTGACCTCCAGGGGCCTCGTCACCCGGCCTCCGTACTACCCCTGCCCTGACCTCCAGGGGCCTTCGTGACCCGGCCTCCGTGCTCCCCCTGCCCTGAGCTCCAGGGGCCTTCGTGAACCGGCCTACCTGCTCCCCCTGCCCTGACCTCCAGGGGCCTCGTGACCCGGCCTCCGTGCTCCCCCGGCCCTGAGCTCCAGGGGCCTTCGTGACCCGGCCTCCGTGCTCCCCCTGCCCTGAGCTCCAGGGGCCTTCGTGACCCGGCCTCCGTGCTCCCCCTGCCCTGAGCTCCAGGGGCCTTCGTGAACCGGCCTACCTGCTCCCCCTGCCCTGACCTCCAGGGGCCTCGTGACCCGGCCTCCGTGCTCCCCCGGCCCTGAGCTCCAGGGGCCTTCGTGACCCGGCCTCCGTGCTCCCCCTGCCCTGAGCTCCAGGGGCCTTCGTGACCCGGCCTCCGTGCTCCCCCTGCCCTGAGCTCCAGGGGCCTTCGTGACCCGGCCTCCGTGAGTCCCCTGCCCTGAGCTCCAGGGGCCTTCGTGAACCGGCCTCCGTGATCCCCCTGCCCTGACCTCCAGGGGCCTTCGTGACCCGGCCTCTGTGCTCCCCCTGCCCTGAGCTCCTGGGGCCTTCGTGACCCGGCCTCCGTGCTCCCCCTGCCCTGACCTCCAGGGGCCTCGTCACCCGGCCTCCGTACTACCCCTGCCCTGACCTCCAGGGGCCTTCGTGACCCGGCCTCCGTGCTCCCCCTGCCCTGAGCTCCAGGGGCCTTCGTGAACCGGCCTACCTGCTCCCCCTGCCCTGACCTCCAGGGGCCTCGTGACCCGGCCTCCGTGCTCCCCCGGCCCTGAGCTCCAGGGGCCTTCGTGACCCGGCCTCCGTGCTCCCCCTGCCCTGAGCTCCAGGGGCCTTCGTGACCCGGCCTCCGTGCTCCCCCTGCCCTGAGCTCCAGGGGCCTTCGTGAACCGGCCTACCTGCTCCCCCTGCCCTGACCTCCAGGGGCCTCGTGACCCGGCCTCCGTGCTCCCCCGGCCCTGAGCTCCAGGGGCCTTCGTGACCCGGCCTCCGTGCTCCCCCTGCCCTGAGCTCCAGGGGCCTTCGTGACCCGGCCTCCGTGCTCCCCCTGCCCTGAGCTCCAGGGGCCTTCGTGACCCGGCCTCAGTGAGTCCCCTGCCCTGAGCTCCAGGGGCCTTCGTGAACCGGCCTCTGTGATCCCCCTGCCCTGACCTCCAGGGGCCTTCGTGACCCGGCCTCCGTGAGTCCCCTGCCCTGAACTCCAGGGGCCTTCGTGACCCGGCCTCCGTGAGTCCCCTGCCCTGAGCTCCAGGGGCCTTCGTGACCCGGCCTCCGTGCTCCCCCTGCCCTGAGTTCCAGGGGCCTTCGTGACCCGGCCTCCGTGCTCCCCCTGCCCAGACCTCCAGGGGCCTTCGTGACCCGGCCTCTGTGAGTCCCCTGCCCTGAGCTCCAAGGGCCTTCGTGAACCGGCCTCCGTGCTACCCCTGCCCTGAGCTCCTGGGGCCTTCGTGACCCGGCCTCCGTGCTCCCCCTGCCCTGAGCTCCAGGGGCCTTTGTGACGCGGCCTCCGTGCTACCCCTGCCCTGAGCTCCAGGGGCCTTCGTGACCCGGCCTCCGTGCTCCCCCTGCCCTGAGCTCCAGGGGCCTTCGTGACCCGGCCTCCGTGCTCCCCCTGCCCTGAGCTCCAGGGGCCTTCGTGACCCGGCCTCCGTGAGTCCCGTGCCCTGAGCTCCAGGGGCCTTCGTGAACCGGCCTCCGTGATCCTCCTGCCCTGCCCTCCAGGGGCCTTCTTGACCCGGCCTCTGTGCTCCCCCTGCCCTGAGCTCCAGGGGCCTTCGTGACCCGGCCTCCGTGAGTCCCCTGCCCTGAACTCCAGGGGCCTTCGTGACCCGGCCTCCGTGATCTCCCTGCCCTGACCTCCAGGGGCCTTCGTGACCCGGCCTCTGTGCTCCCCCTGCCCTGAGCTCCAGGGGCCTTCGTGACCCGGCCTCCGTGCTCCCCCTGCCCTGAGCTCTAGGGGCCTTCGTGACCCGGCCTCCGTGAGTCCCCTGCCCTGAGCTCCAGGGGCCTTCGTGAACCGGCCTATGTGCTCCCCCTGCCCTGAGCTCCAGGGGCCTTCGTGACCCGGCCTCCGTGATCCCCCTGCCTTGACCTCCAGGGGCCTTCGTGACCCGGCCTCTGTGCTCCCCCTGCCCTGAGCTCCAGGGGCCTTCGTGACCCGGCCTCCGTGCTCCCCCTGCCCTGAGCTCCAGGGGCCTTCGTGACCCGGCCTCCGTGATTCCCCTACCCTGAGCTCCAGGGGCCTTCGTGAACCGGCCTATGTGCCCCCCCTGCCCTGAGCTCCAGGGGCCTTCGTGACCCGGCCTCCGTGCTCCCCCTGCCCTAAGCTCCAGGGGCCTTCGTGACCCGGCCTATGTGCTCCCCCTGCCCTGAGCTCCAGGGGCCTTCGTGACCCGGCCTCCGTGAGTCCCCTGCCCTGAGCTCCAGGGGCCTTCGTGAACCGGCCTCCGTGATCCCCTTGCCGTGACCTCCAGGGGCCTTCGTGACCCGGCCTCTGTGCTCCCCCTGCCCTGAGCTCCAGGGGCCTTCGTGACCCGGCCTCCGTGAATCCCCTGCCCTGAACTCCAGGGGCCTTCGTGACCCGGCCTCCGTGATCCCCCTGCCCTGACCTCCAGGGGCCTTCGTGACCCGGCCTCTGTGCTCCCCTGCTCTGACCTCCAGGGGCCTTCGTGACCCGGCCTCCGTGAGTCCCCTACCCTGAGCTCCAGGGGCCTTCGTGAACTGGTCTATGTGCTCCCCCTGCCCTGAGCTCCAGGGGCCTTCGTGACACGGCCTCCGTGCTCCCCCTGCCCTGAGCTCCAAGGGCCTCGTGACCCGGCGTCCGTGCTCGCCCTGCCCTGAGCTCCAGGGGCCTTCGTGACCCGGCCTCCGTGCTCCCCCTGCCCTGAGCTCCAGGGGCCTTTGTGACCCGGCCTCCGTGCTCCCCCTGCCCTGAGCTCCAGGGGCCTTTGTGACCGGCCTCCGTGCTACCCCTGCCCTGAGCTCCAGGGGCCTTCGTGACCCGGCCTCCGTGCTCCCCCTGCCCAGAGCTCCAGGGGCCTTCGTGACCCGGCCTCCGTGCTCCCCCTGCCCTGAGCTCCAGGGGCCTTCGTGACCCGGCCTCCGTGAGTCCCCTGCCCTGAGCTCCAGGGGCCTTCGTGAACCGGCCTCTGTGCTCCCCCTGCCCTGAGCTCCAGGGGCCTTCGTGACCCGGCCTCCGTGCTCCCCCTGCCCTGAGCTCTAGGGGCCTTCGTGACCCGGCCTCCGTGCTCCCCCTGCCCTGAGCTCCAGGGGCCTTCGTGAACCGGCCTATGTGCTCCCCCTGCCCTGAGCTCCAGGGGCCTTCGTGACCCGGCCTCCGTGATCCCCCTGCCCTGACCTCCAGGGGCCTTCGTGACCCGGCCTCTGTGCTCCCCCTGCCCTGAGCTCCAGGGGCCTTCGTGACCCGTCCTCCGTGCTCCCCCTGCCCTGAGCTCCAGGGGCCTTCGTGACCCGGCTTATGTGCTCCCCCTGCCCTGAGCTCTAGGGGCCTTCGTGACCCGGCCTCCGTGCTCCCCCTGCCCTGAGCTCCAGGGGCCTTCGTGACCCGGCCTCCATGCTCCCCCTTCCCTGAGCTCCAGGGGCCTTCGTGACCCGGCCTCCGTGAGTCCCCTACCCTGAGCTCCAGGGGCCTTCGTGAACCGGCCTCCGTGAGTCCCCTACCCTGAGCTCCAGGGGCCTTCGTGAACCGGCCTATGTGCCCCCCCTGTCCTGAGCTCCAGGGGCCTTCGTGACCCGGCCTATGTGCCCCCCCTGTCCTGAGCTCCAGGGGCCTTCGTGACCCGGCCTCCGTGCTCCCCCTGCCCTAAGCTCCAGGGGCCTTCGTGACCCGGCCTATGTGCTCCCCCTGCCCTGAGCTCCAGGGGCCTTCGTGACCCGGCCTCCGTGAGTCCCCTACCCTGAGCTCCAGGGGCCTTCGTGAACCGGCCTATGTGCCCCCCCTGCCCTGAGCTCCAGGGGCCTTCGTGACCCGGCCTCCGTGCTCCCCCTGCCCTAAGCTCCAGGGGCCTTCGTGACCCGGCCTATGTGCTCCCCCTGCCCTGAGCTCCAGGGGCCTTCGTGACCCGGCCTCCGTGAGTCCCCTACCCTGAGCTCCAGGGGCCTTCGTGACCCGGCCTCCGTGCTCCCCCTGCCCTGACCTCCAGGGGCCTTCGTGACCCGGCCTCCGTACTACCCCTGCCCTGACCTCCAGGGGCCTTCGTGACCCGGCCTCCGTGCTCCCCCTGCCCTGAGCTCCAGGGGCCTTCGTGACCCGGCCTCCGTGCTCCCCCTGCCCTGAGCTCCAGTGGCCTTCGTGACCCGGCCTCCGTGCTCCCCCTGCCCTGAGCTCCAGGGGCCTTCGTGACCCGGCCTCCGTGAGTCCCCTACCCTGAGCTCCAGGGGCCTTCGTGAACCGGCCTCCGTGATCCCCCTGCCGTGACCTCCAGGGGCCTTCGTGACCCGGCCTCTGTGCTCCCCCTGCCCTGAGCTCCAGGGGCCTTCGTGACCCGGCCTCCGTGAGTCCCCTGCCCTGAACTCCAGGGGCCTTCGTGACCTGGCCTCCGTGATCCCCCTGCCCTGACCTCCAGGGGCCTTCGTGACCCGGCCTCTGTGCTCCCCTGCCCTGACCTCCAGGGGCCTTCGTGACCCGGCCTCCGTGAGTCCCCTACCCTGAGCTCCAGGGGCCTTCGTGAACTGGTCTATGTGCTCCCCCTGCCCTGAGCTCCAGGGGCCTTCGTGACACGGCCTCCGTGCTCCCCCTGCCCTGAGCTCCAGGGGCCTTCGTGACCCGGCCTCCGTGCTCCCCCTGCCCTGAGCTCCAGGGGCCTTCGTGACCCGGCCTCCGTGATCCCCTTGCCCTGAGCTCCAGGGGCCTTCGTGACCCGGCCTACGTGCTCCCCCTGCCCTGAGTTCCAGGGGCCTTCGTGACCCGGCCTCCGTGCTCCCCCTGCCCTGAGCTCCAGGGGCCTTCGTGACCCGGCTTATGTGCTCCCCCTGCCCTGAGCTCCAGGGGCCTTCGTGACCCGCCCTCCGTGCTCCCCCTGCCCTGAGCTCCAGGGGCCTTCGTGACCCGGCCTCCATGCTCCCCCTGCCCTGAGCTCCAGGGGCCTTCGTGACCCGGCCTCCGTGACTCCCCTACCCTGAGCTCCAGGGGCCTTCGTGAACCGGCCTCCGTGAGTCCCCTACCCTGAGCTCCAGGGGCCTTCGTGAACCGGCCTATGTGCCCCCCCGTCCTGAGCTCCAGGGGCCTTCGTGACCCGGCCTATGTGCCCCCCCTGTCCTGAGCTCCAGGGGCCTTCGTGACCCGGCCTCCATGCTCCCCCTGCCCTGAGCTCCAGGGGCCTTCGTGACCCGGCCTCCGTGCTCCCCCTGCCCTGAGCTCCAGGGGCCTTCGTGACCCGGCCTCCGTGAGTCCCCTACCCTGAGCTCCAGGGGCCTTCGTGACCCGGCCTCCGTGCTCCCCCTGCCCTGACCTCCAGGGGCCTTCGTGACCCGGCCTCCGTACTACCCCTGCCCTGACCTCCAGGGGCCTTCGTGACCCGGCCTCCGTGCTCCCCCTGCCCTGAGCTCCAGGGGCCTTCGTGACCCGGCCTCCGTGCTCCCCCTGCCCTGAGCTCCAGTGGCCTTCGTGACCCGGCCTCCGTGCTCCCCCTGCCCTGAGCTCCAGTGGCCTTCGTGACCCGGCCTCCGTGCTCCCCCTGCCCTGAGCTCCAGGGGCCTTCGTGACCCGGCCTCCGTGAGTCCCCTGCCCTGAGCTCCAGGGGCCTTCGTGAACCGGCCTCCGTGATCCCCCTGCCCTGACCTCCAGGGGCCTTCGTGACCCGGCCTCTGTGCTCCCCCTGCCCTGAGCTCCAGGGGCCTTCGTGACCCGGCCTCCGTGCTCCCCCTGCCCTGAGCTCTAGGGGCCTTCGTGACCCGGCCTCCGTGAGTCCCCTGCCCTGAGCTCCAGGGGCGTTCGTGAACCGGCCTATGTGCTCCCACTGCCCTGAGCTCCAGGGGCCTTCGTGACCCGGCCTCCGTGATCCCCCTGCCCTGAGCTCCAGGGGCCTTCGTGACCCGGCCTCCGTGCTCCCCCTGCCCTGAGCTCCAGGGGCCTTCGTGACCCGGCCTCCGTGCTCCCCCTGCCCTGAGCTCCAGGGGCCTTCGTCACCCGGCCTCCGTGATTCCCCTACCCTGAGCTCCAGGGGCCTTCGTGACCCGGCCTATGTGCCCCCCCTGCCCTGACCTCCAGGGGCCTTTGTTACCCGGCCTCCGTGAGTCCCCTGCCCTGAGCTCCTGGGGCCTTCGTGACCCGGCCTCCGTGCTCCCCCTGCCCTGAGTTCCAGGGGCCTTCGTGACCCGGCCTCCGTGCTCCCCCTTCCCTGAGCTCCAGGGGCCCTCGTGACCCGGCCCTTCACTCTTATGCTTGCTCGGTTCTGTTTTAGCCCCTCTAACCTTGAACCCACCAAGTTCATTCCTGCCTCAGGGCCTTTGCCCATGATCTTTTCAAAAACTATCTATTTATTTGGCTTCAGCGGGTCTTAGATGTGGCTTGTGGACACTTTGGTTGCAGCCCGCAGACTCTTAGCTGCTGCATATGGGATCTTGTTCCCTGAGCAGGAGTGGAACCCGAGCCCCCCTGTGTTGGGAGCTCGGAGTCTCAGTCGCTGGACCAGCAGGGAAGTCCCTGCCCAGGAGCTCTCTGATCCAGATCTCCACGCGGCCATGTCCTGCTTGTCTTCGGGCCTGGGCCCCGCCCCAGAGAAGCCCTCCTCGGTCTCCCTACCCCACTTCCCTCTCCTCTTCTGCCCCACTTTTGTGCTTTCTTTACTGCTGGAAAATCTTATTTGTTAGCTTTTCTGTGGCGCGTCGTCCCCACCAGGACAGCGGCAGGGCTTGCCCGTCCTGTCCAGGGCCACACTCCCTGCCGGCTCCTGGCACAGGGCTCGCGCAAAGCAGGTGCTCAGCAAACATTCACAGACCCGAAGCGTGCAGGTGGCCGAGGTGAGCTTGGAACTGCTGGGCTCCTCACTGGGTGTTCTTTGGTGTATGCTTTGATTCCCCACAGTCCCTCAAGTTTTTTGGGCCCTCTTTTTTTTTTTCTGCACTGAGAAGCAGGCAGGGTCTTCGTTTCCTAGCCAGGGATCCACCCCACGCCCCCCATGTTGGAAGGGTGGAATCTTAAACCACGGGACCCCAGGGATGTCCCCTGTGAGCCCTCTTGGCCAGGAGCCAGCAGGGAAGCCCTCTGCTCTGGCCTCTGCTGCGCCCCACTCCCCTGCACCCCTGAGTCTGCCGCCCCCTCCCCCCACCTCTCCTTACCTGGGGTAACCACTGTCCCCAATGAGAATCCTGCCCAGCGGGTACGCCTTCCCCCTGACCATCACTGGGGGGCTCACTTCCAGGTTCCCAAAGGAGTCGAGGTCAGTCACACTGCCCGTCTGGGGCCCGCGAGTCACGTAGCCAAAATCTGGACCCTGGGGTGGGAGGAGCAGGGGCCAAGAGTTAGAGAACCCAAGGTCTTGGGGAAGAGGGCGTGGGGTCCAGGTTTAAAGATGAGCTTGGTCACAGAAGAAACCCTCCGGCCACTGGTTCAGAGCAGGTCCCATTACTATCTGAGGGATTCTGAAGGAAGGCTGAGTCAGCGCGGGCAAGAGAGGGGGTTTATGAGTCTCTGAGGGGCGCCCGCGGCTTCTAAACCTTGCGTGTGTGTGAGCGTGCTCAGTCGCTCAGCTGTGTCCCACTCTTTGTGACTCCATGTATTTATAGCCTGTCAGGCTCCTCGGTCCACTGGATTTCCCAAGGAAGAATACTGGAGTGGGTCCCCATTTCCTCCATCAGGGGATCTTCCTGACCCAGGAATCGAACCCACGTCTCCTGCGTCTCCTGCATTGGCGGGTGGATTCTTTACCCCTGAGCACTGGGGAAGCCCACTTCATAAACCTTAACTCGGGTGTGAAAATGAATCTGCCAGGTACCATCTCTGTCCTCGGAGCAGAAACTACGGTCAGGAAGACTGCGACTCGAGCTGTCTCTACAGCAGACGCTCCTGGTCCACACGGGGCGCGTCCTGACCTGGGGCTGCAGTGGGCCTCCCCACGGGGCTGTGGCCCCTCGTCCTCGTGAGAAGACCGCGGGGGCGGCGCCCCTCCCACCCCGCGTTGGCTTCCAGCTGCCGCTGTGAGCCGACGGCTCTGAGCTCAGAGGTCTGAAGTCAGCCTCACGGGACTGAAATCAAGGGGTGGCAGGCTGGCTCCTTCTGGAGGCTCTGGGAGAGACCCCGCTTCCTTTCCTTTTTCAGCTTCTAGTGGTCAGCTGGCTGGCGGCTCTTCTTCCATATTCAGTGCCCATCACTCCAGTCTCTGTTGCTGACATCGGAAGTCTTTTCCCATCCTGACCCTGCTCCCCCTTCATGAGGGGCCTTGTGATGGCGTGGAGTCCTCCCAGGTCACCCAGGGGAGTCCCCATCACAAGGTCCCTGACTTACTCTCATTCACAAAGCCCCCGTTCCATGTAAGATGGCATCTGCTTCTGGGGGTTAGGGCCCATTTGAGGGGCCATCATCCAGCCCACCTACTGAACCTCTAACCCTCTGCTTCTGTGCGTGCTCAGTCACTCAGTCATGTCTGACTCTTTGTGACCCCATGGACTGTAGCCCACTAGGCTCCTCTGCCCATGGGGGTTCTCCAGGCAAGAGTACTGGAGTGGGTAGCCTATCCCTTTTCCAGGGGATCTTCCTGACCCAGGAATCGAATTGGGGTCTCCTGCATTGCAGGTGGATTCTTTACCAGCTGAGCCACCAGGGAAGCCCACCTCTAACTCTACTTCCTACAGATTGATGATTTGTACCCTGGGGCTTCACGGGGGCCACAGAAGCCCTGAAACTAGATGCCAAATAGTGGGCTTGGGTGCATTTTTTGTGGGAAGATGAGTAGTCTCAAGGGGGTCTGTGACTCCACAGGTCTAAAACCCATTATTTCCAAATCCTTGCTTTCATTCTAAAACCCTTGCCAACCTGACCTCCTCCCCTGCTGGGCCATCAAAACTGCTCCCTTGAGCTCCTCTGGTGGTCCTGTGGTTAAGAGTCCACCTTGCAATCCAAGAGACACAGGTTCAATCCCTGGTCCGGGAAGGTCCCACTTGCCACAGGACAACGAAGCCCGTGCCCCCAACTACCGAGCCTGTGCCCGGGACCTGGGAGCTGCAATTACTGAAGCCCGAGCGCCCGGAGCCTATGCCACGAGACAAGAGGAGCCCCTGCAGTGGGAAGCCCAGCCCACAGCGGGCGGAGGCTGCACACAGCGGAGAAGCCCCCACAGCAAACACCAACCAAGCCACAGTCAGCATGCAAAGATGCCCCTCGGGGTCTCTGTGGCTGCAGTTAGCTCAGCGGGCAGTGCCTGGGCTCCCTTGTCCACGAGCGGCGCCTGGGTCGGCTGGTCTCCCCTGGCCTTCCCACGCTCTCTGCACTTGGCGTTTGGGACACCGTGTGCTCCCGATCTTCCTCCCTTTGCTCCCTCCGAGTCTCCTGTGCGCTGGGGGCGGGGGGCAGGGGGACAGACCTGGTCCTCCTTTCACTCCCTCCTCTGGTGGTCTCGCCTGGTCTCGAGAAATACCGTCCACGTGCTGACCATGGCCAGGCTCACAGCCCGGTCTGCACGTCCCTCCCAAACACCATGAGTGCGTCCCTGGCCTGCCTGATGCCCCGCTTGGAGGCTGACCAAACATCTCACACTTCCCCCAGTCAGAACTGCTGACCCTGCTCCCCACTCCCTCGTTCCCTGCCCGTCCCTCGGCCCTCCCCTCCCAGGGGGTGGCGCCTGCCCCCCACGAAGGGCAAGGCCTGGAGTCCCACCTTGTCAGTCCCGCACAGTGTCAGGAAGTCCTGTTCATTCTGCCCTCAAAGCGTATCCCAAGGGACTTCCCTGGTGGCCCAGGGGCTGAGACTCCTCACTCCCAGCGCAGGGACTCTGGGTTGAATCCCTGGTCAGGGACCTAGACCCCACATGCCCCAAGCTCCCGCATGCTGAAACTAAGACCTGGTGCAGGCAGATCAGCAAGTAAATATTAAAAATAAAATCACATCCCGAAGCCGGCTGCTTCTCCACTCCCCTCGCCCCATCATCTGTCACCAGGTACAGCGGTCACCTTGTCCCCAATCCCCCCACCCTACCCTTCCTCGCTGCAGTCCATTCTCAATATGCAACCAGAGACTGCCTTTAATAGCACCAATCAGATCATACTCATCCTCTGCTGAAGACTCTGCAATAATTCTCCAGAATCTCAGATTCTGAAGAAATGGCCTCACAGTGGCCAGGAAGCCCCAGGACCCGTCTCCCCCAGCGACACCCATCCCCGCCACATGCCTGCCTCTCCACCTCTCTGCCTCTTGCTCACTCGGTGCCCCCCTTCCGGCCTCCTCACCACTCCATGGACATGCCAGGCACGTCCCCCCTCAGGATCTTCGCACTGGCTTTCCCGCTGCCCAGAACCCTCTTCACCCGACGTCCGTAGAGGCAACTCCATCTCTGTGGGGTTTTGCTCTGGTGTCAGCTTCTCGATGAGGCCTCTTTTAACCATTCCATTTAAAGTCGCCATGTAATCCCCCCAGCGCTCTGGCAGCCGGCAGCCCTGTGATTCCGCTTTCTTTTTCTGTAGTACTTGACGTCACCTCCCAACATATAATGTAATTTATTTATTCATTAGACTTACTGTTCTGGCCTTCCCTGGGGTTCCAGTGGTTAAGAGCCTGCCTGCCAGTGCGGGGCCCACGGGTTCGATCCCTGGTCTGGGAACTAGATCCCGTGTACCGCAGAGCAACCAAGCACGTGTGCCCCGGCCACTGAGCCCGCACACCCGAGCGCCCACCCTCTGCAACCAGAGAGAGCCCGTGCAGCAGCGAAGACCCAGTGCAGCCAAAAAAAAAAAAACCTTATCGTTCCTGTCCCACCGCCCAGAACCCTCTTCTCCCAGATCCACCGAGTCAGCTCCTTCACCTCTTTGGAGTGTTTGCTCCACTGTTAGCTTCTCAGGGAGGCCTCCCCTGACTATTTCATTTGTCTATCTCTCTGAGCTAGAATGACAACGCTTATGAGGGTAGGCGCCTTAGCATTGCTCAGCAATAGATCCCTACGGCCTAGAACAGGGCTGGACACAGAGTACGTGCTCAAAGAATGTCTGATGAAGGGATGACAAATTCACCCAAGTCTCTGCCCTGGCTGTCGCCATGAGATGACAGGTGCGAAGGCCGCAGGCTTGGGTTGCTGCAGTCAAGGGGTTTCGACTGTCTGCAGAAGGGGGTCCCCCAGAGCGGGATGTGCAGGAGATGCCCTGGCCATCGATCCCAGCACAGACTTAGAAGGTGTCCAGGTTCTCCTCCAGTCTTGCTCGTCCGTCAAAAATAAAGGTCTCAGAGCGGTGGGACAAATCCACCCTTAACACCCACTCACCTCCTGTCTTAACAAATGGAGAGCAAAACCTTGGTTCTGAGCTTTTGCAGTCCTTTGTGTGAAGATGGATTTAACAGCACTCTCTGTTTTCATTCCGTTTAACTTCAAGGTTAAACACTTCTATTTATGGCAAGCGCCCCTGGTGCTCCATTTACTGGTTTAAAGTTTACTGACGTCGCCTTGTAGAAGGAACGGCCCCCGTGTATCAGGCTGCGTGCCAAGTGCCTGGTGAACAGTGATGGCACCATGGCCCAGCCCCTGCCTGCGTGGTGCTTCCAGCTTATCTGGGAGGCAGAGGCTGGGAAGTAAGCAGGCTGGTGATGTATAACAGAGACTCCAGGAGGAACAGGCAGGTGGAGAATACCAGGGGCGTGGGAGG
Source organism: Bubalus bubalis (assembly GCF_019923935.1). NCBI lineage: Eukaryota > Metazoa > Chordata > Mammalia > Artiodactyla > Bovidae > Bubalus > Bubalus bubalis. The sequence continues at coordinate 187,266,862 of NC_059158.1, forward strand.
GTCCTTCTGCCTCAGGCTGGCCTCCCTGAGGGCACGGAGGCTGAGACCTGAAGGTGGAGGAGCAGCCAGACCCTGAACGACGGCAGGCACTGCAGCCAGCGGAAACAGCAGGTGCGAAGGCCCGGGGTGAGCACAAGCCGGGCACGCTTGAAGACCAGGAAGGAGGCCAGTGGGGCTGGAGCCAGGAGAGGGGCAGGGAAGTGGCCCAGGGCTGGAGAAGCAGGTGCGGCTATAGCCTGGTGAGGAGGTTGATTCTTATCCCAATTCTTTTTATAAAATTTATTTTTATTTATTTATTTGGCTGCATCAGGTCTTAACTCCCTGACCAGGCGAGGGGGGAGTCTTAGTTCCCCAACAAGACGTTGAACCCACATCGCCTGCATTGCAAGGAGGATTCTTAACCACTGAGCCACCATGGAAGTCCCTCAAAAAGTAAGTGTGAAAGTGTTAGTCACTCAGTCCGGTCTGACTCTTTGCAACCCCATGGACTGTAGCCCGCCAGACTCCTCTGTCTGTGGAATTCTCCAGGCAAAAATACTGGACTCGGTAGCCATTCCCAGGGATCAAACCTGCATCTCCTGCATGGCAGATGGATTCTTTACCATCTGAGCCACCAGGAAAGCCCAGGGAAGTCCCTATCCCCTATCCCCAATTCTTTTCCTGAGTGATTTGAATCAAGCTGCCCCAGACCTGGTGGCTCAGATGGTAAAGAATCCACCTGCAATGCAGGAGACCTGGGTTTGATCCCTGGTTTGGGAAGACCCCCTGGAGGAGGGCATGGCAACCCACTCCAGTATTCTTGCCTGGAGACTTCCTTGGACAAAGGAGTCTGGTGGGCTGCAGTCCACGGGGTCGCCAAGAGTCGGACACGACTGAGCGACTGAGCACAGTGACTAACAGCCCTGACCGACGTGGGGCTAAGGCGCCACCACGGCCTTCCTCTGTCTGAGGCGTCTATAGGAAGGCCGGCTTTCATTCCCATCCCCAAGAAAGGCAACGCCAAAGCATGTTCAAACTGCCACACAATTGTACTCATCTCACACACTAGCCAAGTAACGCTCAAAATTCTCCAAGCCCGGCTTCAACAGAACATGAACCATGAACTTCCAGATGTTCAAGCTGGATTTAAAAAAGGCAGAGGAACCAGAGATCAATTTGCCAACATCTGTTGGATCATCAAAAAAGCAAGAGAGTTCCAGAAAAACATCTTCTTTTGCTTTATTGACTATGCTAAAGCCTTTGACTGTGTGGATCATAAGAAACTGTGGAAAATTCTTAAAGAGATGGGAATACCAGGCCACCTTACCTGCCTTCTGAGAAATCTGTATGCAGGTAAAGAAGCAACAGTTAGAACTAGACATGGAAAAACAGACTGGCTCCAAATCGGAAAAGGAGTACAAGTATGTTTATTGTCCCCCTGCTTATTTAACTTCTATGCAGAGGACATCATGAGAAATGCCCAGCTGAATGAAGCACAAGCTGGAATCAAGATTGCTGGGAGAAATATCAATAACCTCAGTTATGCAGATGATACCACCCTATGGCAGAAAGTGAAGAAGAACTAAAGAGCCTCTTGATGAAAGTGAAAGAGAGTGAAAAAGTTGGCTTAAAGCTCAACACTCAGAAAACTAAGATCATGGCATCCGGTCCCATCACTTCATGGGAAATAGATGGGGAAACAGTGGAAACAGTGACAGACTTTATTTTCTTGGGCTCCAAAATCACTGCAGATGGTGACTGCAGCCATAAAATTAAAAGACACTTGCTCCTTGGAAGAAAAGCTATGACCAACCTAGACAGCATATTAAAAAGCAGAGACATTACTTTACCAACAAAGTTCTGTCTAGTCAAAGCCATGGTTTTTCCAGTGGTCATGTATGGATGTGAGAGTTGGACTATAAAGAAAGCTAAGCACCAAAGAATTGATGCTTTTGAACTATGGTGTTGGAGAAGACTCTTGAGAATCCCTTTGGTTGCATGGAGATCCAACCAGTACATCCTAAAGGAAATCAGTCCTGAATACTCATTGGAAGGATTGATGCTGAAGCTGAAATTCCAATACTTTGGCCACCTGATGCGAAGAACTGACTCATTTGAAAAGACCCTGATGCTGGGAAAGATTGAAAGCAGGAGAAGAAGGGGACGACAGAGGATGAGATGGTTGGATGGCATCACCGACTCGATGGACATGAGTTTGAGCAAACTCCGGGAGTTGGTGATGGACAGGGAGGCCTGGTGTGGTGCAGTCCCTGGGGATGTCAAGAGTCAGACACGACTGAGCGACTGAACTGAACCGAATGGCAGAGACGTCATGACCCCAACTAAATCCCTGCGTCAGCAGCACGCCGCACAGGAGAGCCAGCAAGTTAAACTCAGGTTTCCTTTCAAAGCCTCCTGCGTGGGCCAGGTCACCCCCTTTCCCTTCGGGGAACCGAAGGCTCCTTGGAAAGCTGTTCACCGCAGCACAGCGTGCACCCGCGGTCTTTCCTTCGTCTTCTCTGGGTGCCTGAGGTCAGGGGCTGTCAGGGCTCAGAGCACAGGCCTGGGGCCCCTCTGATAAAGCAGGGGCAGGGTGCTCATGGCCTGCTTTGAGTTCCAACTTAGCTGTCTTTTTGTGTGACCTCGAGAAAGCCGCTTCACCTTTTGAGCCTGAGTTTCTTCATCTATAAAATGGGCCTAGTAATAGCATCTACTATTAGAGGTTATCAGACAAATTAAATGAGCTCATGTAGGCCCTCAGCACTGTGGCTGCCCCAGGACGTGAGCCCCCAAATGTAACCATTTTTATAGTTGTTATCGTTTTTATTATTCTGTGCTGAGTTTGCAGGAAGCTACCCAGTTAGTCAAGCATGACTCAGTTATATGTTGCCCTCACCTGACCCCGTAAACACATGTAGAGACCTTGGCTGATAAAGTTACACCGAGGAAATGCCCACTCTGGTCCTGAACACCCTGCGTGTCCCAAGGGGAGCCCCTGAAAGTCACACTCCCACCTAAAAGACAGAGCCTCCAGCTGGATGCTGAGGAAGGTTCTGGTCCGGGCCCTACCCCCACCTTGCAGAAGAGCATCTTTTTTTCTTTTGGCTACACCACAAGGCATGAGGGGTCTTAGTTCCCTGGCCGGGGACTGAACCTGTGCCCCATTCAGTGGAGGTGCAGAGTCCTAACCGCCGGACACCAGGGAGGTCCCAAGAGCATCTGCAGTGGAACAAGAGTGCCCGCACCCGACCTACATGCTCAGCAGGGTTTCTTGAGGAACAGCTCGAGCTCATAGCCAGAAAGGGCTTTGAGAAAGGCAAACCCAGATCTCATTACATAACAAAAATATCCCAGCCAGAGGCTTTCTGAAGATTCAGTGGCTGAGACTCTGCGCTCGCAACACACGGAGTGCGGGTTTGATCCCAGATCAGGGAACTAAGATCCCGCAAGTCAAGCCATGCAGCTGAAAAAGAAAATTAAAATAAAATAGTAACTTTAAAAAGGGCTTCCCTGGTGGCTCAGCAGTAAAGAACCCGCCTGCCAATGCAGGAGACTTGGGTTCAATCCCTGGGTCGGGAAGATCCCCTGGAGGAGGAAATGGTGACCCACTCTAGTGTTCTGGCCTGGAGAATCCCATGGACAGAGGAGCCTGGAGGGCTACAGTCCAGGGGGTTGCAAAGAGTTGGACACAGCTGAGCACGCATACACACAGAGAAATACAAACTTAAAAACAAAGATAACGACAGATAAGACAGATAATTTAATAAAACTGCCCCTCCACCCGTGCGATGGCCGCTCGGCGTCCTGCGGCCCTACGCACCTGCGGGTGCTCAGTGTGGGGCGGGGGATGGAAGCCAGGAAGGAGGCGGGAGCCGGGCGTTCACCCTGCGCCCACCCCGCGCGGCACGTACCAGCATGCACTTGATGGGGAAGTCCTTCAGGCCTCTGTTCCTCGGGGAGTCAAAGACCACGGGCAGCGTCCTGTGCGGGGCTTGGGTGTAGCCGATCTCCATCTCGTCCTGCGCAGGGACAGGGGCAGGGAGGCTGTCACACCTGCTCCCATCGCCCGGGGCAGGGATGGGGGCTGGAGAACCATCTGCTCTCTCTCTCCGTGGGGTCAAGGGCAAATGCACTGGGTTATTCAACCCCAGAAGAGGGGCTCTGGGAAAGCAGAGCTTACTGTCCTGTACTTGAATCCACGTGCAGCGGAATCAACCTGGGTGCCCTTCACTCTTGCTCCTGGTGGGTGCCAGGGACCCATGGTGTACCAGCCATGGGCTCTGAGCTCGAGGGGCAACCCAAGAGCTGGGTGTTCAGCACCCAGAGCTAGAAGGGGAGGGGAAGGAGGGGAGGCATCCGCGGGAACACAGAGGGGGACTCCCAACGCAGCTGGGATGGCGCAGGGGAGACTTCTTAAAGAGGTTCTAGTGTGGAACAGGGGACTCTACCCAGCGCTCCATGATGACCCAAATGGGGAGAGAATCTAAGAAAGCGTAGATACACGTCTATGTGTGGCCTTCGCTGCAGATCAGCTGGTAAAGGATCCGCCTGCCCTGCAGGAGACCCCGGTTCTATTTCTGGGTCGGGAAGATCCCCTGGAGAAGGGATGGGCTACCCACTCCAGTGTTCTTGGGCTTCCCTGGTGGCTCCAATGGTAAAGAATCTGCTTGCAATGTGGGAGACCTGGGTTTGATTCCTGGGTCAGGAAGATCCCCTGGAGGAGGGGATGGCAACCCACTCTAGTATCCTTGCCTGGAGAATCCCATGGACAGAGGAGCCTGGCGGGCCACAGTCCACAGGGTCACAAAGGGGCAGACACGACTGAGTGACACAGCCCAGCACGTGTACGTGTCTAGCTGACTCAGTTTGCTGCAGAGCAGAAGCTGGCACAGCGTTGTGAAACACCGATTCTCTAATACAAATGAGCGATGAGAGTGAAGTGAAAGCCGCACAGTCATGTCCAACTCTGCGACCCCATGGACTGTACAGTCCATGGGATTCTCCAGGCCAGAACACTGGAATGGGTAGCCTTTCCCTTCTCCAAGGGATTTTCCCAACCCAGGGATTGAACCCAGATCTTGCGCATTGCAGGTGGATTCTTTACCAACTGGGCCACAAGGGAAGCCACAAATGGATAATAATAATAATAAAAGAGTGCTTCTGAGTTGGAGCCTGGAGGGCAGAGGTAATCCTGTCCCAAAAGAGGGCGGGTAAGGCCCCAGCTGAGCCCCTGGGACAGAGATGGGAGGGTGCAGGTCGGATCGGGGGCACACCTGGCTTGTATTCCAGCCGGCAGGCGTGACGTTGGCCATAAAACACTACTAGGCTGAACCATCTTGGGGGTTCAAACTGCCATTCTCTGAGATAAAGAATGGTGACGTTTCAGCCATTTCATCTGTTTGATCTAACACAGGTGGAATGATAGGAGAGGAAGAGAGGGCATTATTTGGGGGTTGTGTGTGTGTCGCGTCTGACTCTTTGCGGTCGACCCCGTGGACTGTAGCCCGTCAGGCTCCTCTGTCCATGGGATTCTCCAGGCAAGAGTACTGGACTGGGTTGTCATTTCCTTCTCCAGGGGATCTTCCTGACCCAGGGATCCTCCTGACCGGGGATCCTCCTGACCAGGGATCCAACCCGGGTCTTCTGCATTGCAGTCAGATTCTTTACCGTCTGAGTCACCAGGGAGGCCACATTTGGGGGTTAGAAAGGAGTGCTGATTGAGGGTGGCAGACGTGGGGCCACTGGATCGGGAGGTAGCTGAGAGGGGGACACGGGTGCCTCGGAAGACACTGGAGCAGGGCTGTGGCCTGGCCTGGAGGCAGGGCCACTGGACCGGCCGCTTGAGCCCTAGCCCCCGAGCTTCGCAGCATTTGTTCAGTTTCCTGAGGTCATCTGAGAATTTCCAAGCAGGAAGGAGGTCATCTCAGTGACACAGCTAGCAGGCTGTTTAAATGTCAGTAGGGTCACTTTCCTGAGCCTCCCCCGTCTGCGGGGACCCTAGGATGCTCTTAACTCCTCGCCCGGGGGGAGGAAGGGTGGCCAGCAGGATGTGGGGCCAAGCCCATGAAGCCGGGGCCCCGTGTCCCTGGACCCTCCAGGCGTGCCTCCCGCATGCCCAGCCCGCCTGCCCCGAAGGCACACACCTGCATCCACCGGTCGTCCACGCTCTCCTCCTGTGCACAGACGGTCAGCTTGCACTTGGCTTTCTTGGCCAGTGCGGTCAGTGACGTCAGGAAGTCCTCGTTTTCAAATACCCTAGAACGATCAGGAAGAAAGAAAAGGTCCTCGGTGCCCCTGATTCCGCACCCAGCGGCCTTGGCTGGGCTCTGAGGAGGCCGGCTGGACTCAGGGTGGAGCAGGCGCAGGAGCTGAGGCCGGGACACAGGACAGGACCCCCATGGTGGGTGTTTCGAGACCCCTGGAGCCCGATGGAGACCCCCACGCGCCCTGTCTGCCTGCTCTCAGCACACTGCTTCCCTGAACTCTGCTGACAACCCGGGGGTGGGACCAGCGGGCAACCTTCCAGCGAGCAGAAGGCAGAGCGCGGAGGTGAGAGTCAAGGTCATGCCACATGCATTCAGGTCCAGGCCTTGCTGGCTTCCAGGCTGCATCCTGACCACCAGGTTACACTCACAGCCCTCCTGCCCCCAAGTGACAGGAAGAGGCCGGGAGGGGGGGAAGGCCCCCCGAGGCCCTGTGTGGTTATCAGGGGCTCGCTGACCGCGGGATGGACGCCCGGGGCCCCCCGCCATGTGTCCTGCCCCGGGGTGGGGAACGCAAGCTCAGAGGTTGGTCAGGAACGGGCATTTGAAATGAGTGTCCGGGGTTCCGTGTGCAGGGCCGCCCTCGTGGGAGCCCCGAGGCCTCGCCCAGAGGACCAGAGCTCTCATCTTCCGGGTCTGGCGAAGTCCTAAGTCCCCCAGGCGCTAAAGCCACCCTCAGGATGCCTCAGGCCAGAAAGTGACAGGGAAACAGTGCCCATGATGTTCCCTGCCCGCTTATGGCTCCAACCAAGCCCCTGGCTGAGTGCCCACGATGTTCCCTGCCCGCTTACGGCTCCAACCACCCCCCGCCCTCAGCCGGCCGCAGCGGGAGCACCCCTGCCCCCATCCACACCGCCGGGCACGAAGCTCTCCGGGGTCCTGCTCCAGGGTCTCCCTGGGTGGGGTGCGTGTGTCTGGGCCCTGCCCCGGCCCTCCAGGGCCCCTCACCTGCATACGTACACCTCCTTCGGGGGCTGGGTGTTGGGGGTCATGATCCAGGGGGCCACACGGAAGACCACGCTGTCCTGGAAAAGCGGGCTTTGGGGGAGCTCCTGCGGGGGTGGGGAGGGCAAGAGAGGGGCTGTGAGAGCAGCCAGGCACACGGGGGGCCCCTCCCCAGCTGGGCCGGGGCCTGGAAGCCGAGCCACCCCCCGCTCCCCAGGCCTACCGGGTTGGACACGTCCAGCAGGGAGAGGTGGAGGGAAACGAGCCCCGGGAAGCTGGCGTCGGGGAAGGCCAGGCCCTCCACGTAGAAGTGTGTGCTGTGCCGGCCACCCGGGAGCTCCAGCAGGTGAGACGGGCGCTCTGGCCCCAGGACCGCACTGTACCGGTAGGGCTGCCGGCCCCCTGGGAGCGAGAAGGGGGTCAGCGCCGCATTCCTGTCTCTGAGGAGCCCGAGCCCCTTCTCAGGAGCAGAGGGCTGAGCCTCAGCCGCGACATCACCGGATGGAGGCCCAGGACTGGCGCGATGGGGGTGCCTACGTCCCCCCCCAGTGCTACAGAAAGCCCAGCATACGTGATGGTCCGTTCTTTCTCTCGCCCACTCCCTGCCTTTCACCTGCTCGCAGCTGACCCCGAAGGATCAGGGAGACAGCCTTTGTCCTTGGCCCCAGGGAGGGCACGGTCTACTGGATAAGTCGCTCCAGTCATGTCTGACTCTGCGACCCTATGGACCCTAGCCCACCAGGCTTCTCAGTCCATGAGATTCTCCAGGCAAGAATACTGGAGTGGGCTGCCGTGCCCGCCTCCAGGGGATCTTCCTGATCCAGGGATCGAACCCAGGTCCCTTATGTCTCCTGCATCGGCAGGCGGGTTCTCCACCACTCGCGCTGCCTCAGGGAGAGGAAAAGACAGTCAAAATCACAGACAGCAATGAGTGCTGGAAGGTCAGGGAGGGCTTCCTGGAGGAGGTGATACGTCCACTGAGGCAAGGGTTGGTTTGTGGCCAAAACAACGTCAGTCTAATCCCTGAGTTCTGAATGGAAGTAAGTCAGGTCGGGCTGCTCCTTGGCACAGCCCTCATAGGCCCCCACCCCGTACAGACGAGAAGCCACAGTCGTTTCCTGCCTCTGAGGCCGGCCCCTCCCCTCTGGCCTCTCTTCTCTACCCTGTTCACCCTCGTAAACCTTGCCTGGCGCTCAGCACACTGGCCTCCCTGCATCCTCGAGCCCGCGGGCACAGCCCACCTCAGGGCCTTTGCACCCTTGGTCCCCCCGCCCCAGAGTGCCTGATGTTCCTCCATCTCCCAGTGCTCAGCGACCTTCTGGGGGGCTCTCCCCGACCGCCCTCCCCCTCCCCTGCTGCATCCCTCTGTGCAGCATTTAGCGCCTTCTGAGGCTGCAGACGATTTTTCACGCATCATCACCCCCATCCTGCCGAGGGCAGAGACTTTGCTAAGTTCTTTGCTCTGTTCCCTGTGCCTAGAGCTGACCTAGCACGGGGTGGCGGGGGACCCTGAGCCACTGAGAAGCTACTGATGCTTCTGATCAGCAGATTGTTGAACACATGATTACATGTTACAGTTATTATGTGCAGTCAGCTTGGAGTCAACAACCCCTGTGGGAACTTCTCCGGCAGCCCCATGGGTAAGACGCCGCACTTCCACCGCAGCGGGAGAAGGTTCAGTTCCTGGTTGGGGAACTAGGGTCTTGCATGCCACATGACGTGGCCAAAAAAAAAAAAGGAAAACAAACAAAAAACCCAATTGCTTTAAAAAACAAGAACAAAACAGCTCCTGCAAGAGTTTGCGCATGTGTGTGAAACAGAGAGAGGAGCCGGACACACAAGATCAGCTTCAGCAGTGCTTGGGAGGGAGGGCGGGCCCTTCTCTGCATTCGCCCAGCACCAGACCTCGTCTGTTGCCTGCGTCTTGTCTGCCCCCTTTCTGTGCCCATCCGTTCAGAGAGGCCCTCCAGCTCGCTCCCTGCTGCTTCCTCGATTCTTAGACCCTGGCACGGGGGAGGTGCTCGGGAGTTTTCCTCCCGAGGAGGGTGTGGAGAGGCCGAGTCCCTTTGGCGGGGCAGAAGGCAACACTGAGGTGACAGCCAGAGACGACTCACCGTTGTCTTGAAACACCCTGACTTTGTCCATCTCAGATTTGGCCACGTGGAGCACCAGCTGGTGCTTGCTGAAAAAGTCCCCGGGGGTCTTGGTGCTCAGGGTCACCAGGGACAGGTCCTCCAGGTCTGGAAAGAGAAGGGCAAGGCCTGAGACGTTAGCCCCCGAGACCACCCTCCCCCCAGGACCACCCTTTATCTCGTCACCTGGCTTTATTTTCTTTATGCTCTTTCCAGTTTTTAAGTGACAGTTTTCATTTTAGAATTAAAGCGAATCAGGGTTTGGGCATGACCTCTCCCACCAGGATGAGCTTAGGATGTTAGCTTGGCGAGGCAGAAACCACATCTGTCTTGCTTGTTGCTTTGTTCCCAGCTCTGAGAAACATCCAGACCAAGGCCGAGCGCGAGGCAGATGCTCAGTAATTGTGGACTGAATGAATGAGTGGAGAAGTTTCTCCCCGGGGCCCGCGGGAGATGAACTGGCCTGAATGGTGGCTGACAAAGACGTGGGGAAAGCAGAGTCGGACAAGAGTCGCGTGGTTAAGGGCGCTGGAGTGGGTGGGGCGTGAGCCCTGGGTCTGTGTGAGCTTGGGGAGTCGTTTCCTCGCTCCACGCCTCTGCTTCCTTGTCAGCACGCAGGGCTAAGCACAGAGCCCGCGCGGAAAGGGTGCAGTCACGGGCGCCAAGTCCGCATTACAGCACCTCATCCTGGGAGGGTCCACACAGGCACGTGCGTGCCAGGCGCCGTGGAGACGCTGCTCCCTGGCATCAGGACACGCCAACTGCACGCAGCTTCAAACTGCATCCATCTAGGCCACTCTAGCAACTCCCGCAGGAAGGCAGTCGCTGCTGCCCTGGCCAAGTGACCTCACTCCCTGGGCTCCCGCCTGCAGTGCAGCTGAGCCGAGCGTCTCCCATCCTGGCCCCCACTCGGAGGTGTGCCAGCAGGGCTCCTAAACCTGCCCTGGTGCCAGGATGCCCGGGCTCAAATCCTGAGCCACACACTACTGGCTGTGTGACCCGGAGCAAGTTGCTTAACTTCCTGTACCTCGGTTTTCCCATCTGTAAAGTGGGATGAGAACCATACATACTTCTGAAGGATCAATTGAGTTAATAATTCTGAACTGGTTGGAGCAGTGCCCAGTCTGGCCGGGGCTCAGGGCCGCTCTGATCTGAGTTTGGGGCTCTAGTCAGGCTTTTATTTTAAATTATTTGGGGCCCCAGACTTGACCTGAGAGCAGAAATTTGGATTAGGCAACAGGCTAGGGATGGAACCTGGGCCCTGGAGGAGGCGCTGGGACGCTTGACATTGCTCCCAACCCTCCCCTGGCTGCTGTGTGACCTTGGGCGGGTCACTTGCCCTCTCAGGACCCTTGTCCATTCCTTCACCTACGTAACCCGTGTGCTAACAAGAGCATGCTTCCAATAAGCCTGACCTCTGAGCGCTGTTGCCAGGCTCAGGACGAAAGGCTTTACAAACAGACAAAAGCCCGATTTCCACTAGATCTTGGGGGTCGTTACCGTGGCCGTCAAGCTGCTCGTCCTTGTGGTCCACGGCGGAAGAGTCGGGGTTGTCTCTGTCACAGTTCACCAGCAGGATGGCGCCCTGCCCTCGGGGGCCCCAGGTCCAGGCCCTCTGTGGACCCAGCAGAGACAGGCAGGCTTAGGAACACGTGTGCCCTCCCTCTCTTGGGGAAGCCCGCCACCTTGCCCAGCTCCTCGCAGGCTTGCGTGGTTTACACATCTTGCTCCCACATCAGGTAGTATTTTGGTCCCGAGAGTGGATTTTTGCCTTCCCCCAAAGCCATAAGCAAATTCAGTTCATCCATTTTAGAAAAGGAACCCGAGGGACTTCCGTGGTGGCTCAGTGGTTACAACTTTGCCTTCTGGTGCCAGGGGTGTGGGTTTGATCCCTCAAGGAGGGGCTAAAACCCCACATGCCTCATGGCCTTAAAGCTCAAAACGTAAAACAGAAGCAATACTGTAACACACTCAATAAAGACTTTAAAAATGTCCACATTAAAAAAAAGAAATACAGAAGCAATACTGTAACACACTCAGTAAAGACTTTAAAAAGGTCCAGATTAAAAAAAAAAATCTTTAAAAAAATTTAAAAAATGAAGATAGGAGCCCAAGACAGTAAAATTGATATCAACAGCTTTTAAAAACTGTTGAATTGGCAAACCAAGCTGAGCTAAACGTTTGTGTCAAGATTCAGATCTAAATAGTTCCTCTTATGAGAACTCTTAATTAACTCTTTCATGAAAGTGTGGGCACTATTCTTCGCAGCTGGTTGCTATCTCTGTGAAGATGAAAGCAAATGGAGCACCCCTCCCATCAAGACTCTAAACAGTGACGACATCTTCTGCTTGTAGCAGAGCGTCCTGCCCCGGGCAATGACTGCAATTTGGGAAAGACAGAAGGACGGGTTCCACCCCCAGAGCTGCAAGTCTTCCCTTCGCTGCTGACCGGTCCCACAGGGGACCTTAATGTTTGACAGGCCCTGTCGTCCTTAAGAGCACACCAGCGTGTGGGGTTGCCCTGATGCCCAGTGAAAAGGTCTTGGCATTTTCCCTGTCTGGGGCAGGGAAACTAAGAACTTGCAAGCTGCGCAGCGTGGCCAAAAAAAAAATATTAATTAGTTAATTAAAGGCTAGATCAGCATAAAAATGTGCAGGCAGCTTTGGGGTTTCCCCTGAGGTTTAAGGCAACTCGTCACCTGTGTACCCCAGCACCCTGCATTTCTGCAGCATACACTCCCTGCCCCACCCGCCCCCTTCCCTCGGCCATCCACTGCCTCTTTTCTCTATTATCCACCCCGTGTGAACCTCGCCCGCCAGTCGCATAGGGCATTTTTTTGGCCATGCTATGAGGCATGTTGTTGCTCTTTACTCGCTCGGGCGTGTCCGACTCTGTGTGACACCATGGACTGCAGCCCACCAGGCTCCTCTGTCGTGGGATTTTCCAGGCAAGAATGCTGCAGTGGGTTGCCATGCCCTCCTCCAGGGGATCTTCCTAACCCAGGGATTGAACCCGCATCTCTTATGTCTCCTGCGTTGGTGGGTGGATTCATTATTACTGGGAAGTCCCACATGCGGGATCTTAATTCTCCAGCCGGGGATTGAACCTAGGACCCCTGTAGTGGAAGCGTGGAGCGCTAACTACTGGGCCATCAGGGAACTCTCCACAGCCTAGATTTTTGGGTCAGGGTCCTGACCTGCCTGCAAATTTTCTCTGCTGTGCATGAATCTAGTTTTCAGTTTGTGGGATGACACGTTCTCTGAATGTGCAATCATGAAAATCTAGTTTTGCAGACTCGATGGGGCCTATATAAACCAAAGCAATAATGGTATTGGAGATTTTAATTTTCTTTTTCTTCTGAACTTTTTTCTTGGCTATATATGAAGCACACCGCTGTTCATCCCATCACCACCAGGGGGCGTGTGAGGCGAGCCCAGCAGAGTCCGGAGGCCATTCAGGGCCCGGCCGAGGTCAAGCTGTGCGTACCTTGTCCTTCACGCTTGCCGTGGGCTTCATTTTGCCAGTGCGGCTGATGTCTGCACTCAAGGAGATTTCTGAAATCCCAGCAAATAAGAGGAGAGGGTTGGTGAGGATACCAGACCAAGGATGGGGCACTTGGTCTGGCCCCAGATGGACAGTCCTTTCCCCAGGAGACTTACCTGCACGAAGGCTTTTTTGCTTCCCCTTCAGAGGAGACACAGGGTGTAAGACTCCCCATGTCCCCCAAGAAGAAGTCTGGCTGCAATTCAGACAGAAGAGCAGGGGCTCCTGACCACAGGCATCCTCCTTGGGTGGGAGGCCATGCCACAACCGGGATGCCAACCAGACCCGTGCGCCCCCCACCCCAGGGCTTCTGAAAGAGTTCCCAGCCACCCCAACGGGAGTGTGAGGCAAAGCTCCTGCAAGGAGGACACTTGCCCCTCACAGGAGCCTCTGGCCGCACCTTCAGCCCCCGTGAGCTTGCAGAGGGGGCACAGTGGCTGCTTCCGTCCCACCTGACTTTCCGTTCCGTGCACCATGGGACAAAGCACAGAGCTGCTCTGTCCACACGGCATGGGGGAGAAAGCACATGCTTCCCTCATCAGAACACTCGGCAACACGACCATTCCAGTGATAACCGAGCGGTGACCTTATGAGATCACAGAATGAGACTGGCCTGGATGACCTTGTGCACACACAGCTGTGTGTCAGTGCTGAGCCGGAGCGCACGGCACTCGGCGGCCAGAACGCCCTGGCTCCCTGGCTAACCAGCTGTGTGATCTCGGGCAAGTCTCTTTACCTCTTGTACCTCAGTTTCTTCACCTGTAAAATGGGATAATAACAGTGGCAATTTCATCGGATTGTTGTAAGGTTTAAATGTAAAGTCTTGGCACTCTGTCCAGCATAGAGTAAGTGCTAAATAATAATAATAAAATTGTTAAAATGTGTTTTAGTGAAATAATGAATGAAAATTATTTATATTCATATTTATTAATGAAATAAATAAATGACATTTATTATGAAATAAATGAACGAAACCTTCACATGCTGTTCATATATTTAATGTACATTTAAATAATGCTGGTATTATGATATTATTGTCCACTATGAAGGCAAGTTCAAACATACTTTATTTGAAGAAGAATACTAAATAAATATGAGTATAGATCACTGATATGGCAAAAATGGTGAAGGTGGGATGTAAATCATTTGGGGGATACTGGTCTGTATTATTGTATAAGACAGTATCATCATCTATTTTTCTCATAAATATTTGAGGTTTCAAAAAGGTATAGAGATTCATATGTCGAAAATCCACATGCCAATCCCTAAGCTGAGAAATAAAATACTGAGATGTAATTGAATCTCCCTGCAAATGCCCCATCTCCAGCTGTATTTGTGGTTCACTGACTGGGGAAGGAATGCTTATGAACTACCAGATGTATGGCTGTCTAGAATTTTTCTTTTCTCCACTTGGTCTCAAGTAAGCGTCGGGGTGTAGTCTCTCCTGCGCGGGGTGTGTGCAGGGCAGGGGGCTGAGCTCCGAGCTGCTGGGCATCACTTACCGACCCCAGTGAGGTAGAGCAGGGCTTCAGCCGGGGTGGGCACGGGTCCATGGTATGAAATCTGAACCTGCGGAACAGGAGCGAGCCGTGAGTGGCATCCTTAGTCATTCAACACGCACCACACGGCCTGCTGCATGCCGGCTCGGAGCGGGGTGCTGAGGAGACAAGGACGGGGCCCCCAGCCTATGGGGAACGCCCCAGCGCGTGGGGCTGGAGGGGCAGCAACACACTCAGGTGACCGTGATGCGTAGAAGGGGGTCCTTCGGGAGCCGGGCCAGGGCTCAGTCTGCCTGCCTGGTGTCGGGGTCCGGGAGGGACCTCAGGAGTCCAGCAGTTGGGGGTGTGATGGGAGAGGCATGAGAGGGAGGCTGGGGTGACAGCCGCAGGGAACGCTGGCCAGCAGGGGCAGGAAGGAGGCCTGAGGAAGCAGACTGGGAAAGGCTGGGCCCCAGCCCTCAGGGATCGGGGAGCAGGGGCTTTGAGCGGGGCTGGCCTCTTCAGGGCAGGTGCTGTTGAGATCAAGAGACACCAACCGCTGTCTCCCAAGGCTCCAAGTCCAGAGAGAACCCATCCGATGGGCCCCGCCTGGCCGAGCATCAGGAACCACGCTTCCAAGCAAGAGGGCCGAGGGGAGTTCCCCAGGGCAAAACCCAAGAGATGCCCCCAGAGGAAGCGG
Organism: Bubalus bubalis; assembly: GCF_019923935.1. Classification (NCBI taxonomy): domain Eukaryota; kingdom Metazoa; phylum Chordata; class Mammalia; order Artiodactyla; family Bovidae; genus Bubalus; species Bubalus bubalis. Next base: position 187,281,902 of record NC_059158.1, read on the forward strand.
AGCTCCCAGGGGCCACACTGAGGCATGTGGACCTGCCCTGTAGATGGCGGGCACCCAGAGAAACGTCGCAGCTTCCGTCCCCTTGCGCCTAGACCGTGGCGTCCACCTCCTGACCGGTCGCCCTGCCTAGATCTAATCGACTCACTCGCTGCAGCCAGTGGCTCTTTCTAACGTACATTTACGGTCTTGCTGCTCCTGCATGAAAGGTTCCCGTTGGCTTCCTGTTTCCCCAAGAGAAAGAGGCCCCGGATGCCAACCCTCTGACACCGGCTCCCTCTCTCCCCGTTCCTTTCTTTCTACTTTTTCAGCTTCCCCGACACACATCTCACCCTCTCTTATCCAGAGTGCGCACTCGGGCCACATCCTCTGTGTTGAGCTCTAGCTCCTCTTTACCCCTCTCAAGTAGGTCATGCAGAGCACCTTTCAGCTTGCCGCTTCTTCCAGGAAGCTTTCCCTGAGTACTCACTGGCTGACCAGCTTTGATGCCCAAGGTCTGTTCCTACAACAGGAAATAACTCTCTGCCCCCGGGGAGAGACTGCTTGGCCTCCCCTGCTGGGAACAAGTGGTTATTGGCCCAGATCTGTGTGTGAGACCCTCCAGAGGGCCCTGATTATCCATCTATGGTCAATGTGAGTACAATGGGTTAAACGGTGATTCCCCAAAAGATATGTCCACATCCTAATCCCTGGATCCTGTGAATGTGACCCCATTTGGGGGAAAAAAAATGTTTGCGGATATAATTAAGGACCTTGTGATCATCCTGGGTTATCCAGACAGGCCTTAAGTCCAGTGACAAGTGTCCCGCTAAGAAGGAGGCAGAGAGAGACTGAGGAGGAGGTATGGGCCCCGGGGGCAGAGACTGGAGCCATGTGGCCATCAGTCCAGGGATGCCGACAGCCAGCAGCAGCTGGAAGAGGCAAAGAACTTTCTCCTCAAAGAACTGATTCCCAAGGACATGGTCCTGCTGACACCTTGATTTCAGGCTTCCGGCCTCCAGAAACGTGAGAGAATATGTTTCTGTTGCTTTAAAATTGTGGTCCTGTGTTACAGCAGCCGAAGAAGCTAAATACAAGGGCAAGGACCAGTTTCCCGGGGCTGCCGAGCTGTGCGCTTCCTAGTGGACACCACCGTTTCCAGTCGTTCGTCTTATCTGATGCTCGCCCATAGGCTGCAAGCACCACACGGGCTGCGATCTCACCTTCTTGTTCATTAAAATCTTCAGGGTCTGACAGTGCCCAGCACAGAGAAGGTGATTATTAAACATTTGCTGGATGAATAAATTTAGTCAAAACCCTGACCTCCGTAAGCCCCCGACATCTCAATGTGAGTATGCTACGGCTGGAACAAGCTGTCATGAGCTCTGCCGAAGACAAGGAGTCTCTGTCTTGTTAGGACCTGTCGGGGCCTGCTGACCCCAGACAGGCCGAGGGGCGGGCCTGTCGGGACCTGCTGACCCCGGACGGGCCGAGGGGCAGACCTGTCGGGACCTGGTGGCCGCCCCGCCTCCCAGCCCCACGCTGCCCTCACCTGCTGGTCCCCTGTGCTCTCGCTGGCCGCTCTCAGCTTCAGGCTCACGTCCAGCCCAGGCTCCAGGCGCCACTGGGACGAGCCTGTGGGACTCTTCTTGGCTGGAGGCCTGTGGGCGACCTTCACGACCACTCCTGGGGAGGCGGTGATGCTGAAGGACGTGTAGCCCTTGGGGGCAGAGCTGTGGAGGAGACAGACAGGGAGGACAGACGGAAATGGTGAGGCGGGGCCTGGCCCACTGTGGCCAGCCCCAGAGCTCCTCCTTTCCCGCCAGTGCAGAGACCACAAGGCAGCCACACCGACGCTGACCGGTGGGAATAAGGAGGTTTTCAGGAGGCAGCGGGCTTCCCCGGTGGCGCGGTGGTAATAAGGAGGTTTTCAGGAGGCAGCGGGCTTCCCCAGTGGCGCGGTGGTAAAGAACCTGCCTGCCTACGCAGGAGACATAAGAGACACGAGGTCGATCCCTGGGTTGGAAAGATGCCCTGGAGGAGGGCGTGGCAACCCACTCCAGTGATCCTGCCTGGAGAATCCCATGGACAGAGGGGCCTGGTGGGCTACAGTCCATGGGGTCACAGAGAGTTGGACACGGCTGAGCGACTTAGCACGCACACATGCCCGCAGGAGACAATGAGGAGCAGAAAGGAAATCCCCTGACCCAGAGGACTGATTCTTGAACTGGGAAGGGACACACCAGGGCACATGCATGGATGTGTGCGGAGAGTGAGGTGCACACCCAGAGGTTTGCACACAGACGTGCACACACAGGGGTGTGCACACGTGAAGAATCACACAAGCTTCTGCTTCTGGAGTCGTGGCAGCTTAGTACTCTAGCAAAACAACTGGACTGTGCTTAGAGTACAGTCTTGTTTAACAATTTATCCCATTTCTTTATTTGGCTGCTTTGGGTCTTAGTTGTGGCACTCGGCCGCAGTAGGCTCAGCATATGGGACTTTAGTTTCCAGACCAGGGATTGAACTTGCGTCCCCTGCATTGCAAGGCGGATTCTTAACCACTGGATCACCAGGGAAATTCTTAGAATATACTCTTTGATGCATTGCTGAGATATGGAGAGTGACAGAAGTTGTCAATAATTCCCTTCTCTATGTGTACATACACACGTGTACACCCACAGACACACACACCTCACTGTGGTTAAGAATACCAAAGACAAACAGATCTTAAAGGTTTCCAGAAAGAAGAAAAGTCTGGTCACCTATAAAGGAATAATAATTAGATTGAAAGTAGACTTCTCAACAACAGTAATGAAATCCAGAAGACAGTTAAGTAACATCTTCAAAGTATCTTGAAAAAATAACCATTAACTTTTATTTGTGTACATAAAGTTATATTTTAATATAAATGTTTTCAGGTGAAGAAGAACTGGCATTTTAATTTAAAACCAATGCATACCTTAAGAAGAAGATACCTAATGTTAGAAGCATCTGGATGCAAGGAAGAATGGTGAGCAAATAAAATGGTAAATACTTTGGTTAATCTAAATAGTATTGTCTGTATTTTAAAAGTTTATAAAAATATCAAAATTGTGAGATTAAGAAAAAAAAAGGCAGACTGTAAATTGGGAGGGGTAATGACAGTTAAAGTGTTCTGAGGTGCTTGATTGAAGAGAGGATTAAGATAGTGTTTAATCCCTGGTGGCTCAGATGGTAAAGAAACTGCTTGCAATGTGGGAGACCCAGGTTTCACCCCTGAGTCAGGAAGAGCCCCTGGAGGAGGGCATGGCAACCCACTCTACTACTCTTGCCTGGAGAACCCCATGGGCAGAGGAGCCTGGTGGGGTACAGGCCACGGGGCGGCAAAGGGTCGGACACGACTGAGCAACTTTCACTTTAAAGATTTTATTATTAAAATGTAAAGGTATTCTCCGAAAGAATAGAAATAGAGTCCATAAATTTCCATACATGGAGAAAATGCAATAATTTTTCAAGAGAACAGGAAAATTTCCTTCAAAAAGGCAAGTACAGAGAAAAAGTCAACATAGAAAAAAATGGACAACTGAAAGGTAAATGGTAAAAACAAGTTTCCTCTTCTGTAAAATGGGGACAGCGCTGCCTACCTCACAGGGGGCTGACTGAGCTGTGTGTGCCAAGCGTGACGTGAGTGTTGCCGTGACTGTGTGAGCCAGCGGGGCTGGAACCCCAGGCTCGAGGCCTCCCCGATGGACAGACTCCCCCGGCGCAGGGTGGCTCGGATGACGGCGGGCCTCCTCTCCCCTCAGTCCTCACCCTCTCAGCCTCCTGCCAGCCTCCGTGTCCCCGGGAGGCCCCAGACACTTCCTGCGGTTCTGCCGCCCCGCTTCAGGAGTCAAGCGACACTCAAGGAAATGTGCCAAACTGTCCTCTGGGCACTGTTCTAGAAGCACAGATGCCCACCTCTGGTGGCGGAAGCTGGAGGCTGGCACTGTGCCCACCGACAGCGGCAACGACCCAGCCATGCCCACCACGAGCGGCTTAGACCACCCTGTTTAGCCTGGCACGGGGCTTGGGTACAATAGGGGTTCAATTAGCATTTGTCGAAGGAAGGAATGAACGAAAGAACAACCACCGGGGCAGATCCAGCGTTGTACTAAGTACTCAACAAACATTTTCAAGTTTTTCACACTTGATCCCTGCATGCACCCTACAAAGTGGGTATAATCCCCATTTCACAGATGAAGAAACTGAGGCTCAGTTGCCCAGGGCATCTCAGCTAACCAATAGCAGGGCCAGACCTCCGCCTCCGCCGCTCCATGCCAGAACCTGTCTCATCACACCCGTGCTATTACCCACCCACGGAGGGAGGCTTGACCGAGCAGCGCAGGGCAGCATAGTGCAAGGGGAACCAGGCCAGGGCCGGGAGATCCGGAGGCCAGACTCATTCCCAGGATCCACGCACTCTGCGACCTTAGGCAAGTCACAGATCCTCCCTGCGCTTCACGGCCTCAGGCATGAAAGGATGTGGTCCAGCTTGCCCTACTAGATTTCCTTTGCGGTGAGGCCCCGGGGAATCCCCGCTCATCTGTGGCGATGAACCGCTGCCTCGAGTCCAGGAGAATCCCAGGGCCACTCGGATCCTGGCTCTCCGGCTTCTCCCCGGCAGTGGCCGCAGCTTGAGCCAACCCGCTTGTGTGGCAGCAGAAGCCGTTCATCCACAGCCCCAGGGCGGCCCGCGGCCCCAGAACGTCCCCTGCTCACCTGTAGACATCCAGCTGCGTCTCGGTGCCCAGCACACACACGGCCTGGGTGGGCTGCCCTGGGGCCACGTGGACCACCGTGCCCCAGGCCATCGCTGGCTGGTGCGTCCCTGTGGCTGCAGGAGGCCCTGGGGCCGCTTCCTTTATCTGCCCAGCCCCGGCGGAGGCCGTGAGTCAGCGCCTGCGGCCTGTGGCTCAGCCCCTCCTTCTCGGCCCCTCCTCTGTCCGGGAGCGGCTCGGTCAGCGTCCTGGCAAGAGCTGAGGGTTTCGGAAGCCTGTGAGCGGGGCTGCCGGTCTGAGGTCTCATCCCCCCGCCCCATCCCCCCTGTAGCCGTGGACACCTGGGTCCATCCAGACAGGGTATCAGAGAGGAGAAGGCGAGGCTGAGGCACAGACCGGGCTACACCTTCAAAGAGGAACCAGGAAAGACAAACACCGTATACAAACGCACGTATATGGAATCTGGAAAATGAGACTGATGAACCTGTTTGCAGGGCGGGAATAGAGACGCGGACGTAGAGGACCGACTTGTGGACACAGCGGGGAAGGGGCGTGGGGGACGAGTTGAGAGAGTAGGACTGACACACACACGGCCGTGTGTAAAGCAGACGGCTAGTGGAAGCCGCTGCTCGCCGCAGGGAGCTCGGCTCGGTGCCCTGCGATGGCCTGGGCGTGGGACCAGGGGCAAGCAGGAAGAGCTCTGGAGGGAGAGGGGTGTGTGTGTAGCGGATGCCCTTTGCTGTACCGCAGACACTAACACAGCTTTGTAAAGCAATTACACTCTGATTAAAATAAGCAATAAAATAAAAGGGATTTAAAAAAAAGTCTAACCAGGTTTGGGACAAGTCACCCCAGGCTGGGTCACTCCCGTGACGGCTCAGTCTCCTGGGTTTTCTCCTGGGTGTGTGCGGCGTCTTTCTCTGGCCTTCGTGTGGAACACTCACTAAGGCAAGCCTGTGAGGTGGGTTAATTCCCTCATTTCATCCTCACAGAGGCTCTCTGAGGCCGGCACCATTATCATCCCCATTTTCCAGAGGAAGAAACTGAGTCACGGAGCGATTTCATGGCTAGAAAGTGGCAGAGCCGGGGTGTGAACCAAAGGCATCCTGCTCTGGGCGCAGCATTCACCGCCTGCCCGTGCAGGTGAGGGGGTGGGGGGACGGGCCCCACAGCCGACACCCAGAGCAGGCGTGCTCGGGGATCTGGAGTCAGCAGAGTCCTCTCTGAAGCATACGGATCTGCAATGGTGTCTACTTTCTGCTGTACAGCGAGGTGGATCGCTTATGCACATACACGTTTCCACTCCTTTTTAGAGTCTACTCCCGTGTCGGTCATTACAGAGTATTAGGTCGAGCTCCCTGTATACATAGGAGGTTCTGCTACACGTAGGTTCTTATCATTAATAGTTAGCTGTTTCACATCTAGTCGTGTGTATAGTCAATTCCAGTCTCCTGATTCATCCTTCCCTCCTTCCTCCCTTGGTGATCGTGCTTGTTTTCTGCATCTGTGACTGTTCCTGTCTTGAAAACACATTCGTTTATACCACTTTTTAAGATTCTGCATATAAGCAACATCATATATTTGTCTTTCTCTGTCTGGCTTTGCTCATTATGACAATCTCTAGGTCAACCCATGTCACTGCAAATGGCGTTCTGTCCTTCTTTTTCGTGGCTGAGTGGTGTTCCGTTGTGCACACACACACCGCACCCTCTTTCCTGCTCTCAGCGGCCGCTCCCTGCTGCTGTAAACGGTGCTGCAGCAAACGCTAGGCTGCACACGTCTTTTCCAATTACGGTTTCCTGGGAGCTCTATTTTCAGTTTTCTTTTAAGGAACCTCTACACTATTCTCCATAGTGACTGAACCAATGTATATGCCCACCAACAGTGTAGGAGACCTTCCTTTGCTCCACACCCTCTCCAGCATTTATTGTTTGTAGACTTTTGATTCTAACCATTGCGACTGGTATGAGGTGATACTTCACTGCAGTTTTGATTTGCATTTCTGTAATAACGAGCGCTGCTGAACATCTTTTCACGTGCCTTTTGACCATCTGTATATCTTTGGAGAAATGTCTATTTAACATATATGGAAGTTTTTAATTTTTCTCTGGCTTTGAAACAAAGCATTTGCCTCATTAATTAAGAGCAGGACTGTGGGATTAGTCAGGCCTGAGTTCCAATCCTTCTTCCTGCCAACGTCCCCACGAAGTAGCTCCTATTGTGATGCCCCCATTATAGATGGGGGCATTATAGATGGGACCATCGAGGCTTTAACATGTGAACTGGGGGTCAATCAGTTCAGTTCAGTCGCTCAGTTGTGTCCGACTCTTTGTGACCCCATGGACAGCAGCACGACAGGCCTCCCTGTCCATCACCAACTTCTAGAGCTTGCTCAAACTCATGTCCATCGAGTCAGTGATGCCATCCAACCATCTCGTCCTCTGTCGTCCCCTTCTCCTCCTGCCCTCAATCTTTCCCAGCATCAGGGTCTTTTCCAATGAGTCAGTTCTTCACATCAGGTGGACAAAGTATTGGAGTTTCAGCTTCAGCATCAGCCCTTCCAATGAACACCCTTTAGAATGGACTTTAGAATGGACTCTCCTTTAGAATGGACTGGTTGGATCTCCTTGCAGTCCAAGGGACTCTCAAGAGTCTTCTCCAACACCACAGTTCAAAAGCATGAATTCTTCAGTGCTCAGCTTTCTTCACAGTCCAACTCTCACATCCATACATGACCACTGGAAAAACCATAACCTTGACTAGACGGACCTTTGTTGGCAAAGTAATGTCTCTGCTTTTTAATATGCTGTCTAGGTCGGTCATAACTTTTCTTCCAAGGAGCAAGCATCTTTTAATTTCATGGCTGCAGTCACCATCTGCAGTGATTTTGGAACCCAAGAAAAGAAGTCTCTCACTGTTTCCATTGTCTCCCCATCTATCTGCCATGAAGTGATGGGACCGGATGCCGTGAACGGGAGTGGGAGACACAACTCGGTCCGTTACACCACTGGACGTGAAGGCTGTTTACAGATTTTCCGCGTCATAAGCAACACTGATGTGCTCATTGTGCCCGTGCCTGGGGTTATCGGCAGGGCCTTTGTGGATTTATCTTTGTCCCTCTTTATCCTTTTGCAGAGCACTCAGTTCTTTTCCTGAAACGTGCCGCAGCTTGTCATTGCGTGTGTGTGTGTGTGTGTGTGCGCGCGCGCGTGTGCGTGTGTGCGCGTGGGTGTAAATGTCGGTGCCCCGACAAAGCCTGACAGCAGGGCCCCTGTCGGTTTCGGCTGCACCTCGGTACCCAGCACAGCTCCTGACGCATCGTGCGTGCTCACTAAACCCCTGGGACTGAAGACCAGGGTGTTCTCCAGCACCCAGCCCAGCACTTGACCCATGGCAGGGCCCCTGCGGACAGCTTCCTGCGAGGCTCCCTGAGGCCCGCCCAGCCATCACTCTCGCAGAAGACATTAACCCTTTCAGAGCCTTTGGTGACTTTGGGACTTGGGAAGCAAAGCCTTTTACACGTGAGGGCAGCTGGCTCAGAGTCTAGGCCAGAAACCCTGGAGAAAGAGGGCCTTTCTTCCCGCTGAAACGCAGAAACTCCAGCCCAGCTGCTCCCTGGGAGGAAGTCAGGCTGAGCCAAGGGTTGCCCAGTGCCCTCTGGGCAGTTGCCCCTGCGCTGACGTCCCAGGGACCAGCCTGGCTCTCCTCCTCCTGGATCTCCTGGGTGATCGTGATGGCGTCACCCTGGGTAAAGGAACTGGAGTCAGGAATCTTTCCCGGAGACTGAGGAGAGGACTGCGTATGCTGCAAAGTCGCGTTTGGAGGCGACGGCGGGACCATTCCTTCAGTGTTCTTCATCCACTGATACAGTTCAGAGTCGGTTACTTAGCTATTCATGGAATGCCTCTGAAATCCCTGGCACTCTTTAGAGTCTAATGAGGTTTTGTCTAAAGCAGATTTAAAGGATGAAGGTGATAACAGACATGGCCATGTGCTAGTCTTGCCGCCAAGTCCTTGGGCTGCATTCTTTCTTTGTGTTTTAAACATTTAGTTAAGTTCAGTCGAGTCTCGGTTTCGGGATCTCCCGTCTGTGTCTCAGCACGTGCACTCTGAGTTTCAGCGTTCACACACTTGGTTGCGGTACGTGGGCTTGGACCCTGGCCCCCTGCATTGGGAGGGTAGTCTTAGCCACTGCACCAACGGAGAAGTCCCGGGCTGTGTTACTTCTAATTCTCGCCGTAACCCAATGGGCAGGACCTGGTCTTGTTTCTGCCGAGGTGAGAGGCGCTGTGCTCAAGGCCAGGCGGCTCTTAGGCGGGTTTCAAGCCCAGCTCTGTCTCACTTGCTCTGCTCTCTGATGCGGCCCTTACCTGCGTCAAGCCGCTGGTAGGCAGCACCTGTCATCCTCACAGCAAACGTCGTCTGAATTACACTCTCCCCGTTTTCCAGATGAGGAAACTGAGAGCTGCAGGGGTTAGGGAACTCGCCACGGCCCTCACCGCTGCAGACGGGAAGTGGTGACTCGGGCTGAGCTCTGCTCGTCTCCCTCCGTGCACCACGCAGCTGCCTCCTGCTCAGATCCCTCAGCCGAGGGATCTGAAGTCCCTTGGAGCACAAGGTCCCCAGCCTGTCCATAGCTTCAGGTAGAAAATAGGAGTGTGTCTGCATTATCCAGACTGGCCCGCCCTGGCAGGCGCCCCCTCTTATTAAGGGGCTGTCTAAGGGCTCCGGGCCGGCCCTCTCTTCCCCTTTCTGCTCCCGCAGGCCTGCAACACCCCAGCACCTCACCCTGCTCTTCTGCTCAGGATCCGTCCAGGCTCGGGAAGGATTTGGGGACACTGACTCTGATGGACCGTTTTTACTGCACCCACTCATGTGAACCCCACAGCGGTGTGATGGGGGGAAAACCTGTGGGTCGTTGACAGATGGCATTACATCAGGGGCTGAGACGGGAGGCAGGATACCCATGACCTTCACTATGTCATCTTTGAGAAAAGGCCGGGGAGCCAGCTAGATGAAGGTCAGTGCCCCTGCATCCCTTCTCCGGAGCTGTCCAAATGTAGCCCCCACCCTACCTCTGACCCCCGGTGTCCGCACCCCTTCCCTAGCATCCAGGAGTTCTCCTGGGGACCGCGAACGCGAGCATGTTAGCACCACGAAAGCAGGAACTTTCTCCGCTCTTTGCCAGTGTCTGGCTCAGAGCAGCTGTACAGAAACACTGTCTCTCGTTAAGAGGAAAACACCATTTGTTTTAAGGTACAGCCTTGCTCCATCACAGTTTGCGGAACAGACTCTCCTTCCTCCGTTGAATCGCTTTTCAACTTTGTCCGAGACTCAGCTGGCCACACTTGTGAGGGCTGGGTTCTCCACTTCCCTTCAGTGGTCTGTCTATCCACACGGTCTTGACTCGTGTAGCTGAATCTTGAAACGGGGTAGACTAATTGCTCCCCCTTTATTCTTCTTTGTCAAAAGAGTTTTAGCTCTTATTGTTCCTTTGCAATTTTTATAATTTTAGAGTAATCTTATATATACCAACAAAAAAAGCTTTCTGGGATTCTGATAGTAATTGTATTAAACCTCTGTATCAGTTTGAGGAGGGTGGACGTTTTCCTGTGCTGAGTTTTCCAATCCATGCGAACGGCCTGCCTCTCCATTTACTTAGACCTTCTTTCATCAACCTCTCATAGCTTTCAGCATGCAAGTCTTACACGTATTTTGCGAGATTTACACCTAAGTATTTGATTTTGGGGGACTGATCGTAAGCAGTATTGTATTCTTAATTTTGCCCCCGTGTTCATTGTTAGTATATCAAAATTTAATCGATTTTTATCTATTAATCTTGTATCCCATGACTTTACTAAACTCATTTATTAGTTTTGGGAGTTTTTCAGTGGATTCCCTGGGATTTTCTGTATAAATAATCCTGTCATCTGCAAACAGGGGTGGTGTTATGTCTTCCTTCCTCATTTGTATATCTTTTACTTCTTTCGTTGCTTTATCTCACTGGCTAGAATTTTCAGTATTAAGTTGAATAACAGTGGCAAGAACGATCATCTTGTTTCATTCTCAGTCTTGTGAGGAAAGCGTTCAGCTTTTCACCATTAAGTATGTTCTTAACTGTAGGCTTTTTGTAGACGCCTTGTATCAGGTTGAGAAAGTTCCTCTCTCTAATCTGCAAAAATCTGAATCATGAATGACTATTGGATCTTTCAAAGGCTCTTTCTTCATCCATTAATATGGTTTTTCTTCTTCACCGTATCAAGGGGGTGGATTGCCTTGCGTTTTGTCAAACAGAACACTGGGCATCGACAACCAGTGCGAGGAGAGGGCGCCAACTGCTTAGAGGATAACAAGGTCATACAAGGTCAGGCACCACCAAGAGAAGTCCAAACACTTCTGCCCACCGTACCTCGGTACTGAAGTTGCCAAGAAAACAGCCCAGTAAAGCCCTGGATGGAAATGCTTTTGCTCACATGGAGCAGAGAGAGCGCGTCAGCTCTGGAGCGCCCAGCAGTCCCTGGCAGCTACCAGGTGCCCCCAACACCCGTGGCAGGGCTGCTGGCTGAGGGCACCCAGCTCGTGCCTCAGGAGGAGAACTGCTCCGCTTCCTCCAAGAGCCTGAAATGGTGAGAGCTGAGGGTGTGCCTCGGGGCTGTTGAGTACACGTTTAAGCAGAGTGCTTATTGATTCTGAAATAGGGACGATGTTCCTGAGCAAGGTGGCAAGTCTGGCACAGGCTGCAGGCCTCTCAGTCTCTCGGTGAGGAACCATTCCAGGCCCAGGCCCCGCTCTGAAGTGGCCTGCTGCTGCTGCTGGTAAGTCGCTTCAGTCGTGACCGACTCTGTGTGACCCCATAGACGGCAGCCCACCAGGCTCCCCCGTCCCTGGGATTCTCCAGGCAAGAACACTGGAGTGGGTTGCCATTTCCTTCTCCAGTGCATAAAAATGAAAAGTGAAAATGAAGTCGCTCAGTTGTGTCTGACTCTTAGTGACCCCATGGACTGCAGCCCACCAGGCTCCTCCATCCATGGGATTTTCCAGGCAAGAGTACTGGAGTGGGGTGCCATTGCCTTCTCTGCTGAAGTGGCCTCGGGAGCCTAAAGCCTGCTCAGACTGCATTTATCAACAGTCTTGAGTATCACACCAGCGAGCATCCCTGAAATACACCTCCCTTGGTCATAATGTGTAATTCCTTTTATACATTGTTGAATTCTATTTGCTAACATTTTGTTTAGAATTTATATCTATATTTATAAATGATGCTGCTGTGTAGTTTGGAATTCTTCTGTACCCTTTTTGTCTGGTTTTGGTAACAGGGTAATATTTGCCTCATTAAATGAGTTGGGAAATGTTCCCACCTCTTCCATTTTTCTGGAAGTGATTATGTGGAATTAGTGTTAATTCATCTTTAAATGTTTAGTAGAATTCTCCAGGGAAACCATTTGGGCCAAGATATTTTCTGTTTTGAGTGTTTTAAAATTATGGATTACATTTCCTTAATAGATAAAAGGATATTCAAATTATCTATTTCATATTGGATAAGTTGCATTCCTTTGTGCTTTTCAAAGAATGGTCCATCCCATCCGAGCTGTCAAACGTCTGTGTGTGGAGTAGCCTGCGGTACCTTTTATCAAACTTTGATTGTCTACAGGCCCTGTATTGATTATCTCCACTGCATTCCTGATACTGGTAATTTGTGTCTTTTCTCTTTTTTAATTTGTCAATCTAGCTAGCTGTTTGCCAATTTTATTGATCCTTTCAAATAACCAGGTTTTTTTTTCATTGATTTTCTCTATTATTTTTATTTTCAGTTTTGCTAATTTCTGCTTCTATCTTCCTTCCTTCGGCACATTTCTGTGTCTTTTGCTCTTCTTCATAGAGTTACTCAATGGGAGCCGTACTGACTTTAGATTTTCCCTTTTTTCTGGTTTAAGCATTTAATACGATACATTCCTGCTCAACACTGATGAGTATCACCTATTTGGGTATGCTGTCTTTTCATTTTCACTCAGCTCAGTGTATTCTGAGATTTCCCTTGAGATTTTCTCTTTGACCCATTGATTGTTTGGAAGTTCATTATTCATTTTCGAAGCGTTGTTTCCAGTTGGACATTTTCCTGTTATTGTTTTCTAGTTTGATTCCGCTGAGTCAGAGAACACATTCTGTATGATTTCAGTTCTTTTAAATGTGTTGAAGTTGCTTTATGACCCAGGGTATGATTTATCTGGTACATGTTCTGTAGGCCCTTGGAAAGAATGTTTCTTCTCAAGTTCTTGGATAGTTCAGTCCCCTTCAGTTGCTTAGTCTTTTCTGACTCTTTGTGACCCCATGGACTGCAGCAAGCCAGGCTTCCCTGTCCATCACCAACTCCTGGAACTTGCTCAAACTTATGTCCATCAAGTCGATGATGCCATCCAACCATCTCATCCTCTGTCGACCCCTCCTTCTCCCGCCTTCAATCTTTCCCAGCATCAGGGTCTTTTCTAAGGAGTCAGTTCTTTGCATCAGGTGGACAAAGTATTGGAGTCTCAGCTTTAGCATTAGTCCTTCCAATGAATATTTAGGACTGATTCCTTTAGGATTGACTGGTTTGATCTCCTTGCAGTCCAAGGGACTCTCACGAGTCTTCTCCAACACCCCAGTTCAAAAGCATCGATTCTTCAGTGCTCAGCTTTCTTTATAGTCCAACTCTCACATCCATACGTGACTACTAGAAAAACCATAGCTTTGACTAAATGGACCATTGTCAGCAAACTAATGTCTCTGCTTTTTAATATGCTATCTAGCTTGGTCATAGCTTTTCTTCCAAAGAGCAAGCGGCTTTTAATTTCATGGCTGCGGTTACTACCTGCAGCGATTTCGGAGCCCAAGAAAATAAAGTCTCACTGTTTCCATTGTTTCCCCACCTATTCACCATGAAGTGATGGGACCGGATGCCATGATCTTAATTTTTCGAATGTTGAGTTTTAAGTCAGCTTTTTCACTCTCCTCTTTGACTTTCATCAAGAGGCTTTTTTAGTTTTCTTCACTTTCTGCCATAAGGGTGGTGTTATCTGCGTATCTGAGGTTATTGATATTTCTCCCGTTAATCTTGATTCCAGCTTGTGCTTCATTCAGCCCAGCGTTTCTCATGATGTACTCTGCATAGAAGTTAAATAAGCAGGGTGACAATATACAGCCTTGACATACTCCTTTCTCAATTTGGAACTAGAATGTTGTTCCATGTCCAGTTCTAACTGTTGCTTCTTAACCTGCATACAGGTTTCTCAAGAGGCAGGTCAGGAGGTCTCGTATTCCCATCTCTTTCAGAATTTTCCACAGCCTCTTGTGATCCACAGTCAAAGTCTTTGGTGTAGTCAATAAAGCATAAGTAGATGTTTTTCTAGAACTCTCTTGCCTTTTCAATGATCCAGCAGATGTTGGCAATTTGATATCTGGTTCCTCTGCCTTTTCTAAATCCAGCTTGAACATCGGGAAGTTCACGGTTCATGTATTGTTGAAGCCTGGCTTGGAGGATTTTGAGCATTACATTACTAGCGTGTGAGATGAGTGCAATTGTGCGGTAGTTCGAGCATTCTTTGGAATTGCCTTTCTTTGGGATTGGAATGAAAACTGACCTTTTCCAGTCCTGTGGCCACTGCTGAGTTTTCCAAATCTGCTGACATATTGAGTGCAGCACTTTCACAGCATCATCTTGCAGGATTTGAAAGAGCTCAACTGGAATCCCATCACCTCCACTGGCTTTGTTCTTGGGTAGAGTGTTCTATAAATGCCGATTCAATTCTGTTATGGAGTTTTCTGTTCTTCTGAATTTTTTCATCTGGTTGTTCTCTCAAGTGTTGAGAGACAGGTGCTGAAGTCTCCAGTTGTTACTGTGAACTTGTCTGTCTTTCCCCTCAGCTCTGTCAGCTCTTCACGCCTCTTGCAGCGCTTGTGTTTGGAGCACACACACGTAGGGCTGCCGTTTCCCGGTGGGCTGAATCTTTTATCATTGTCTTATGTCTCTCTCTGTTCCTTGTAAATTTTCTGCTCTCAAGTCTGCATTGTGCATGCATGCTCAGTCGCTCAGTCGTGTCTGATTCTTTGCGATCCCATGGACTGTATCCCGCCAGGCTCCTTTGTCCACAGGATTTTACAGGCAAGAATACTGGAGTGGGTTGCCATTTCCTCCTCTAGGAGATCTTCCCAACCCAGAGACTGAACCCAAGTCTCCTGAGTCTCCTTCATTGGACAGACAGATTCTTCACCACTGAGCCACCTGGGAAGCCCAAAGTCTACATCATCTGATATTAATAAAGCTATTTCCAGCTTTCTTTTGGTTATTATTTGCATGGTATATCTTTTCCATTCTTTTGTTTTTCAACCTACTTATTTTTATATGTTTGAAGTAAGTTTCTTGTAGACAGTATATAGTTTTAAAATGTATTCTCCTAATCTCTGTCTCTTAATTGGTACCTTTAGAACATTAATATTTAATGTTATTATTGATATATTAGGGCTGAAATTTGCCATTTTACTATGTATTTGCTTCTGTTTTGTTTTCCCTGCCTTCATGAGGGTTACTTCAATATTTTTGAGGATTTCATTATTTTGATTTATCTATAGCACTTTTGAGTTCATCTCTTGTCATAGGAGACAATGGTGGGGCTTCTGGTCTCAGCCGATACCATCATGGTTGGGAGACACAAGCGTGCCCTGTTATTACTCTCCACCCCCGGCCCCGTGTGTGAACGGGTAGTCATGACAGTCCTCCTCCTCTGCTGGCCTCCTGTAAAATAAAGGAGCAGTTTTATTATCTCAAGAAAATAGCAACTAGATGTGTTTTGGGGGCAGGAACCTGAAACATAAAGTGATTCTCCCCTGGCCACAGAAGAACCACTGAGCCTGTGGTTTTTAGTTACTATGACAACAGAGAACTCCAAGTCCATGTCATTTGAAGGGATAACAATTTATCTGAATTCAAGCTATACCTTCAAGGTAATTCTTTCATTCGCTTTGAGTCTGGACTCCTCTACAGGACTGAGGCTAACTTTTTTCAACTAATTGCTTTGCTGCCTGGGTGAATTCCAAATGCTTTCTCTCTCTCCTCTGGTTTTTAGCTATTCACATTTCATCCAGTTGGATAATGCAGATCTCAGGCATTTGTCTGGACTGCCAGGGATCTGAAAAGGCGTGTGGACCCAGGCAGGCTCAGAGCCCAGCCTGTCTTCCCTCCCCCACTACCTGACCTGGATGGTGGAGAGTAAGAGCTCAGATCCACTTCCCTCTTTGTGGGGAGGAGGCTTCCCCGCTTTGGCAGGGATTCATTCAAAGGGCCAATTCTTTTCATCTTTGGGAAAAGCAACCAGCTCATTATTTGAGAGTTTAAAGTAGGCATTTCCTCCCACCCCCATAGTCGAGGTTCTGTCTGTAGCTGCTGGAGGAAACTCAAAATGCCTCCAGGGTTGGAGCTTTGTATCCTGCTGATGGATACTCCCCAGAGAAGACTTCATATTTCGCATGGTAGGGTTACTGAGTTCCACAGTCTCCTTTTAAAAACATTTATGGGACATTTCCCCCTTCTTCCTACAAGTGGCTGATAATAACAAGTCTGCGGGGGAGAAGGCTAGTTGGAGGAAACACAAATAAAAATACTCCCTGATTCCATCAATCACTTTTGCTGTTCGGTCGCTGTCGTGTCCAACTCTTTGCAGCCCCATTTCTGGCACATAATTTTATTTCCTTCTGTATTTCATATACAGAGTTTTAAATTTCATGTCTTATGGATTCTTTTCTGTTCTTATATACTTTTTGTAAAATTTCCAGTCCTTACCCCAAAGGTAATATTATTTTTTTAAGTAGAAAGAGAAATTCCTCCTCATTGACGTCTCCTGGTTCCACTCTCCGCTGGCAACCTCTGTTAGCAGTTAAGCGTGGATTCTTCTAGAACTTCTTCTAGAGCATTATAAATGATTGGATTAAGGCCAAAACTACTGCTGCACAACTTTTTTCACTTTACAGGACACCGACAACTTTCTATCTTGTACATTTAAATCCGTTTTTTCCTTCTTTTTTAGTACATTTAAAATTTTAAAAATGTGTTCCAAGTAAATCATGCAGAATTAAAACCATTTCCCTAGGTAATGATTACTACAACCACCCCGACTAATCCAGTTAGTCATTTCACAGGTCACTTCCTTTTGTAGCCAGATTTTTTCGCTTAAATCAAAGGCACTCATCCTATTATTGTAAAGCCTTGCAGGTTCATGCAGTGGTGGTTTCATATAGTCCATCAAACGAAAGGACCAAGTTTTCCTGCCCATTCCCAAATGCCTTTACATTTTGAGCAAGCATGATTCTCGTTTTTTGTTATTATGAATCAAAAAAATAGACATTTATCTCTGAATAGGATCACTACCTTGTTTATTTTTTGGAAGATAGCATTCCTACTATTTAAAATAGTTTCCAAAGGATAATACAGAATCACAGCCCTATAAGCGGTTCACAGGGAAGCTCCCTTCTTCCCGGCCTTCCCAGCAGCTTGTGTTTGGTTTCATTTCTGCTCTCTCGACGGCTGCATTTTGTGTCTAGCTCCTAATGAGACTGAGAAATGCTCCAGATGCTGTCATCTTGCTTGTCTGCCCTTCATGCTCTGGTTTAGAGCACTTTTGATCAGGCAGGAGCTTAGGGAGGGAAGGGGCCAGAGCCAGGAGCCGGGGCCTGTGGGCAAGCTGTCGCCTCCTGAATCCGTAGCTTTGCTTTTTCTGGGTAGACTGTGATTGTCTTTCTCCAGCAGCAACTTGAGGGCTGAAACTGGAGCTGTGTTAAAATAACACTGCCATGCAAACCTGAACCTAGAGCCGGTTTAAAGGAACACTGACACCTCGTGTCCCTCTCAGCCAGGCTTGCGGGGCCAGCTTGCCCGGATTTGTTTGTTCAGTGGTTTGACTCCCAGCCGGGAAGCCGGCAGGCAGGGCTGGGGATGGTCGTGGGGGTCTGGGCGCAGCCTACCTGCTGGGGGACCGGCTTCTTCCGCCCTCCCTCCTGGTTGCTCCAGACCTCACTCTGCGGCCGCTCACCAGGGAGGGCTGCCGCGCAAGGACTCCGCGAGTGCAGCACGAGCAGACCTCTTGGTCCTCTGACGTCCAGGGCTCAGAAGCCTTCACGGAGGAGGATGAACCCTGGTTGCTGCTTGTCTTCGCATCCAGGGCTCTTGTCCCGTCTCTCACCGAGCGGGGCCTCCAGTGGCTGCTTAGTGTTTCTTGTGCACGACTCTTTCACTCAGGTATCAGGCATTCGCTGTGTGCCAGGACCTCTTCCCTAGTTGAAGGGGGAAACCTTCGATTTTTCTGGGATGTCCTGCTTCCAAGTGTGATATCCCAACACATGCTTTCTTGACTGCCTTCGTGCAGAGAATTTTCCAGTGTGTGCCCAACTAACAGCATTGACTAGCAAGTCCTGGGCTCCGGGCAGGCTCCAGGCAAACCCTTGGCACACATCACCTCAGTGGTCCTCATATCAACCCCAAGAGGAAGGGGTTGTCACCCTCGTTCTGTAGGCAAATAAAAGTAAAAGTGAAAGTGAAAATGAAGTCACTCAGTCGTGTCTGAGTCTTTGCGACCCCGTGGCCTGTAGCCCACCAGGCTCCTCAGTCCATGGGATTCTCCAGGCAAGAGTCCTGGAGTGGGTTGCTATTTCCTTCTCCAGGGGATCTTCCCAACCCAGGGATCAAACCCAGGTCTCCCGCATTGCAGGCAGACGCTTTAACCTCTGAGCCAGGGTAGGCAAATAAACTGAGGCTCAAAGAGGTGAAAGGGCTCAAACAAGATCTTATACTGGTGGTAACGGAAATCAGGATCTGAACCCATATCGAGCTGATGGCAAAGCCTTAACCACAAGGCTCTGCTGGCCAATTAGGAGGGAAAATGAAAGACCCCAGGCCCGCTGGTCTACTGACTGAGACTCATTCAAAGACATCAGCTGAGGACACCTGCACCTGGTATTGTGCCCGGTATTAGGGCCACAGAGACAGAAGGGTTCTTGCCTTCACGGAACATCAACAGAAGTCAAAGACACAGAACCCACAGGAGACCTCTCTCTCTCTCAGAATATGTACATATGGCTTCCCCAGTGGCTCAGCGGCCAAGAATCCGCCTGTGAGGCAGGAGACGTGGGTTTGGTCCCTGGGTAGGAAAGATTCCCTGGAGGAAGGCATGGAAACCCACTCCAGTATTCTTGCCTTGAGAATCCCATGACAGAGGAGCCTGGTGGGCTACAGTCCATGGGGTCTCAAAGAGTCGGACCCTACTGAAGCTCCTGAGCATGCATACACGCTGAGTGTGCATGGCAGGAATTTTAAGGAGTCAGCTCACACGACTGGAAGCTGCTGCTGCTGCTGCTAAGTCGCTTCAGTCATATCCGACCCTGTGCAACCCCATAGATGGCAGCTAGTGAGTCCCAAATCTGCAGGGCAAGCAGGAAAGAGCCCCAAGGAAGAGCAGATGTCGTGGCTTGAGCGTGAAGGCAGTCCACTAGAAGAATTACCTCTTCGTTGGAGGATGTTAGCCTCTAGTCTGTTAAAGAGAGAAGGAAATGGCAAGAACCCACTCCCGTACTCTTGCCTAGAGAATCCCGTGGACAGAGGAGCCTGATGGGCTGCCGTCCATAGGGTCACACAAGAGTCGGAAGTGACTGAAGCGACTTAGTAGCAGCAGCAGCAGCAGCCGCAGTCTGTTAAGGCCTTCAACTGCTTGGATGAGGCCCCCCACATTACAGAGGGTGATCTGCAATATTAATCTCATCTAAAAATGCCTGCACAGCAACATCCGGACTGATGTGTGACCAGATATCTGGGTGCCATGGCTTAGTTAAGTTGACACATAAAATTAACCACCATAGACCATGTAATTTAAGATAGGTGTTCCTTTTTATCCCCCTTATCTTTAAAAAAACTTTGTTGAGCAGCAGTTGGCAAGTATAATTGTGAACATTTAAAGTCTCAGCATGACGATTGATACGTGTATACACTGCAGAACGATTACCAAGATCAAGGTAATTAGCACATTCACACTTCACACAGTTACTGTTTGATAATCTGCATCTGGGTGTGTGGGAGAATCCTTGCCATCCACTCTCACAGCCTCTAAGCGTGTGACACTGTGTTATTAACCACAGTCTCCATGCTGTGCATCAGCTCCTCAGAAATCGTTCCTACAACTGAAAATTTGTACTCAAATCGCTCTATTTTGATTTAATGGAGTTAATCACTCTGTTTTGATTTTAACTTAAATCACTCTACTATTTTCTCCTCATCCAGTCTCTGGCCACCACCATTCTAGTCTCCATTTCTGTGAACCAGAATTTGCTTCTATTTTTTAGATTCCACACATGTGTGGTGCCATACAGCATTCAGGGCAGGTTTCTCTCTCTTGTTTACTTCATTAAGCTTTTTATTTGAAACAGAAGGTTCACAGGGGGTTGCAAAGGCATTACAGAGAAGCCCCATTTACTCTCAAACAAGTTTGCTCCAAACCAGGGCGTTATGGACACGGACACGGGTCCAGTCTGCGTGTATTCGGTGCCATTTTACGACACAGTAGCTTACTCCAGCTGCATCTAGACTGTTCCTTCACTGCAGAGACACCCCTCGGTGCCACCTCTTCAGCCACGCCCACCCACCGACCCCTCCACCTTCCCAACCCACTGGGAACAGCTGTATGTTCCCCATCATCATAATTTTGTCATTTTGAGAATATGACAGGTGGTCGTTTTTCTTGTACGCTGGTGTTTAGCTGATTAAAGGACAAGGCATAGCTGATTAAGGATGAGTGTTCTTAATGCTAATGGGTCACTTTCTCTTTTGAGCATTTAAAGGAACCGACAAACATGCCCTTAGCTTCCCTTCATTTTTGAAAGGGGAAACTGAGGCTTGGGGCAGAGCCTGAGGTCATGGTTGAGTTGGTGCAGAACCAAGACAGGAGTCTGCTTTCTTGGCTCCCTGTGAGCAGTCTCCGTCTCCCAGCAGGGGCCCGGGGCAGCGTTCGTAGCTTTGGTTTCCCCAGAAGGAGATGCCGAGATAAGAGTCTGAGTGCAAGTCTTTATTTGGGAGGCGCTGCACCCACTGGAGAGCAGTGGGAAAATGAGGCAGGGAGGGAAGTCAGGGAAGGTGTGTCAGTGAGCCTGTTTCCATGGTTACCACCTGGGGCTGCTGGGAGCTTGACCCGCTGGGGAGCCTGGGAAGCGGAGTGGAGCTCACGCCCCCCAAGCGAGCCACCCTGGGGCACCGATGTGCCTACTCCCATTGGCCTTGGTTAACGGCCGCCCCTGGGGGCGAGTGCCCTGCACCTGGGCCCAGCACTCAGAGGATGCCTCAGGCAGGGAGCAGGTGCTGGTGCCCGGGGCTGGAGCTCTCGGCAGGGGATGGAGGGCGCGGGCAGCGTCCGTCAGAGCAGGGAGAGGTGTCTGCCCCCTTTAAGGAGCAGAAGACACTGGGGACACGCTCCACCCAAACACGCACGTGGAACGTTCTGCCGGCAGAGTGACGGTTCACAGACAAGCGGACTCTCTCCCTCCAGCGACCCTTCCTTCCTCTCCCTGTCCCTCCCACCCGGAGAGAGTCAAGGCTTTCTGACCGCTGCCCCCCACCCACACGCGCCCAGGAACTCTTCCGGAGAGAGGTGCCCAGTGATCACAGGCTGGTCGCCCACGTGTGGGCACCCTCCTCTTCCCTGAGCTTCAGAGCAGCTGGACTCCTGGCTGCCCACCCCCAGCTGCCCTTCCCGAGGTTGGCAAGTCCTCTGCCATCTGCTGCCGGAGGTGGGGATCTGCCCTGGTTCCGTGTGGGCCATGGCATGAACTTGAGCCACGCATGCATGCTTTCTGCAGTTGCCTCTATCTGTGTGCACTTCTGCAAACGGCAAAATGTACCATGTATTCAGAGGAGGCTGTAACATGCAGCCATTTTAAGGGGTAACAACAGAGTGAACGTCACATCAACCCCACCCAGGCCGAGGCATAAAAAGTCCTTAGCACCCCTGAAACTGTGTGAGCACACCTCCCTCCCCGCTTACAGCTTACAGACTGCTTTGGATTTCTACATAGGAAGTCATTCTTTCCAAACCTTCGACCTTTTATTTCTTTCTCTTGCCTTACTATACTGCAAGAGCTTTCTGTTGAATGCTGAATAAAACTAATGATCATGGACACTCTTATCTTGTTCTGCACCTGGAAGGAACGGTTTCAACACTTCATCATTAAGTATAGTTTTCGATGTGGGTTTCTTGGACATCGGTGGTTGTCGAGCTCTACCAGCGCTAGAGTTACCTGGAAGGCTTATTAAAACCCAGACTTCTCCCCAACCCCAGCCCCCAGGGTTTTGGATTCAGTAAGCCTGGATGAGGCCTGAGGGTTTCCATGTCAGACAAGTCCCCTGGCCATGCTGATGCCCTCTGAGAACCACTCTGGTAGAAATTCTTTATCGGGTTAAGGAAGTTCCTTTCTATTCTCAAAGTTTTATTTTAAAATCATAAATGGAAGGTTTTTTTCAGGTTTTTTTTTCTAATTTATTGAGACAATCGTGTCTTTTCTTCTTTGCTCTGTTAATCTACCAAACTGACTTTCTGAGACAAAGCTCGCATTCGTGGGACCCATTTGATTTGATCTGATAGTGTGTAATCTGATCCCTATCCTCCTTTTTGAATGCAGTTGCTAAGAGTTTTACTGAGAATTTTTTTTGCCTTTATGAGTTCCCTGCTGTGTCTACAGGTCTCCTCTCTCGTGCTGTTCTTGTCGAGTGCAGCGCTGAGCTTGGGCTTCATACGAAAAATATGGACGTCATTATAGTCACCGCTGCCGCCGCCGAGTCGCTTCAGTCGTGTCCAACTCTGTGCGACCCCACAGACGGCAGCCCACCAGGCTCCGCTGTCCCTGGGATTCTCCAAGCAAGAACACTGGAGTGGGTTGCCATTTCCTCCTCCAATGCAGGAAAGTGAAAAGTGAAAGGGAAGTCGCTTAGTCGTGTCCGACTCTTAGCAACCCCATGGACTGCAGTCTATCAGGCCCCTCCCTCCATGGGATTCTCCAGGCAAGAACACTGGAGTGGGGTGCCATTTCCTCTTCCAATGCAGGAAAGTGAAAAGTGAAAGGGAAGTCGCTTAGTCGTGTCCGACTCTTAGTGACCCCATGGACTGCAGTCTATCAGGCCCCTCCCTCCATGGGATTCTCCAGGCAAGAGTACTGGAGTGGGGTGCCATTGCCTTCTCCACATGCCCTTACAATTGAACTTATTCTGCCGTGTCTCCTTGCCTGTTGGCCTTGCCTCCCTGCTAACCTGTGAGCCTCCTAAAGGGAAGGTTCATGCCAGCTCATTCACTGTTATATCCTCAGAACCTACCCCTGAGCTCGATACAGAGTAGGGATAGCTGTGCTTATTTAGAGTGGTATGGAGTGAGGTCCCAGGGAGGCTCCAAAGGGAGGGGGTGTACGTACATGTGGCTGATTCTCAGGCTGCCCTGGCAGCTCAGGGGTAAAGAACCCGCGTGCTAGACAGGAGAGGTGGTTTGATCCCTGGGTCAGGAAGATCCCCTGGAGAAGGAAATGACAACCCACTGCGGTATTCTTGAGTGGGAAACCCCATGGACCAGGGAGCCTGGTGGGCTACAGTCCATGGAGTTGTAAAGAGTCAGACTCAACTTAGCAACCAGACAACAGTGAGCTGATCCCCGTTGTTGTACAGCAGAAACTAACACAGCCCTACAAAGTAATTATAGTCCAATGAAAATATAATACTGTAGGATTAAATAGAATAAAGTGAGGATTAAATAGCTATACAGTAAGAAACCAACAACTATAGTAAGGCATTCATCCTGTCAGGGATGAGGGGGAACAGAAAGTCAAGAATAAGTTTTGGCTGGATGCTTCCTGTTTGCCAGGAGCTGGCCCAGTCCTCAAGCCATCCAAAAGGTCAGCACTGTTCACAGTTCCCAGATGAGCAGAGGCCCCCCCCCAGGCAGTCTCTCACCAGAGCTGTGAGGTGGCTGAGGACACAGACGCTGCCCCAGCCTTTGAAAAACCTGAGGGTGTGGCAGGAATCGCTTTACATGCCGCCTTCCGTCTGATAATGAGAAGTGGATGCCCAGCTGTGGTTCCCTTCTTGCAGGGGCCGCTAGGAAGCTCAGAGTCTAATTTGAGCTTAGCCAAAAGTGCTAGCTCGATCCTCACGGCCATAGATAGGCTTGTCCTTTCCCACGGCCTTTATGTCTGAGACTGTTTCCTGCTTTGAGGTCTTTATTTTTCTCTACTTTTTAGTCGCCTTTTTGCTGAACGTTTCCTTATTCTAAGTAGGCTGGAATCCCTTGAGAAACGTGTCAAGGGACTAGAAAATGAAAAACAGGCATTAAGTGGGCCTCCCTGGTGGCTCAGTGGTGAAGAATCCGCCTGACAATGCAGGAGACATGGGTTCAATCCCTGGCCTGGGAAGATCCCAGGTGCCGTGGAGCAACTAAGCCCGTGGCCACAACTCCTGAGCCTCTGCTCTGGAGCCCGGGAGAGGCAATGACTGAGCCCACGCGCCGCAGCTTCCGACGTCTGCATGCCCGAGAGTCCATACTCTGCCACAAGAGAACGCACCGCAACGAGGGGCCCACGCGCCGCAACTGGACAGAGCCCTGCTCCCAGAAGAAAGGCCTGCATGCAGTGACGATCCGGCTCAGCCAGCATAAAGAAATAAACTGCAAAATAGGCAACGAGTACACTGCCTGAGCTGCCCCGGGCCGATCGCTCACGCGAAAGCTCCTTCCTGAATGACGCCCTGTCCATGCCCGCTCAGGTCTCTGCTCGCCCAGGCCCTGGGAACTGCCTGGGGGAGCTATCATTTCTGTGATGAAGATGTTTCAGATTGAGATAATTAACACTGAGATGCTGTTCCTCAGGATGCTGAGACTCATTTAGAGACCCAGGAAGTGTTCAAATAAGAAACTACGGAGCTATCTTTGCTGTTGGCCTTAAACCCTTCAAAGACAGCTCACTCCAGGGAGTTGCTGATTGCGCTTCCTTTGCATCTGCTGGTTCACAACACACACACACACACTCACACACTCACACACACACACACACACAGCTGATGAGCGCTGATAACACTCTTGGGGTTTTCCAAGCATGTGTTCCTCTCTAGGAATTCCAAGGGTGACTCCTGATCCCCTCCTGCTGATCGTATCAGCAGCCACCTCAGATCCTTGCTACCCACCTAACAAGAAAGTGTGGGGAAGCAGGAGATCCAGCTCTGGTACCCAGAACTGATGGGGACAGACTTGGAGTGACAGAGTTCAGCCCCTCTTCCACTCCAAGCCTCATGAAAACCTGTCCAATGCTGGATTCAGCTTCAGCTTGTAAGGGAGTAACCGCTGGCACATCGTGGTGGGCAAATCGGAGACGCCACCGCCCGCCCTCCAGGGAGCAGCCAATGCTTATACCTATGGCTTTTCTCGTTTATTTTTTATTTAATTGATGGATAATCGCTTTACATGGTTGCTTTGGTTTCTGCCATGCCTGTTGTCTTAATGAGGGCTTTGCTGACCCAACTTCTTATGGTAGCTCAGCTTCCCTGGTGGCTCAGCTGGTAAAGAATCCACCTGCAATGCAGGAGACCCGGGTTCAATCCCTGGGTCGGGAAGACCCCCTGGAGAAGGGATAGGCTACCCACTCCAGTTTTCTCGGGCTTCCCTTGTGGCTCAGCTAGTAAAGAATCCGCCCACAATGTGGGAGACCTGGGTTCGATCCCTGGGTTGGGAAGGTCCTCTGTAGAAGGGAACAGCTACCCACTCCAGTATTCTGGCCTGAGAATTCCACGGACAGTCCATGGGTCACAAAGAGTTGGACATGACTGAGAGCCTTTCACTTCACTTTCAACATCTTATGTGTCCAGCTTAACCTAATAAACATATATCATTAGAAAAAAAAGCAGGCAAGGGACTTCCCTGGTGGTCTAGTGGTGAAGACTCCGTGGTCCCAATGCGGGGCTCCGGGTTAGATTCCTGGTCAGGGAAGTAGATCCCACTTGCTGCAACTAAGACCCTGCACAGCTAAATAAATAAGGTGGAAAAAGCAGGCAAGAGGCTCCGAAGGTGGCGGTGCAGAGAAATCAAGGCTTCAGAGATCAACACCCCTGCCTTTTTCGCTTGCTCAGGCAACCTACTTCAGGTTACAGCCTCCGTCACACGGCTGTTTGCGGGGTGCCAGCTCCTCTGCCAGGCTCCTACTCAGGCCTGCCACTCTGCTCACAGCAGCGCCTTCATGTGGGTACTGTCACTGTGCCCGTTCTACCAGGAGGAGAGTAAAGTTCAGAGAGCTTAAGTAATCCGCTCGAGGTCTCAGACCGGCAGTGGCAGGGCTGGAGAGCACACCCTGGCCGCCTGGCCCCAGCGCCCAGGCTCCGGATGATGCCGCAGTTCTCGTGGGCACACGGTTGGTGCTCACCAGGCATCCGCGGGACTAAACGAGGGTGGGCTGGGGAGGCAGTTCCGGCTCCTCCCCACCTGCAGAGCTCTCCCGTGCTGGCAGATGAGCCTCAAGCTGCTTCCACGTTGGCACAGCGCTGGCTTCGTGGCTGTGGGCAGGGGAGCAGGGACCACGGAGATGCGTCCCCGTGTGCCTCTGGCTGCCTCTGAAGCCCTCCCTGAGGCCGTTCCTCCACTTCCCTTGCAGAGACCCTTGACTCTTTCATCTCTCGCTGGGAAATCCCACTCTCAGGGGCCCTTGCTCAGCAGGCAGGACCCAGGACCACCGCATGGATGGGGCTGGGGGGGTGAGGGGCAGAGAGGAGCCTGCAGGGTGGGCCTGCGCTCTCTGGCCGCCGGAGAGGAAGACTCGTCTGCGTCCTGAAGGGAGGACACAAGGGGATTAGGGATGAGACTTGAGCTGAAGACAGACAGCGGGGCCCCCGCAGTCTCCCTCTGTGAACCAGGTTTCTCTCCTGGCCCAGCCTCCCTCTCCTCCGGGTTCAGGGCGGCCAGGGGCCGACAGGGAAGCCCTCTCCTGGTCTGTAAGGTGGACCCCTCACTGGCGGTGGTCGCCCAACCAACGCCACATTTCCCAGCGTCCCCTGTGCCACGCGATGCTGAGTCCTCACTGCTGGACCAGTGTCCCCTGTGCCACGCGATGCTGAGTCCTCACTGCTGGACCAGTGTCCCCTGTGCCACGGGACGCTGAGTCCTCACTGCTGGACCAGTGTCCCCTGTGCCACGGGACGCTGAGTCCTCACCGCTGGAGAGGAGGCAGGGGTGGCGTGGCCCCGGGGATTCAGGGTGGGCACGGTTCTCCAGCCTCTCTTCTCCTCCAGAGGCTTGCGGTCAGGGCCCAGAGTGAAGCTGATAGGGCCTCCGTCAGCCTGGGCCCCTGAGTGGCGGCGTGGAGCAGAGTGCCCCACTGCCCCCAGACATGTGCTCACCATTCGGACCCGAAGCGCCTGGGCTGCTGGCCTGAGCAGGAAGGAAGCGCGTGGGGTGTCCGGGCCGTCACACACTCGTGGTCTCTTTGTTAGAGCAGCTGGCCTCCCTGGACCCATGCTGCTGCTGCTGCTAAGTCGCTTCAGTCGTGTCCGACTCTGTGCGACCCCGTAGACGGCAGCCCACCAGGCTCCCCCGTCCCTGGGATTCTCCAGGCAAGAGCACTGGAGTGGGGTGCCATTTCCTTCTCCAATGCATGAAAGTGAAAAGTGAAAGTGAAGTCGCTCAGTCGTGTCTGACTCTTCGCGACCCCATGGACTGTAGCCCACCAGGCTCCTCCATCCATGGGATTTTCCAGGCAAGAGCACTGGAGTGGGTGCCATCGCCTTCTCCTCCCTGGACCCATACTTACTCCCAAACCACTCCCATTGCTTTTTCCTCCCTGGCATCACCATTCTTAGCGAAGTCAGTAAAGCTAAACACCTTCTAGATATGTGTTCCAGACAGACTCGTGGATGCATACAGCAGGAAACAGTGCCAAGAATGGCCAGAGCCACGTTGTCTGCTAAGGAAACGTGGGAAGAATCTGAGACACGCTGGCAGAAAAAGCTCATTCACAGCAGTGAAGAGGAATGGATTACAGTGACCCGGCTGTGTGTCAGAACTGTCTGGGAAGCTTTATAATATACAGATGCCTAGGCCGAGAGATTTGGTCTCGGGAGGCCTGGCTGGAGGGGTTGGTGGCCCAGGAATCTGTGGTTTTAATGACTCCTCCAGGAAATCTTGTGCAGTTTGTTAGGGAGCCTCTGGCGCAGCAAGAAAACTTGAATGCAGCAGGAACTGTCTGGTTATTGGAGACGCCATCACAGCCCAGGTGGCTGCCGTAAAAAGGAAGCTGTGTGTGAGCTGAGTCGCTCAGTTGTGCCAGCTCTGTGCGACCCCATGGACTGTAGCCCACCAGGCTCCTCTGTCCATGGGATTCTCTAGGCAAGAATACTAGAGTGGGTTTCCAGTTCCTTCTCCAGGGGACCTTCCAGACTCAGGGATGGAACCAGTGACTCTCACGCCTCCTGCATGGGCAGGCAGCTTCTTTACTGCTACTGCCACCTGGGAGGCTTAGAAGAAGACTGGAGTGGGTTGCCACGCCCTCCTCCACGGGATCTTCCTGACCCAGGCATTGAAACTGGGTCTCCTGCACTGCAGGCGGATTCTTTACTGCTGAGCCACCGAGAAGGCCCAGGGGGAGGCCATGGCCCCCGAGACTGCTGGCTGCAGATGGGGGGAGGGTACTGGGTCAGGGGAGGGGCAGAGATGCCCAGGAGGATGGTATGGCGGGGGTTGTAGACTCTCCATCCTGGCTGCGGGGCGGCATCATCGCGCCGCTCTCGGCAACACCCCAACCTCCAGACGGAGTCTCCAAGGGGGAGGAAGACTGCCAGGTTTGAAAGCCTTCCAGGTGATTCCAATTTGAGAACCACAAGAATGTCTGGTTAAGAACCAGGTTACG
Source organism: Bubalus bubalis (assembly GCF_019923935.1). Lineage (NCBI taxonomy): Eukaryota > Metazoa > Chordata > Mammalia > Artiodactyla > Bovidae > Bubalus > Bubalus bubalis. Next base: position 187,310,545 of record NC_059158.1, read on the forward strand.
GAGGTCACCCATCCAGGATCAAACTCGTCTCCCCCAGAAACTTGCCACAGCTCCGTGACCCGGGCAGGTTTCATCATTCGTGCCTCAGTGTCCTTGTCTATAAAGTGAGATTAATAACTGCAATTTCACGCTAGCCTATCGTGAAGAGCAGACAAGATGATGTGTGTAAGTAGCCCGGCACACGCCCAGAGCGGCCCACGCTCACCGTCACTCCGCCGTAGGGGGTGGGCATGATGGTGACCTTATAGGAAAGGACAGCCCCGTGGACTCTGTCCGGTCGTCCAGCATTCCTGTCCAGCCACCCTCCCCTGGAGCCTCAGCCATCCCGCCCGATGCTCCTGTCCTGTGGGGTTGCGGGGGAAAGGTCAGGAGACCACAGTGTTGGGCAACCTCCTGCCAGGGCCCTGCAGTTACTCTTTCCTGATTCTGAATGCAGCGTGAGTCAGGCGGGCCCGGGGCCGCCCAAGCCGTCAGTCCCTATGAGAAAGACAGGCTCCTCTCCTGTCTGGGCAGGAGCCCCCCCCGGTTCACTCTCAGGTTGCTGAGTCCAGCAGGCTGTGACCTGAGAGTTGCCAGGACAGCCTTCCCTTCCTCCCAGGTCCGACCTCTGGGTCTCCAAGGGTCTTTGCCCTCTATTAGAATGCAGACATTGGGAGTATATATACACAGCGGTCACGTGGAGAGGGCCCGGGGGGTGTTACATAACAGTCATCATTTATCAGGTATTACATGCCAGGCACGACTAAGCACCTCACATAACCCCACACAAGCTCGGTGAGGCGGTTTCCATGCCCATTTTACGGAGGAGGAAACAGACTCAGAGAGGCAACGTGTGCCTCCGAGAAGGGCCATTCAGCATCGGGTCATCCGACTCGGGCACATGGCCCTTCCCTCCGCGTGATGCTTTGTCCCAGGGCTGCAGTGTGCGGGGTGTGCGGGCAGAGTGCCTGGGCGTGCTCTGTCCTCTCTGCCCTGAGTCAGGCCCTGGCGGGGAGTGGAGAGGGGCAGACCGCTTCAGACAGGGCACAGCGAGGCTGCAGGAACGCGGGCCCCTCCTCCCCCCGCTGCCTCTGCCGCCGGCTCTCCACCCTGTGGGGCTGCAGGCGCTGCCCCGCTTCAGGCCTCCGCTCGACCTTCCCAATGCCCGGAAGCTGGCTCCCCCACTCACCCACCGCTCCAGGCCACCCTCCGGCGTCAGCTCACACAGCACCCCCTGTCCCGCCGAAGCAGGTCGCCTCCCCGTTATTCTCCGGCCCTCACTGGCCCCACTTTAGGGCACTCATTACAATTTATAGCTATTTGTGCTTCTTTTCTCGCTGCCTCTCTAGATACGAACTCCTGAGGGTAGAGATTGTGTCTGGCAAACAGGAGACGTGCGTTGAATATTTCCAGAATGAACAAGTGAGGAGTTAACAGGGGTTTTGAACCAGCGTTTGCTAGGATGTGACAGCTGGCCCAGTCAAGCCACCTTCCGGCTCCCTTGGGACCTCCGTCCTCGCTCCCCAGGGTCAAGCTGACCCCGTGTGGAAGGAACCACAGTATGGGGGGGGAGGGGAAGGACTTGCTGCACAAGAACTCAGGCCTCACTCTGGTCTCCCCGGGGCCAAACCGTGCACCGCAGGCAGCCATCTGGGGCAGCCCCGGTGGAGGGGACCCTCGCCCCAGGCTTGATGAGGCAGCCCGCGGTGCTCTTAGGAGCCACCCAGCCTGCATCCACTGGACCCTGGGTCTCAGGCCGGTGTTGAGGGTCAGGACTGAACGCGAGTCCTGGAGGAAGAGTTCACGGACGGCACCTCTCCTGCTGACTCCTTGACACCTGTCAAGAGGCCAAGCTGGATTTCAGAGGGGCTAATTGTGGTCTAGATTGTGGAGATCAGAAGGGCCAGTCTGGTTGTGGTGGCCAGAATAACCGCCCCCCAAGGGGGTCCATGTCCAAACTCCCAGAACCTATGAACATGTTACCTTACATGGCAAAGGGGAATCAAGGCCGCAGATGGAATTAACGTTGTGAATCAGCTGACCCAGAGACGCTGGAGGAGCCTGGCCTATCCAGCTGGGCCCGATCACAAGGGTCCCAGGAAGTGGAAGACGGCAGAAGAGCTGGGGGAATGTGTGACGCTACAACACAGGCTCTGAAGCTGGAGAGAGGGGCCACAAGCCAAGGAGTGCAGGAGGCCCCTGGAAGCCGGGAAACTTAGAGAAGCGATTCCCCACTCGGGCTGCCCGGAGAAACAACGCCTTCCAGACTTCTGACCTCCAGAATCTAAGATTATGAATCTGCTTTGTTTTAAGCCGCTGAGCTGGCGGCAGTTTGCTAGAGTGGAGGAACGCACGCACGGGCTATACTGCTGCCGTGCGACAGGTGACGGCGTCTGCGGGGGCCCGGGTGGGGACTGATTTTGCTTCCTCTGCCATCGAGGCGAGGTTCCTGCAGGAGCCTTCCTGGAGCACAGGAGTCACGCTTGAGCCGCGAGAAGTGTCTCAGACGTGTTGCTGGGTCCACCCGCGACCTCACGAAGAGGACCTCATGGTCAGTCTGGGGGCATCCGGGGCGAGAAATGCCTGCTTGGGAACTCATCTGAGTTCTTCCGATTTTAGGCACTTGCCATCTGGAGGCATGTTACCTCCACTGAAACTCTTTCAAAAAATACAGTTTTCTCAACACCCTCATTGGTCTCAGCTTCCCTTGGAAGTGGGCTTATTCTGTCGGAATCCGGTCATGTGAGGGGGGTGGGAGTCTATTTCAGAGATTCTAGGTAAACGGTGGCCAGGAGGGTGCTGGGGGGAGGCTGTGGGATCTTCGCTAACCACCCGGAAACCACCCAGCCCTGGGGCTGAGTGAGTTATTCTGAGGCTTGCATCTCCAGAGAGAACACCGGGGTTTGCAGGGAGGAGCACAGGGAGCGACCTCCTGGGGCTCCAGAGCAAGCCCGCGGGGCCTTTACAGGGTGGCCACGGCCTCCCCGTGGACAGGAAGGAGGGAGTCACTCAGGGCACGCGCAAGCTTCCCCAAGGTCCATACCCTGGCTTCCCATTGCCACACTCACAGTGCAACTTTCCGGCCACAGCCCAGACCTTCGCCCTGCCATGCTCACTCGGTCCTGGCAGCCGGGCATTTGACCCCTAGGCTTGCATTTTCACATCGTATCATTGCAACTGGCCATGGTGACCCATGGGATGAGTCCCGTGGCCAAGATGGAACAACCTCACAGTCTTAACCAACGTTTGGGCTGCTCAGCCTCAAATTCCTGGAGGCCTAGGCAAGCAGACGCTTCAGCTGCAAGAAAGCCCTCTGCTCCTGCTGTCTAGAGGGAGCCAAATGAGGTTCACACTGTTTGTGTTTCTGTTGATTTATTAGCCAGTGACGGAAGCACAGCTGACCCCACACAGAGCACCCATGGAACGGACATACACCTGGAGAAAGCCACCCCACCCCTTTCCCTGCCCACCTGAGCTCAGACTGGTCCATCCCCAGAGCCCTCCTGTCCTGAGTGGTCTCGGTGGGTTTGGCACCACCAGGCCCCCTCTCCTGAGGGAAAGCAGGACATGGAACATTGACCTGGGGTCAACAGAAAGCCCAGGACTAATTCTACCAGGGGTCTCCCCTCCTGCAGAGAGGCCCAGGGTCACTAAAGCATCTTATGTCTTATGAGGGATATTTTTCACCCTTATACCCAGTCTTCCCAATCTCCAGGAATTTCCCAAGCCAGATTTCTAAAGGTCAGATGATGAGATGTTTCTCAGGCTACGTAAGGAGTCGCTAACATTGCTTCAGCATACGTCTAGAAGCACGTGCTCTGCTGGGTGCTGGGCAAAGGCGATTTCCACAGCTGGTCAGAGTTGGAATGCTGGTCCCACCTCAGTCTAACAGACCTCTGCTCCTTCCCTGTGGGTGAGGCTCTGGGCTAAATCTCTCCTGTCCTGTGACTTTAAGAAATGAGTTCCCCTGCAGAGCGAGAGGCAATCAGACCAAAGCAGGATTGTGGGTCCTTCCTTCATTAGGACATACAGGCCAAGAGGGCAGAGGAGGGGCGTGGACGTTTCTAGACTCCAGAGGGAACTAGGCTCCACACAGAGGACTTGGGGGTGGAGAGGGGAATGTCTGGAGGAGTCCCCATGAGTCATGCAGATCTGCAAGACAGACCACAAGGAATGAGGTCCTTCTTGGGAAGCCAAGGGGGTCAAGTCTGAGAACCGCATGGGCGGCAGGCGAGGCGTGTGAACACTTGGAGGAAAAGGCCTCCGAGCAGGTGCTCCGTCCGGAACCTTGGGGTCTCTTGACACTTATTGTTCAGGGGCCTGTTTCGGCCTCCATCGCCCAGGCGGACGGCCCACCCCAGGGGTGAAGGGTGGAGGGGGCTGGCTCAGGGCTCCATGTGCCACCAAGTCCAGGCCAGGAGCCTCCAGAGGCGGCGCCAGCTCAGGGCTCCACGTGCCACCACTTGAAGGGGAAGGGCTGGCGGCGCACGTTGGTGCCGCAGTGCACCTCGCCGTGCAGCATGTGGTACGGGGTGAAGTCGTCGATGAAGGTGCAGTGGAGGCCCAGCGGCTCCAGCAGGGACCGCACCTTCTCCTCCAGGCAGCAGCGGCCGTTGATGACGGGCCCGAAGGGCTTGGGGATGCCCAGGTGCCGGCCCAGCACCAGCATGTTGACCTGCGGGGAGGGGGCGCCCGGGTCAGGGGCAGCGTCGGCTCCCACCCGGCGCCGTCTCTATGCTCAGCAGGGCCTGGCGCTGTCTTTGAAGCAGCCTCGCAAACAGCCACTCGCCCCCTCAGGCAGCGAGGGAGGGACTTGGCCTGGCAAGAACTCTAACCAGAGCTCACGATGAGAACTTCTCTCTCTGGCGGCTGCCCTCCTCGTTGGTAGGCAGCTGCCATGTCTGTGCTACGGAATCCTGAACTCCCAGGCTACAGCTGATGGGACCAGGGTAGATGTGTGACCCAAGCGGGGCCGATCAGATTCCCTCCTTGGCTGGTGCCGTTACCATGGTGGGAGAGCTGAGTCTCTCTCTCCCTGTGTCTGCACTTCGGTGTGGCCATATTCATGTCTGTCCCCAGGGACACAGAGGCTAGGGAGGCCAAGCAAAGGAGGAGGCAGTGGTGGGGGCGGGGGGGCAGGGATGAGCACTGTAGCCGTGGAAACAGAAGCTGGTTCCAGGCCCTCCTAACGCCCCCCACAGCGGCCACCCCTGCCACTGGCCTTCCTGGGGTCCTTATGCTAAATCTTCGGCTCTGGCCAAAACCCACTTTGGTGGTCTTCTGTTCCCTACAAACACAAGAATCTGGAGTGCTGCACAAGCTTCTGGGGGCACAGGCCTTATTGCAAAGCCTCCTTGGAGATGCAGGAAGGAAAGGGGCTTTGAAAGAGGGGAAATCAAAGAGGGCAAACAGTCAGAAAGGGGAAGGAGAAGGAGGGATGAAGCAAGGGTGGTGTGGACAGGCTGCCCGCAAGCCTCTGACGATGGGCGGTCTGGTTCCTCCGAGGGATGGAGGTGGGGAGGGCTCGAGAGGGAGGGGAAAGAGGCAGGAGGGAGCTGCGCAGCTCGAAGGGTGGGCCTCAGAGAGCACCCGGGGGTTGACTGTTAGAAAGGCAGCGAGTCTCAGGCCCCTGCGGAATCGGAACACCTGGGGTGGGGCTCCGAGGTCCCCGTATTCCAGATGCAAATTCAAGTTTCAGAGACACCAGAGGCAAAGCCCCCAGGCTCAATCAAAGGCCACTTCTTCCACGGAGCCCTCTTGGGTCTCCAGGCCTACCTCTCAGACTGGAAGTGCTTTGTTTCACCTCTGAACTGGCACACCACTTTATCACACAAGGTAGATCTTTGGGACAAACCCTCAGAGAGGTGAAGTGAGTTTCTCCTCGACCAGATTTGACTGGCAGCCCCTTGGGAGCAGGGAGCAGCCTGAGTCACCTCTGCATCTCACACAGGGAACGTTAAGTATGCAGGGGGTGGGTAGGTGTCCAGGAGCTGGGGGAAGGGCTGTCTGACCTTCAGGTGGATGCTACCCGCACGGCCTCACGCAATCTTTCGCTCACTGCACAAATACCAGGTGGGTCCCCGGGAGGAGAAGACGGCCTTCCCAGATGGCCCCGGAGTGCAGACTTGGCCAGTGAGCATTTCATGGTGATCGTGACAACCGGTCAAGAAGAGGTCCTTCCGCTGGGACCGTGGGACCTCTGAGTCTCCCTGCCCCCAGCCCTGGCCCCTCAACCCCAAACACAGCGGCGGCGGGCGTTTGGCCCCCGGGGGAGTGGAGGCTTGGCGCCTAATCTGACAAAACCCAAAGTCCTGGCTGACGGCCTCACCAAATCTGGGAAGAAGGCCACGGCCTTCCTCCTCTCCATCTTGAAGAGCTGCGGGATGTCCACGATGTCCCGCTCAGCCAGGCCCAGCTCCCGCTTCAGCACCTCCCGGTTCCAGTCGATGCAGCTCTGGGGAGTGGGAGGGGGGAGTCAGGGAGGCCTTGCAGGTATGGTGGGGGGAGGCCCACAGGGGCACGTCTGGTTAAGGATGGACAAGATGCCAAGTGCCCACAGGTCAGCCCTCCACACGAAGCTACTCCTTGTGAGCCTTCATCAGAACATGCCTGCTCGGTCCCCCCGCCACAGCCTCACCCCCTGGCAGGGGGCATGAGAGCGTGGCTCAGGGTGCCCCGTCCTCCACCCACTCCCTTCTCTAGAGCCTCACTCCTCCGGGATCTCCTTCAGTCTTACTGTTCAAAACACCAGACACGGCCAACTCCCACATTTCTACCCCCAGCCACTATCCCACAGACAGAGGAGCCTGGCGGGCTTCAGTCCACAGGGAAGCAAAGAACTGAACAGGACTAAACACACACAGGAGCCACTTTACAAAGCCCAACGCTTTCCCTCAGCTCAGACGTGCAGGTACAACCAGCCCTGCGCATCTCCACTTGGGTGTCTGACGGGCACATCAGAGGTGAGGAGTCCAAAGACAAACTTTCATTTCTACCCACCCCTCCACGCCCTCCCTGCTGCATTCTTCAGCTCTGGAAACTAATCGCTGCTGCTGCTGCTGCTAAGTCGCATTAGTTGTGTCCGACTCTGTGAAACCCCATAGACGGCAGCCCAACAGGCTCCTCTGTCCCTGGGATTCTTCAGGCAAGAACACGCAAGAACGCTGGAGTGGGTTGCCATGTCGTTCTCCAATGCATGAAAGTGAAAAGTGAAAGTGAAGTCGCTCAGTCATGTCTGACTCTTAGCGACCCCATGGACTGTAGCCTACCAGGCTCCTCCGTCCATGGGATTCTCCAGGCAAGAGCACTGGAGTGGGGTGCCATTGCCTTCTCCGAAACTAATCGCTGCTCAGGCCCAAATGCACTGACATGTATACGCTACCTTACATAGCTAGCGGCAGCTTGCCTACAGCACAGGGAGCTCAGCTAGGGGCTCTGATGACTTAGAAAGGTGGGTAGGGGGTGCGGGAGGGCAAGGAGGGTGTTACACAGCGGACCCACTTCCTCTAAAGCAGAGGCTAACACGCCGTCATAAAGCAATCAGGTTCCGGCGTGGCTCAGGGTGGGGAAAAAGTCCGCCCCCAAGGCACGAGGTGCAGGAGAGGTGGGTTCCATCCCTGGGTTGGGAAGATGCCCCCGAGGAGGGCCTGGCAACCGCTCCGGTACTCTTGCCTGGAGACTCCCTCGGACAGAGGAGCCTAGCGGGCTACGGTCCACTGGGTCGCAAAGGGTCGGACACGACCGAGCGACTAACCACGCGCACGCGCACTCCAGTTAAAGAGAAAACCCTGCAGTCATTCTCGACACCGCCCTCCTCTCACTCTGCCTCCGCGTCAACAAGTCCCGGGCTCCTCCATCTGCTTCCAAAACGCACCGATCTGACCCCGCCCCGCACGCGGGTGGAGCACCGTCCCCCGCGGCTCCGGCTTCTTGCGCTCTTTCACCACGCGGTGACCACGACAAGGCTCCTCACAGCTGCCCCCTCGCAGGAGTGGAGCTGCCAAGGGCCCGCTGCGAGCTCCAGCCCTGCAAGCCAGCCCGTGCGGGCGCCCGAGGCCCCCACCCGCTGCGCAGGGCCAGTGGCTAAGCAGGTGTCTCCAAGCTGACCTGACTGGCTCGCCCTGCTTTGCTGAGCCTGACCCGGGCTGCAGGCTGTCAAGGACCCGCCGCCCTGCCTTCCCCCCACCAGCTCGCCCTGCCGCCTCCACTGGCTTCCTCCCTCCCTCTGCAGGCATGGTCCCTAATTCAGCCCCTGCGAGGGTCACCCCAGCCCGGGCGTGCGCTTCTCAGAAGGCCCTGCGCCAGACATTGTCTGTTCTTCTGGACCCATTGCCCCCTTCTTTCCTGCGCTGCCTCCTGGGAGGCTGACCCTTGGGAACCAGGGGCTCCTGTACCCGCTGGCTTCCCGCTGGGCTCAGCCCATGGGGGCGGTGGCGGAAGGTGGGAGCGCTGCTGGGGGAGTGCACTTGGGGTCACGGCAGGCTGGCTGTGCAGCCCCAGCTCCTGTCTTACAACCTCTTTTTTTAAATTTCTTTCTTTAATCGGGGGCTAATTACAATGTTGTGGCCGTGTCTGGAGTGACCCCTCCAGGCTCCAGTAACATGCTCCTCGGCCAATTCCTCCAGGCCTGGGGGAGGTGAGAGCTCCCCTCTTCCAACCCTGGGGATGCGGAATAGGCCCCTGCTGATTTCCTCAAACCGCCCTGCGCCTTTGTAATCGTCCGTTTACTGAACCGCTCTCTGGTTATCTGCTTGCAGTGCCCTTGCTTCCTGCTAGGACCTCCTGTCACCACCCCACCCCTTGCCGTAATAGAAGACAGATCCCTCAGCCCAGCAGCAGAGAGATCATTCCAAAGCCAAAGTCTGATCGAGTCTGTCCTGTGCTCGGATCCCCAGACGGCCTCCAGTCGCGCTCAGAGTCACAGCCAAGGCCCCAGCGCTGCCCTGCGGGGCCCTGGGTGGCCCCATCTCTCCTCATTCCTCTGGGGCCCCCAGCTTCGTCCTTAAACGCTCCAGGCCTCTTCGTTCCGCCTCAGGGCCATCATCTGTGTTGTTCCCTCTGCCGGGAATGCTTGTCCTTGCACGCATCTGGCGTGGCCCCTCATTTCTCTCGAGTGAAAGCCGGGATTTAGAGACTCTGGGCCTGTCACCCACCCTCCCCGAGCTGTCCTAAACCGTGGGCCTCAGACCTCTGTCCACAACCCCGTCCCCAGACATGCCTACCCCCACGCCTGGCCCGCGGCCCTGGTACCTGCACAAACTTATTGTAGCTGATGAGGTTTCTGTTAGAGAGGACCTGGCTGATGGAGACGGTGTTGACCTCCTGGTTGCCTGTGAAGGAGAGGGGCAGGGTGGGAGCGGCACCAGCAGAGGCCAGGCTCAAAGGCGAAAGGCTGGTGAGCCGGCAGCTCCCAGGCGTTTCCTCCTGGCCTCTGAGCAAGCCTGGGTGTGCGAGGACGGCAGGGGCGGGCAGCACATGAACGTGAGGCCTTCATCCGAGCACATCAGACGTGGTGATGCTGCTTACTGGAAATGTAACCCCCACCCCCACCGGACATTGGATGATGATCGCTTGTTTTTTGGCTAGTGGTGGGGCGCGGAGCTGGGTCACCCACCTGCCCACCAGGACCCGCCCTGAATGGACACTGCTGAACCCTGTCCCTGACCTCCAAGAGGCGACTGCTTGGCAAAGGGGCTCCCCCAGACCCATCTCTCCTGCTGGGCTGATGAAGTGCTCGTGGAGACAGGCAGGACAGGGGAGGTCAGAGCCAATGTCTTGAGACACTCACAGCTCCCATTTACTAATCTCTCACCCTGCACAGGCCCTGAGTCCAGGGCTCCACACTCAACACCTCATTTAGTCCTCACAGCCACCCCACAAGGCATGCATCAACACCCCCACTTTACAGATGAGGAAACTGAGGCTTAGAGAAGTAAAAAGATTTGCCCCAGGTTTTGCAGCTGGGAAATGGGGGTACTGGTGATTCAGACCCAAGCCAAGTGCTCAGGAAGGGCTGAAGCCTCGACCAAGGGCTGGACCCACCTGCCCACGTGCAGGCTCGGTCCCCCCACCCCCGTTGGAGTGGAGACGCGGATCCACAGCATCCCCACTGAGGCCGCTGGGCCAGCGACTTCCCCTCGCTGAGCCCTGCATTCTCGGGTGTGAAGCAGACTGAGTCGCCCTCACAGGCCCTCTTGAGGTCAGATGGGGTCAGATGTCTGGAGCACACAGCCTGGGCCCTGGCACACGGTGGGGGACCACTGAGGCGCCGGCCCGGTGCCGCTGCGCTGGTATCAGCTCTCTGGGGCCACCCGGTGGTTACATGTGGCTCGACAGCTGTGAATCCCCGCGCTGCTCAGCTCAGCCTCTGGGCCCTGCTCACTGCAAACCCCTGCTTCTAAGGAAGATGAAGACGGCCTTCCTTCTGCCCGGTACATGAAATTTGGATTTGAGAATTTTCCAGGTTTGATCTGAGCTCAAGGAGTCTGTTCACAGTCCCGATGGGAGAGAGGGGGATGGGGCAGCTGTATTTCTTCCATTTTACAGCTGGGGCTCCAGGGGGTGGGAAATAGATGTGGGAAGTTACATGTGGGAGCTTTTAAGTTCTGTGAATGCTTTTCTCTTGGAGGGAGGTTTGGTCCATGGCAGGAATGTTCCTGAGCCCGGGCTCCAAGCTCCCAATAGATGTTCCACTGATCAGTCAGATTTCATTCGCAAAACACAAACTATTCAGACTTTCAAGACAGCGAGGGGCAGAGCATCAAATCCCAAGTGTTAGGCCCTTTGGCGCAGAGGCCCCTGTATGACTGAGCCGGTCACACACCCCAGAGCAGACCCTGTCTCTGAGTGGCCGTGGCCAACCTCCCATCATGCACCGTGGCACTCCCTGCCAGACCGTGACTCTGCTGTGCCTGCGGCCAACCCCCCATCATGCACCGTGGCGCTCCCTGCCAGCTCTGCCCCTGCTGTGGACTGCGGGGCCTGCTGAGCCAAGGGGTCTCAGACCTGGGGGACAGGCCACCTTACAGCAGGACATTCCCCTCTCAAGCCGTGATGTGGCAAGGGGGGACAGGAAAGCGGCGATGAGGGGCACAGCACCCACCGGCAACCCCTTGGAACAGGAGGGCGCCCCCGTGGCCCCACTTCTGCTTTTCCTGGAAGAGCTTGAGGCAGGCGCTGGGGCTGGCCAGGAGCATCCGGAAGCCCTGTGTGCAGAGAACAGACTCAGCTGAGACCCTCGCCTCCGCTCGGCTCAGTCTCAGGCCCAGAGCTGTCCCCTGGGTCCTCACCTTCCCGTCAGCGACAGGGACGAAGCTCAGAAACTCATCCACGTGGCCGACCGCCAGCCAGTCCACGAAGAGCTCGACAGGCGGCTGCACCTTCTGGGCGTGCAGGAAGTCCCGGACCACCTGGGTGACCCGGCGGCCCCTTGACCTGGGGCCCAAGGGGTCAAAAAAACTTTAACTAAAGAGAATATACGCAGAAACAGAAGGACAAGAGTTCAAGATTTCTGCAACGTCTGTGAAAAGCTTGTGCTGCCTTTGTAATCAGGAAAGATGATGAATAAATATATATTTAAGTTACACTCAAGGTGAGTTCTCTACGAGGCAGACACAGGCAGCTCAGTCACAGCTTACCATCCCAGTCTTCCCATCCAGGCAGATTCTCAGGACCACCCTCAGACCCATCCTCATGCTCTCCAAGTGACAGATGTCACCCGCATATTCAACCCGCGGCTGGGCAGTTCTTCCTAGAGTCTAACTGACATCTCTCTTGCTGCAGCCTCAGCTTCCCACATATCAGCAGGGAGAGAGGGTGATCTTGTCTCACAGCCCCAGGATTTTATTTTCGTGAACTCAAACCCCCTTTTATTCTTGCCTTCTGAAAAAGTATCGAATGGCATGGCCCAAACGTCCTCTGTGAGATCATGCGTTTGAGGACAGGTGGTCCCCTTCAAAGCTTCTGGTTTCACCTGTTATCTGATCACAAGTCTGTTCTAACCACTTTGCTGAATTTGGTTGGCTCTGTCTTGGTCTATTCCCACAGCAAATAACCGTTGTCACATGATTCCTTTTCTTTTCCATCAGCACCCCTAGGTCGTGTTACTCCCCTTCTTTGCATCACTGCTGTCTCCGTTTTCATGTCCTGTACCCCCTTTTCGCTCTCAGGGAAAGATCTGATATTAATCATTTACATCGTAGTGTGAACAAGCCTTGATTTAAATGCAATTTCTCCTGGGACTGTTGAGGCTTAAAACCGTTTTCTTATAATTATTCACTGGTATTGACATGGATTTATTTTCTGAATCAGAAGACCCAAGTCGAGTCATAACTTTGCCTCCTGTGTGACCTTCCTCGGGTGACTCACCCTCCCTGGGCCCACTTGTAAAATGAGAGTGTTGGACGGAATGAGCTCTTGGGGCCCTGCTTGCCCTGGGCATCTCAGACCCCTTGAGATGAGTGTGGACGATGTCTGGGGGGCAGTCCTCTGCTCCCAGCACCACGTGGACTGCCATTTCATCACTGATCCTCTCTGCTTCTCTTCCAGGAGTGGGACGGCCTCCCCCAGCCACCATCACCACCCACCCTCAGTCTCTCACCCAGGCAAGTTGCCTCCGAAGAGGATCCGCCCCAGGGGGTACTTCTTCCCGTTGGCCACCACAGGGGGGCTGACCTCCAGGTTCCCGAAGGAGTCCAGGCCGCTTACAGAGTTGTCTCGTGGTTCCCGGGTCACATAGCCGAAATCTGGACCCTGGTTGAGAAAAAAGGGGAGACCCCCTTGGTACCATAGAGAGTGGAGGCTTCTCCCACTCCCTGAGGAAATGGAGTCAGGCTTGAGGTGGGCAGGCTCAACAGGAAGAGCTTGAACCAACCTGCTGGGCTCTAAGCTCCTTAAAGATGGGGCGAGAGTGGCCACCCATTCTTCAGATGGAAACACTGAGTCAAAGATGGACATCTGAGCTGACTGCTATTTCCTGCATGCTCAGATGCTCATGCCTACCGAATCTGGGACACACACAGCCCTCCAGCCCTGCTGCCGTTTCAGAGTGTGTTATTCCCCCTGGTCACGAGGATACAGCAGAGAGGGCCAGGCGGTCCCCACACCCCCATTAGATGTGGAGCCGGGGCTGTGGCCACTCTTTTGTCCTCTGCGTGTCCTCCCATCAGTCCTGCCCCAGGGCAGGTATCTGGCTGCTCTAGAGGGGCCTGTTCTCGGGGCCTAAGGGGCAGGTGATGGTCCTCTGAGCCTCAGCTTTCAATCTAGGAAAAGGGACAACTCCCCCAGGGTGTCTCTTAGAAGGAATTTAGACAGTCCTGAGGCCAGGAAAGAGCTCCTCCCACCTTCATGCCCCAGCGAGGGGTGGGAGAAGCCTCCACTCTCTATGGAGCCAAGGGGGTCTCCCCTTTTCTCTCAGGAGGGGTCCGTTGGGACATATTCTCTCCCTTTTTATGGAAGTAGAGTTGAGTACAATGGTTTGTTAATTTCTGATGTAAAGCAAAGTGACTCAGTTATACATATGTATATATATACGTATTCTCTTTCTTATTCTTTTCCACTGTGGTTCATCGCAGGATACTGAAGGCGGTGCCCTGTGCTGCACAGCAGGATCTCGTGGTTTATCCATCCTGTGTGTCATGGTTTGCATTAGCTGAGCCCAACTGCCAGTCCTCCCCTCCCCTCGCCGCGTCCCCCTTGCCAACCACAAGACTGATCTCGGTGTCTGGGAGTCTGTTTCTGCTTCATAGGTAAGTCCATTTGAAGATACCCGCTTTATTACCAGTAATAATGCCAGCTATCTATGTTTGTGCTTTCTCTGCGTTGGCATGAAGAAGCTTCACAAACATCTCTGAGACCTGGGCTAACATATTTTTACTGATGAGGAAATTGAGGCTCAGAGAGGGGAACTTACTCATGCAGGGTCGCATAGCATGTAGGTGACAGAGCCGGGCTGTTCTGCCTCCAGAGCCCATGTTCTTTTTTTAACTGGAGAATAATTGCTCCACAGTGTTGTGTTGATCTCTGCCACATGGCGTGAAGCAGCCCTAAGTATACAGGCGTCCCTTTCCTCTTGAACCTCCCTCCCTCCTCCCACCCCAAAGTCTATGTTCTTAACAGCTGCACTCTCCTGCCTCCCCTCCCCATCTGGGGTTGCCCGATTTAATAAATAAATACAGAGCATGCTCAGTTCAATTTGAATTTTATATAAACAATAAATGTATTTTTAGTATACCCCATGCAGTGTCAGACTTTATTTTTCTGGGCTCCCAAATCACTGCAGATGGTGATTGCAGCCATGAAAATAAAAGACGCTTACTCCTTGGAAGGAAAGTTATGACCAACCTAGATAGCATATTAAAAAGCAGAGACATTACTTTCTCAACAAAGGTCCGTCTAGTCAAGGCTATGGTTTTTCCTGTGGTCATGTATGGATGTGAGAGTTGGACTATAAAGAAAGCTGAGCACTGAAGAATTGATGCTTTTGAACTGTGGTGTTGGAGAAGACTCTTGAGAGTCCCTTGGACTGCAAGGAGATCCAACCAGTCCATCCTAAAGGAGATCAGTCCTGGGTGTTCATTGGAAGGACTGATGTTAAAGCTGAAACTCCAATACTTTGGCCACCTGATGCAAAGAGCTGACTCATTTGAAAAGACCCTGATGGGGAAAGATTGAGGGCAGGAGGAGGACAACAGAGGATGAGATGTTTGGATGGCATCACCGATTCAATGGACATGGGTTTGGGTGGACTCCGGGAGTTGGTGATGGACAGGGAGGCCTGGCGTGCTGCAGTTCATGGGGATGTAAAGAGTCAGACACGACTGACCGACTGAACTGAACTGATGCAGAATATGGGACATACTTATGCTAAAACAGTTTCATGGTTTAGCTGACATTCAGCCTTAACCCAGCTTCGTCTATATTTTACCTGACAACCCTACTCCCATCCCTAAAGAGCACAGCTCCCAGTCTGGCCCTCGGGGCAAAGCCCCTCGGCCTGCAGGCCCAGCTGTGGTTGCGAGCACTCACCAGGATTCTTTTGTAAGGGAAGTTCTGCAGCTCGCCATTCCTGGGGGAGTCAAAGACCACCGGGAAGGTTTTGTGTGGCGCCTGGATGTAGCCCAGCTCCATCTCATCCTGCAGACCCGGGGGACACCAGTGGTGGATGGTCAGCAGCTTACCCACCTCGCCTGGCACTCAGGGCTTTGGGGAAGACAGTTCACTCCGCCTCAGGCCTGCTCTGCCCTTTGAGGACTGAGGCGGGCAGAGGCCATGATACCTGCTGCCTGGAGGAAGGGCTGGAGGTTCAGGGGTGGGGCTCTGCTTACCTAGGGCCACAGAGCAAGGCAGGTCAGGAATGAATGAGGACACGGCCTCAGGGTGTCCCTGTGCTGGGTCACAGGGGAGTGGGGGCAGAGAGGGCTTCAGGGTGGCCTGAGTTGGACAAAGAGGCTGCTGGGCACCAGCCATTACACATGGCCTCCGCTTGCGGCCCTGGGAGACTGACAGCAAGCAGGGCGGAGACGGCCTGAGGAGGCACAGACCTGCCTCCTTTCGAGCACGCGCCACGCCCAGGTCAGTCTTGAGCCCCTGGGTCCTGGAGGCAAAGATAACCCAGCAGTGACACACGGTGTGTCCAGCGAGAAGCTCACTAGAATGTCCCCGGCCCAGCTCCAAGCATTTCACGAGTGCTAACCCCTGTAGACCTTACAGTACGCCCGTGGGGAGGCACCGTGATCATCCCATGTCACAGCGATGAAAGCGAGGAACAGTGCGGTCTAGTTATTCGCCCAAGGGCACACAGCTAGTCAACAGCACAGCCAGGATCCAGACCGAGCCAGTTCTTGCCCTAGCATCCCGTCCTGAAACAACTCCTGGGACGAACTTCCAACTGAAAGGAAAGCTTCTTAGCTTGGTGCTCAAGGCCTCTCACCTCAGTTCTTACCCTTTGCAGAAATTTGCGTGCATGCTAAGTCGCTTCAGCCATGTTCAGCTCTGTGCGACCTTATGGACAGTAGCCCACCAGGCTCCTCAGATTCTCCAGGCAAGAACACTGGGGTGGGTTGCCATGCCTTCCTCCAGGGGACCTTGCTGACCCAGAGATGGAGCTGGCATCTCCTCTGCCTCCTGCACTGGCAGGCAGCTTCTTTACCGCTAGTGCCACCTGGGAAGCCCTCACAGGAGCTTGATCCTGGCCAAGGAGAACAGCTGCTGCCCCTTCTCACATCTCCCACCTCTGGGCCTCTGCACAGCCCAGCCCTCTTCCAGGACCACCCTCACCAGCTCTGCGGCCCAAAGCATCTCGCCTCACTGAGAGTTCCTTCTTCACTGACAGGGCATTGTCAGGAAGATGAAATGATGATGGGCATGGCCTGCAGGGAGTGCTCGATACACCACACAAGTCATTATCCATTCGCCAAATCTGGTTCAGCTCAAACGCCCCCTCCAGGCAGTCCTCACTGATCTCCTTCACAGACAAGGGTGATTCCACCCGCCTCCAGGACCCCAGCACCCCTGCTCCGTCTTAGACAGTTGGAACAGCGATTTCCATCCCATTCATTCTCTGCACCAGGGCTTCTCAGCCTCGGCTCTCTTGACACTTGGAACCAGCTAGTTCTTTGTCGTGGGGGCTGTCCTGTGTATTGTAGGATGTTTGGCAGCATCCCTGGGGCAAAAACGACCTTCCATGGAGGATCACTGGTCCAGGCCGTTGAGGGCAGGGAGCGGGCGTCCCCACCTCTGCCATCACGACCGCCCCCAGTACCTAGCCCAGATCCTGTGGGTGAATGGATGTCATATTCAACGTCAGTGTGCCTGAGTCTCCAGAAGGTTCTGGAGAGGGGGGAGAGCTCTGGGTCTAGAATTAGAAAGAGCAGGGCCCTGGGGAGGGCGGACGTGGCCCTGGTCCTCCCGGATATTCCCAGCAGCCCCTGCGTTGGAGGGGCCGCCTCTCCCGCAGGCCGGGGTCACTCGATGCGCTCACCGCCCAGAGGCCGCGGTACCTGGATCCAGCGATCGTTGCGGTTCTCGGCCGGCGGGCAGACGGTCAGCTTGCAGCCGGCCCTTCTGGCCAGCTCTGCCACCGCATCCACGAAGCACGTGTTGTTCTTCACACTGCGGACGAGCCCAGGGAGAGTGTTCAGGACACAGGCAGACACAGGGGCCAGAGCAGCCAGCAGGGTCAGAGGACACCCGGCCCCCACTCACCGGCACACGTACACCTCAAGGGGCGGCTGGGTGCTGGGCGTCATGATCCAGGGGGCCACTCGGAACACCACGCTGTCGGTGAAGATGGGGGACTCGGAGAAATCCTGCAGGTTGAGACCGGAGGGGAAGCAGACTGGCCTCGGGGCCCAGCGCCTGGCTTGGTCAAGGACCACTGTGGACTCAAGCAAGCTGCTAGCTCCTTAGTTTCTGGAGAGGCAGCTGCGGGTGGCCAGGATCCTCCACGCCGGGGGCACCTACCTCTCCTAGCAGGGAGGCCGTTGCCCACCCTGTCTGTCCTGGCCGCCCCTACCTCGTTGGAGTCATCCAGCAGGGTGACGTGGAAGGTGAGGAGCCCCGAGAAGCCGGCGTCGGGGAAGGACAGGCCCTCCACGAAGAAGCGCTCCTCGTCCCCGTGGAAGCGGCGCACCTCGTAGGACACCTTGTTCTGGCCCAGCACGTGCCGGTACGCCTCGCAGGAGTCCTCGGGGCCTGGCAGGGGGCAGAAGGGCCTCGCGAGGGGCCCCGGGAGCAGGAAGCATCGCGCAACCTCCCCAACACAATGGAAGCCACACAACCACCCCCGCTTCTCACCTCCCACTCGCAGAGGAGAGAGAGGCTTACACCCGAGTGCGGGCAGGTCTGGGTGGGGCAGGGAGGGCGTTCCTCTCTAAGGCGCCGCTCAGATCTTTCAGAGGGCAATTTGGTGGCATCTAGCAAAGCAATGTTTACCCCTAACAGCAAGTCCCTGTCTAGGTAGGTGTCTTTCCTATAAAATACAAATGGAAGGTGTTCGCGGATTATTTACTGAGCACCTACGATGCCCCTAGGAGGTGTGGTTCAGGGCTCAGGACACCGCTGTGAGCACGGTCCCTGCCCTCCAGGAACCGAGATTTCTGCAAAATCAAAACACCACAAAAACCGTACATTCATGGGACCAGATCAGTTACAGCACCTCCACGCTTTGGAATATGACGCGGCTGTGGAGGAAGGCAAAGCAGAGCTAAACAAACACACAGAGAGACGTGAAGGATGCATAACTTGGTGAGAGAAACCATGTGGAAAGCAGAATGTGGACACACGCGCGCGCACGCACGCACCAAGCACGGTCAGTGCACATAAAAAAATGTCAGGAAGAACACACACGAAATGGTCAACAGAGGACACATGTTAAGAGTCAGGTTTTGGAGCTGGGTAGAGAACTCTCATTTTTAACTTTACATACTTCTGTATTTCTAAAATGAGCGCATTACTACTTGTATTGTGTTGCCCCAAAAGTTACACCTTACAGAAAAACCCAAATACATATTTGTATTTTTTGAAGGTATTATCCTGCTTGCATTCGTGATAATGACATTGTAGCTATGTAAAGCAATGGTTTGGGGTTTATCGGGGTGGGCGGGAGATGCAGACTCAACAGAGGAGCCAGGGTGTCTGGGACTGGCTTTAAAACACTTCAGCAAACAAGAAAGGATAGATCAAGTAAGAGAAGCAAAATAGCGATCCTTGTTGAGTCTGAGTGGTTGGCATATACAGGTTCTTCACAGTGTTCTGCTTCTGGGTATGCTTGAAAGTTTTGATAATCAAAATTTTTAAACGTGCTTAAAATATGTTTAAAAATGCATTCATCTGCTAAAACCATCTTGGGCACGGCTGTGCCAGGGACACCAGGCAACCAGTCATGAAACTCGCGCATCTGATGCTTCTTCCTCTGGGCCCTCAAGGCGGCCCCGGAGCCAGAGCAGAGCCTGCACCCCAGCCTGGGTGGGGAAACTGAGCACCCCCCACCCCCTGGGCAGGGAAGGACAGGCATCAACTCACCACAGGCATGGAACACCCGCGCCCGCTCGGCATCAGCGCTGGAAGTGTGGAGGACGAGTTTGTGGTCGTCAAACAGGGCATCGGGGCCTTGTGTCCGCAGAATCATCACAGACATGTCTTCTAGGTCTGGGGAGCCAGACACAGGGCAGCTGCTCAGGGGGCCTCTAGCACCCCAGCCCCTCCCCAGGGCAGAGGGTGCCAAGTCCTGGGTCTCTGAGCCCCAGCTCTGCCCGCCCCGTGGAAATACTGAGAGCCACCAGGACAAAAGCAGGAGTATGTCTGTACACGTGTGACGTGGTGAGATGCTTCCTGCTCTCTCTGTGCCTCCGTTTCCTCCTCTGCCCATAGAAACAGAAGTGCAAAGCGGCCAGCCTGCTGCCTGGCCCGGGGCAGGTGTGCAGGAGCAACGTGCGGTGAGAAGGCCGTCCGGGCAGCAGGCGGCTAAGGGCTCTCCTCTCAGGCCCAGTGTCACTCGCTGCTGCCCTGGGCCGGCCCCTCCCTCCCGGAGCCTTAGTGCTCCAGTCTCTGAAATGATCCTGCCAACTTTCAGAGTAGTTTGGGCATCTCGTGGGTGAAGCCCCTGACCCACACCCAGGACACCGCCAAGGCGTCCTTCATGGGGCTGTGTACGCGGCTCAGGATGGACTTAGAATGTGGAAAATGCTCAGCCGTGTCTGACTCTTTGCAACCCCATGGACCATACAGTCCATCAAATTCTCCAGGCCCCCATGAACTACACAGTCCATGGAATGCTCCAGGCCAGAATACTGGAGTGGGTAGCCTTTCCCTTCTCCAGGGGACCTTCCCAACCTAGGGATCGAACCCAGGCCTCCCACGTTGAAGGTGGATTCTTTACCAGCTGAGTACACCAGGGAAGCCAAAGAAGACTGGAGTGGGTAGCCTATCCCTTCTCCAGGGGATCTTCCTGACCCAGGAGTCAAACCTGGGTCTTCTGCATTGCAGGCGGATTCTTTACCAGCTGAGCCACCAGGGAATATGGGGCATCTCTGAAATCCAGGCCAGCGATGCCGGTGGGAAGGAGGCTGGATTTGGGGTTATGGGAACCTTGGACCTGCCGCAGGCTGGCTGAGTGACTTCGGGGATCCCCTGACCTCTGAGTGTCAACATCGTCATCTCTGAATTTGGGGGAGGCCGCCCTCCTGCTTGGATGCTTAGATGAGAATTTGGGGAAAGGCCCTGACGCACAGTAGGTGCTCAGTGTTAGCACTTTCCAAGCCTGGAGGGGGAGGAAGAGGAGGCCGCTCCTCTCCAGAGCTCTGCCCTGGCGGGGGTGCCCGCTGGCGCTGGGGTGCTGGGGAGGGGCAGGTTTTAAGGAACATTAAGGCGCGCCTGGAAGCTGAACCTCTGGCCCCAGGCTCTGCCTTCAGAGCCCCCCTCGTGGGTGAGACTCCCGGCAGGGCGGCCGAGCGGCGGCCCTGGAGCCCCTCACCTTGCAGGCAGCGCACGTGGTGGTCACAGTTGTCCTGGTCGTCAGAGCTCATACTGTCTCTGTCGCAGTTCACCAGCAGGATGGCTCCGTGCCCACAAGGTCCCCAGACCCACTGCCGCTGCCGATGGCAAAGCACAGCGGTGACGGGGGCTCTGGCCAGGCCTGCGCCCCCCTCCCCGGCTCTCACCCCTCCTCTCTTCTCTGCCCTGAGCTGAAAGACAAGCTCCAGGAACGCAGCAGCTCCTACTACTCAAACGACAGCCTCGTTCACAGCAGTCTGTGGCATGCCTCCAGCCAGCATCCCCTTTTCCAACAGGCAGCTTTCTGAGGATGAGGTCCGTCTTCCCTCCTTGGCTCCTGCTGCTCCTTCCAGCTGAAATGCCCTGCCTCTTGCCGAACTCTGGAGCCCAGCTCAGGCGGACTTCTCCCTTGCTCACAAAGCCCAGCGTGACCTCTGAACTCCCAGCATCTTCAGCATCACCACAATTCAGCCCAAAGTTCTTCTATAGTTTCAGACTTGGTAGATTTCCTTTTCACATAGGTTAGGAGGTCCGCATGCTACAATCTAGCTTACTGCCTGTTTTTCTAAATAAAGTTTTATTGGAACACTGTCACATCCTTTTCCCCATATTGACTACATAGCTCTTTCATCCTACACTGGCAGAATCGAACTGTTGCAGCAGAGACAGGATGGCCTGCAAAGCCTAAAACATTTACTATCTTGCTCTTACAAAAAAAAAAAAGGTTTGCCAACCCCCAGCCTAGATTGAAAATGCAGAAGGACTTGTCCCTACAAAGGGAGAATAGCCCAGGGCTGGGCACGCACATGCTTACAATTCTTGATGATGCTTTTTCTGCCAGTGAAAGACGATCCCCAGCCATTCTTGGGTTGGCTCCACTGGCCTTGACATCAGCTGGGAGGCAGGGGGATACCTCTAAAGACCCCACCCCTTTTAACCCAGCCTAGAGCAGCTGCGAACTCCATGTCCCTTTCTGGGTCCAGGCAGAGATAGCCTACCTTGTCCACAAAGTCCCTGTCCTGCCTGCCTTCACAGTTCAGGTCACAGTCCAGGGTGATATCTGCAAGGACAGGGCAGAGGGCGAGTCACGACAAGCCTCCCAGGGGCCCAGCACAGGCCCATGACCTCCGCCTTTTAGCCTCAGTCTCAGGGCCCATTCTGGGGCCAGACAAATGGAAGTCATTTCCAAGAAGACGCTACCCAGAGGTAGGAGCATTTGGAGCCTCCCTCTCGGGGCTGGGGAAAGAGGCCTTGGGGAAGATACAGGGTCAGAGCAAAAACCCAGGTCAAATGCTGCCCCCTCCAGGAAGCCTTCCCTGAATTCTCCCTCTTCTGCCCCCCTGTAACCCTCACTGTCTGGGGGACACTCTGCCCCGCGCCTGGGTTGCCTGGGACATTCTGGGTCTGTATGAAGCTCCCTCGTCTCCCAGGGATGGGCCAGTAAGCCTGGGCTTTGGTGTCAGACAATCGTGGATGTGGACCTAGGCTCTGGCACCTACTGGGCTCTGAGCCTCAGCTTCCCCTCGTATCCCCGCCTCCATCCCACCTTCTTAACCACTCTCCCCAGAAGCTGGGGGAGGTTTTACAGTACACATGAAACCTTCAAGAGAGAGAGAAAAAAAATTGAAATGATTTTTAAATATGTGAAAAGACACTCAACCACCATACAAGAAGGGGATGAGTCTCAGAAACATAAGGTGGGGCGAAAGGCACAACGTGACCCCACCCAGACAGAGGCCAAGGCAGGCAAAAATAGATGATATGATTTGGGTGTGCCTATTCAGATGACAAAACCGTAAAGAAAGGAAAGGAAATATTTATCACCAGACAGTGGTTACCGTAGGGGAAGGAGCGAGTTACGATCAGAGAGGGCTTGGGGGTAGTTTGGGGTGCTGGTCATGTTCCCTGTTCTGTTTCTTGACCTGGGCGATGGCTGCTCAAGGGTTTGCTTTCTAGCTGTTCTTGTATCCGCCCCTCCAACCCCGCCAACACACACACACTCATATTGGGTTGGCCTAAAAATTTGTTCGGGTTTTTCCATAAAGTGCTAAGAAAACCAAACTTTTTTTGCCAAACCAATACATACGTATTTTTCTGTATGTGTTATTTTCCTGTAAACAAGGTGTGGGTGTGTGTCCGCGGAGGGGGAGGCAGGGAGATCCCCAACCTCAGTCCTAACTTAACAGAGGCAAAGGAAAGCAACCATGAAGCGCTGACCTCTCAGGCTGGAAAAACAGAAAAGGCTGGAAATGGACAGTGTTGGCAAGACACTCCCCTGCGCTGTTGGCAGGTATATAAGAAGGTACGGCCTTTCGGGAGAGCCATCTGGGAGTATCTATCACGGCTGAAATGTTCACTCCCTGTAACTCAGAGGTTCTGCTTCCAAACACACCTCCTGCAGGCAGACCTTTTCAGCTCTCTTGCTAACTTTCTTGCCCTCCGAAGTGGCTGCCCCAGCGTGAACCCCACCCCCTGGCAGAAGGAGTTTCGGTCCCACATCCTTGGCAGCTCTATGTTGAGTATCTTTTCATTTGGGTTCTGAGCACTAGGATTTTCTCCACTGTGATTTGCTGGTTTCGGTTTTTTGCTTATTTCTATTAATTGTTTGGTTGTTCCTTCTTATTGATCAGCATTCTCCATTACCTGCAAACGCTGATCCAGGCATACGCATTGCAAATTGCTTCTCCTAGTCTGACTTTGTACTTGTCCTCCGTTATATAGAAGATTTCCATTTCAGGAGAGTCTAATTTAGCAATCTTGCCCCCAGTGGGCTGTGCTTTTGTTTTGCCTTGTTAAAGAAAACTTCTGACTACTTTGAAGTTGAAGAGACGTTCTCTTCTAAAAGCTTTAAAATGTTGACTTTCACCTGGACTTTTTTTAAATTTTATTTTTAATCGGAGGATGATTACTTTACCATATTGTGATGGTCTCTGCCACACATCGGCATGAGTCAGCCAGAGGTATACATCGTCCCCTCCCTCTTAAACTCGAGTCCTCCCACCTCCCTCCCCGTCCATCCCTCTAGGCGGTCAGAGCACCGGCTTTGGGTTCCCTGCGTCAGACAGCAAACCCATCTGAAGTGTGTTTTTGAGGATGATATAAGCTGGGGATCCAAGTTTCTTGAGCACCACAGGATAAGCACAAGTGCCTGGGCCTGAGTTCCGGTTCTCCATTTGCCCCGCTGGTGTTTATCCAGCCCGGCACCACCTTCACCCTGCCCTTGGCTGAGGCCCCCGACTTACCCACACAGGTGAGGTAGAGCACCGCGTAGGCCAGGGGGGAGGAGTCTCGGCTGGAATGGTAGGAAATCTGAACCTGTGGAGAGATGGGCCCAGGGTCAAGCTGGCTGAAACTAGGAGCCTGGCCCCAAAGCACAGGTCTTGGGGGATCTGGCAAGGAGGGGAGGCGCTCCCCGGAACCTCTGTGCAGCCACCAACCCAGCTCTTCCTTTAGCCTTCTCTGCCACTTATTTTTCCGTGCCTCGGTTAGCTCATCTGTACAATGGGAACTATTTGTGAGGGATTCCATGGAGACCTGCACCCCAGTGCTGCTGCTGACTCCTGTGTGATTTTAGCAAGTCCCTGTTCCCCTTAGGATCTCAGTTTTGCCATGGATAAAACAAGGAGCTTGGTGCTGAGACTAAGACCCGGTACAGCCAAATAAATCAATACATTAAAAATAAAATAAAATAAAATGAGGAGTTTGCACTGGGCAGGGCGTAGGGACACCCTCCTAACTGTGGGATTTGGACAGGCCTTTACTTGAGCCCAGCGCCTCCAGGTTCTGTGACCTCCGCCAAGGCCCTTCACCTTTCTGAGCTGCCTCAGTTTGCTCCTCTGCAATATGGGCTTTATACAGGTCCCTACAATCAGAGGACGGTAGTTCAGATTTGAAACAATCCATGGAGAAGACTGATCTGGTAGGAAATGCCCAAGAAATACCAGCTCTTGTTATGAGAGGGCAGGGGGCGGGGTGTATGAGCCGGCGCAGCGCTCCTGAGTCAGATGGCCTGGGCTGGCAGAGGACACCCGGGAAAGTTACTGTGCTGTCTGGGTCTCCGTTTCCTCCGCTGTGGAGCGGCGCTGATAATGGCTCCGTGGGACTGATGACAGGTTGTTCGGATTAAAGCCGGAAAGCGTGGGACGTTTGGCACCGTGCCCACAGCACACGCCCGACAGCTGTTAAAGGTGAGGCTGAAGACGGCGATGATGATAAAGCGAACTCCAGGCGGATGCATCGAAGCCGTTTCACCCTCCGCCCTCCTCCGGAACCCTCCCTCCTGATGCGGTCCCTCAGCTCTCCGGCTCTGATGTCCTGTCTCCCAGGGGGCTCAGGAACTTACCGAGACCCGTCCCTCCTCAGTCCTGAGAGCCCCGAAATCCTGCAGCTGCGAACCCCCGAGTGTCAAGCCCCAGCAGGGATGCTCGCTTCAGGCACACGGTTACCTGGACCCCGGACAAAGGCAGGGACGTTCTGATGGCCCTCCTCTGTCCCTGTGGTCCTCGGGGCCAAGGAATTCAGAGAGTGGCAGCCTCCGCAGTGTCTCTGGCTCAGTGCTGGGCGCCCATCGCAGGCTGGCCCACCTTCTGGCAGGGCTCTGGGGGCCTCTGTCCTGACCCTCACCCACTCGGCTACTCACTGATCACGTGACTTCAGGTGAGCCACGCCCCTTCTTGGTCTAGCTCCTTGTAAAATAGATTCGTGGAGTCCTGCCCCACCTGCCGCATGAAACTCCCTGGATAGGCTAATTCGGATCCCTGGGTGGGAAAGACATGGGGCTCACGGAGGGAGCTTGTCCCCAGGAGTCAGGCAGGTCTGACCCCTGAGCTCTAGTTCCCCCACTGACCAGCTCTGTGGCCCCGGGATGGTTGCTCTGAACCCTAGTGCCTCCCCTGAGAACCGCGCACGAGACCCCGCCTCTGAGGCCGTCGTCAGGGCTGGAGGAGAGCACGCTGCCTAGTACTGGGCCCCGGTCAGTGCTCCTCAAAGGGCCAGTTTCCCGAAATGGCGCTCCTGATGTGCAGTGGGAGCCTGTGCCTGCAAGACAGACCTGACTCCCGCTGCACCAAGCTCACGGGCCACCCCATCTCCATTTTTCAAAGGTCCCCTGCCCAGAGGCCAGAACACTGCCTCCAGCCCTGCCGTGGTAGACTCGCTCTTATGGCTGAATGGGCAGAGAGGAGAGGAGGGCAGGCACCCTGCCTGAGAAGGGAGCCGGGTCAGGAAGGCTGCAGGTTAGGGAAGGTGAGGCCCTGAGGGAAGGGGCCCCCGAGGCAGCTGCTCCCCTGTCCACCTCTGCTTTCTCTCCCTCATTCATAGTAACGGGGACCACGAATCGACCCTCAGCCTCAGGTGGGGAAACTGAGGCTCCGAGAGGTGACGAGAGTGGCCAGCAGACCCACAGTTTGTGTTCCTACATCGCAGAGCTGGCGGCTCCAGGGCCGGGCTCTTGCCCTCTGGGTTACCCCACATTCTGGATAAGAGAGGGCACTGGGCCCTCGTGGAGCTGGGTCACCCCCCACCCCCAGTCACCCCCAGACAAGGGGGTGCGCTCACGTGACTGTCGTCGAGCTCGTTGCTGGGAGAGTTCATGACCACGATGATCTGGGAGCCCATGTCAAACTGCCACCGCCGGGCATCCGCACGCTCCCGGTCCCTCTCCGTGTTGGGGCAGATGTAGATGTCCACGCCGGGGGTTCCGTAGACCTCGAACATCTCTGTGCCCTCGGGAACTGACCTGGTAAGGACGCAAGCCATGGAAAGTGCTAGGGGGCAGCCCTCGCTCAGATGCTTGAACTCTGGCTCAAACTCTTGCTTCCTCCAGGAAGCCTTCCCAGACTACCCCAGGCTTCTCAGATCCTTCCAGCAAGCTCCTAGGAGTCAAACTTGGACCCCCCACACATATACACAGTCTCATTCCCAG
Organism: Bubalus bubalis; assembly: GCF_019923935.1. Taxonomy (NCBI): domain Eukaryota; kingdom Metazoa; phylum Chordata; class Mammalia; order Artiodactyla; family Bovidae; genus Bubalus; species Bubalus bubalis. The sequence goes on from NC_059158.1 coordinate 187,336,937, forward strand.
GTTCTGTGTTGGTTAACATTTCCCTTGTGAGTTCTCCAGGTATTCATTGTAGGGCTAAAAAGTCCATGCTGTCCGATGGCCCTGGGACTTCTTTCAGCTCTAGCTGGTCGGGCGTCTTGTTTGAAATCAGTCTGCTCCTCCCGATGGTGTGTGTGTAGGGTGCCCATGCGCATACGGGAAGGAGCGCCCACTGCCCCAGAACCTTCAAGCCAGCTGGAGCGCTGAGGACAGCTCTGCCCAGGGCAAAAGGTGGGTCAGGAGGCAGTGGGGTCACACAGGGAGAGGCCTCTGTGGGGAGAGGAGCCGGAAGGCTTCCTGGAGGAAGCAGCACACACCCCAGCCGGGGGACAACTGGCTGAGCTCTTGCTATGTGCCAGCCGTATTCAAGCTTCATTACATATATTGTCATGTAATCCATTAAAAAAAAACCCAGGTAGGTACTATTATTATCTCCCATTTTACAGACGGGAAAACTGAGGTTAAAGTAACCTGGCCAAGCTCATGGAGCTAGTAGGTGGCAGGACTGGGATCCACATCCAGGCCTCCTGGCTGCTGAGTCCACATTCTTATCCCGGTGTAATGGCAACAGAAGTCAAAACCCCCAGGGCCCCCCCCCCCCCCGAACGATTAGCATGGTGGGCTCGACTAAACCTTCCCAAATATCGACTCATCTGATCTTCTGCACAGTCCCATTTATTGGGGGGAAACCGAGGCTCAGGATGGGCAAGAGGCGTGCCCAAGCTGCACTGCTGTCCACAGTCCCCCTCCGCCCCAAGGCCCTCTCCCTGCTCTGCCTCCACATGGAAGAGAGCAGGCCTCCTTCGCTCCTCTGCTGGCACGATTCTGGCACTTCTCAGCACAGCTTCCCTTTATAGAAAGAGAAATATACAGAGCCCAAACTGTACTCCATCAGGCGGGTCCCTCACCAGGTAGGAGGAGCTGACGCACCTGTGTCTCCTCCCAGGCAGGGCTGCCAGGTTTAATAAACTATAGCACATGCAGTCAGACTCGAATTTCAGGTAACCAACAAACAGTTATCTTTTTTTTTTTTTTTGATAACAAACAGTTATCTTAGCATAAGTACACCTTGTGCAATATTTGGGACATCCTTCGACTAAAAAAATTACTCATTGTTTGGACCTCCAGTTTAACTGAGTGTCCTGGGTTTTATCTGGTAACTGACTCCCAAAGCTGACGTTTCCAGAGCTCTATTCTGCTGAGCCCTGGGTCTGTGAGCCAGACCGTTGGGGGACAGGGAGAGCCTGCAGTGAGAGGCGTGGGGACACAGAGATGGAGAGACAGATACGGAAGCCAGAGGCACAGAGACTCACGCAGCTGGACCCGGTGTGAAAGGCCCCCAGCCCCCACCCCCCCGACAACCCAGGTGCTCCTTGGACCCCAGGCCTCCCCAGCTAGAGCGGCACAGCTTGGGTGGTCCTTCAGATGTGACGCCCACCCAGTTCCCAGGCTGCAGACTGTGGTTTGGGGTATTTCAGCCCGGCTCTCCTGTACCTTCCCAGCCCAGGCCCCATGTGAGCCTCCAGGGGGACCCCAGATGAAGACGGAAGCCAGCCCTGTGCAGGAGGGTCCCAAAGAAGCCAGGGGCTCAGGGGTACCAGCACCAGGGTCAGGACACAGGTTCTAGACCAGGCTGGGCTGCCCTACAGCCAAGTGGCCTTAAACAGCTCACCTGGCCCTGCAGCCTTGCCTTTAAAGCGGGGCAATGACAGCCACTGGGCCAACCGAAGGCAACCGTGAGGCTCAAACACAATAACAGATGGGGCAGTCTTGGAAAACCACCGGCCAGGAAGGCGGATGGGGTTATTAAGGTAAATTAGGACATAGGAGGCGGGCACACGGGAGCAGGCTGAGGCCGGGACTGGGGCGTCTGGGGAAGCTTCTCAGAGAAAGGGGTGAACTAAGGGCAAGGAGGAGACACAGCTAAAGGGAAGGGGTTCCCAAGCAGAGGAGGTCAAGGGCAAACTCAGGCTGCAACGAGCTTGTTGTCATTTCATTCCTATGTAGTGGGAGCTAGCGCTGGTTCCTGAGTACGAGGGTGACCGGCGGAGCCGTGGTGAGGTGGCTAAGCCTGAGGGCTCTGGGGCCAGGTTGCCTGGGTTCAAGTCCAGCTCCACTGCTCACTGGCTGCGTGGCCTTGACCTCTCTGTGTCGGCATCGATTAAGTGGGGATGATGAGCAGATGAAATGAGTGCGTTTGTATGATGAACAGAATGAGCGAAAGTTGAGGGCCCCTGCACCCGTGCCATTATTTCCCTGCTGGAGAAACTGGGGCCCAGAAGAGATCAGACTGGAAGGCAGTGCCTGGAACCCCGGTTCAGGGTTTATACCCCCCACACAGCTGTGTGTTAGGAAGACTGAAGCGGAGGCTGCTGGGGGAAGCCCTGCGGCAGGATGGGAGGATCTGAGTTCCCCGGTGCCTGGAGGGCATGGGAGGTGGCCCAAGGCTCACCTGGATGAAGTTCCGCCTCCGGTCAGGCCGCCCCGAGCACAGCCTGCTGCTCCAGATGGCACCCCAGCCCAGCCCTGGGCACACACAGCTGGGGGCTGTGCCCTCCCCCACACGCAGGACCTTCCAAGACCCTCTCCATCGCCAAGTCCTCTCAGGCAGCTTCAGGACGCCACAGCCTAGGAGCTGGTGCGCGCTGGGAAAAACATGGTGGAATGACCCACAGTTCTGGTTTGCCAGGGACCGGGGCATTTCCTGGGGTGCAGGACATTCAGTAATAAGACCTAGAAAGTCTTAGGCAAACAGGGACCGCTGGTCACCCTCATGGCATCAACCTCAGACCTACTGAAAATGCCGATTCCAGAACCATAAGTTCTGCACGCAGAGCTCTTTTAAACCACCTGATGTCCAGTGAAGTCTGAGGACATAGCTAAGGAGGGGTGTCTCAGAAATGCTGGACCTGCCACCCCGCCCAGGGGGCGTGGGGGGACGCAGCGTGAGCTCACGCACTCCTGGGCATCCAGACAGCTCAGGCCTGCCTTTATGAGAGTGATGATGCAGATGGCGCCCCAGGCCACCGGATGTCAGTACTATTCCCCCACCTTACAGATAAGAAAAGGGAGGCTCAGAGACGACAGGCGACTTACTCAAAGCCACGCAGCTGGTGAGGGACAGAGTCAGGACTCAAGCCAGCTCTGTCCCCACTCCCTTGCAAACTCAAACCCACCCTCTCCCTCCCAGCTCTTAGGACCGCCACCTCTGGGAAAACTAGGCATTTTAGAGCCGGGAAACTGATGGGAAAGGTTCTCTGTCACTGAGAAAAGAAAGGTTGACGAGATGACCACCAAGGTCCCCAACGAGCTGGCCCATGGCAGCAGGGGAGACCAAGGCTCAGAGCGCTCAGGATGCCAGCTGTCCCTCTCTGTTCGGTGAGGTCCCAGATTCCCAGCCCCACCAGCCTCACCAGAAGAACGCCATCCAGGAACTCACTGCCCTTCCTTAATCCTACGTCTTCCTGCCCCTGGACAATGGCGGACGCACACACCCCTTTTACAAAGTCCAGGTAGTAGAGAGTTAAAGATGTGTCTGCCTCCCAGACTCTGCTCTCTGCACAGGCAGGCCAGAGCTGTACACCAAACAGAATTTGTGGGAGACCGAGGGAAGCTGCTTTGTCTAACCAAGGAGGAGGCTCAGAAGCCTCTGTGAGCAGAGCCTGAAAGCCACTCTTCAATGCCAACCTCTCTGGGGCACATATGTGGAAACTGAGCCTCAGGAAGGAGCAGAAATGTGCTCAAGGTGACATAGCAGAGGGTGACGGGACCAGGGTCAGCACTCAGGGTTCCTGCCCCAGGCACCCCAAGCCTCTTCATTCTGTACAACGGCCTCTGCTGAGCTCATGGTGAGCTGTCTGTCCTTCCAACTAGGGACGGCGTTCTCAGTCCTGGCTGCGAGCCAGTGCGTGGCTCATCACGCCTGTGTGTTACCCCGAACAGGGAGAGCAAAACCCCTTCACCAAGCCTGGGCCACCTCCAACTCAGTGGAAAGAAGGAAGATAGGTTTAATCTGCTAGTGATTAGAGATCCCAAGGGGTCTTGATCGTCCTGCAAGGCTCTGCCTCCAGGGAGCCCGCCCTGACTGCTCAGTTCAGTTCAGTTCAGTCGCTCAGTCGTGTCCGACTCTTTGCAACCCCATGAATCGCAGCATGCCAGGCCTCCCTGTCCATCACCAACTCTCGGAGTTCACCGACTCACGTCCATCGAGTCAGTGATGCCATCCAGCCATCTAGCCTGTGTTAATTTCTCTTTTCTCCTCTCCGCCTTCTCCCAGCAGGGCTCACAGGTTTTTCTGCCATCTTGTGGATGGTTTGGGGACACTCGAGGCTGTCTCGAGAGCCAGGGAAGAGACTTAAGATGATGATGGGGGTGGTAATAATGGCAGCAGTTACCATAATTGAATGTTCATGTGCCAGGCATCGCCTACGTGCCCTACATGCACGATTTCAGTAGTGCCCACAGCCCTTTGAAGTGAAGGCCAAAGTGCTCGGGCTGCATTCTGGCCCTGCCTCTCCTCTCTGGCTGTGTAACAGGGGGCAAATGACACAGCCTCTCTGTGCCTCAGTTTCCTCATCTCTGAGACGGGGAGGAAGACAGTACCCACCTCGCCGAACGGATGGAGTATTAGTTAGCGTTAGTCACACGCACTCTAGGGCAGTGACAGGCATGGACCAGGCTCTAGGCACCACTGCTGATATAATTACGACCTTCATTCTACAGATGAAGAAAGAGTGACATGGGAGGTTAAGTGACTTTCCCAAGGTCAGACAGCTCTCAGGAGGCAGAGCCAAGACCGACCACCACGTCCACTGCCTTTCTCCTGTTGACCCACAGTCTGAGCACCCAGGATTGCCGAATCACAGCATCTCCGAGTCGGAAGGGACTTTAGAAGTAATCTGGTCCCGCTTGCTTGCAAGACAAGACTCCTTCCCACAGCACCCCTGCGAGGTGGTCCAGCCTCGGCTAGAATTTCAGGACAGGGTTCTCAGAGGTCAGAGGCCACATCTGCTCGTTCACCACTGTGTCCCCATGCCTAGCACACACTAGACCCTGAAGGAATATTAATACCTGATGAATGTGCCGATGAACAGACTAGGAGCTCCTCCCCATCCCCGAGACGGGCTGGTTATTAGAGGCCCGAGAGTCTCTCATTTGAGGCCAGAGGCTCCCCCCTCCACCCCGTGGCTGTCCCACCCACAGCCTCCTCTGTGAACCCCAAGGATGGCCTATCTATCCACATCACCCCAAGACACTGTTGCCTCTGCCACTCACGGTCCAAGGCTATCCTCCATCCTCTAGAAAGTTCTGCAGGGGAGGAGCCGGTCCCAAGCTTCCTCTGGCAGGTCAAACAAGAGACATAGCTGCCCGACGGGCATGGGGTAAGCAGGGCAGGTGAGTCACCCCCACGGGCATGCAGAGCCGGGGGAGGCGGTGGCACCAGCTGGCACGGGCACCCCTCCTCATCTGGGGCTTCTCTCTGCGTTGGGAGCAACCAAGTCCCCTTCCCAGTCCTCACTGCCCACCCACCCTCAGCCTGCTGCAGACCAGCTCCTCAGCTCCTTTCCTCTAGTGCCCTGGGACCAACCCCATCTCTGCTTCTAAGTTAACTCCAGTTTTTAAAGTCCTGGTTTAAAATGCTGGTTCTCAGGTGGGGGTGACCTTCCCTCCAGGGCACACTGGGCGATGTCCAGAGGTGTTTTTGGCCATCACAAGTGAGGGGTGATCACTGGCATCTGCTGAGAGAGGCCAGAGACACACTGCTTAACATCTCCCAGGGCACAGGCTGGCCCCTCAGTAAGTAATGACCATGCCAACAGCGCTGAGGCTGAGAAACGCAGGCTCGTCTCAGGAGAGCGCGGAGAGCTTCGCGATGGGAAGAGCAGCGCGGTGCGGCTTCTCCTCTCCTACCCCCGGAGTACCTGCGTTCCCCGCTCAGCCTTGGACCTAGGACCCCCGAGGACGCCTGGAGAAATAAAGTAGCTGGCTTCCTGGTGGTTCCCAACGCCCAGCTCCTGAAACCCTGCCAGAACTCTCCTTTTCCACCAGGGGGAGAGAGAGAAGACGGGGACCTCCCCCCAGCCTCTGGCTTTACGGCCACGGCGGTAGCAGGGGCGTAAAGCACCCGGTGCTGCCCTGTAAGCAGCAGGCAGTGGAAAGCAGACACGGCCAGGAACGGCTTTAAGCGCTGGCTTCGCCACTTGGTAGCTGTGTGGTTGACCCAACGGCTTGCTCTGTGGAAATGTGGCCTCCATTTCCACATCCACCAAGCAAAAGAGAGCTAGTAATAAACTCAGCTCCTCGGGTTGTTGTGAAAGTCAAGTTTGGGAGTTAAAGTTCAAGGATTAAATTCAAGAGGCTTGTCAAGCTCTTAGAACAGTGATTGGCACAGAGTAAGTGCTTTGTTGAGTGTAAGTGATTTCTTTTTTTTTTTTTTTTTACAAAAGGATGGATGCCCCGCTTGCAGAGCTCACAAGCTGGGGGTGCGGGTGCCCCTCTTCCTAGTCTTGTGTGCCCAGTGAGACCCCAGCCCAGCCTGCAGGGTCGTCAGGATGGGGGCAAGTGCCCAGCAGCCTCCGAGGCCCTGAACCAGAGCGACAGGGCCTTTCACCCTCATTTAGTCCCCCACACTTCACGCCCCTGGCTGGGGTCTTGAAGAAGCCCGGCTGAGAAAGGCAAAGACCTCCTTGCACGCCTGGCTGCTGTTCCAAGGCCAAGACTCAGGAGAGGGCAGCCAAGTCAGGAAGCGCCCCAGACGGCCTGCAGGGAGAGTCCGGGGTCGGCACCAGGGGCCCCCAATGCCCACCCCCAGGCTTCTGGCTCTTACCCATAAATGTCCACCAGGGTCTCGACTCCAGCCACACACACGGCACTGGTGGGGTGTTCCAGGGACACGCGCACAATCCTCTGCAGAGACATGCTGGCCTCTACCTGGGCTTGAGCCTCAGATGCCCCTTGGCATGTGGTTTAAAAGACCCTGGCCCCGCCCCGCCAGCCCCAGATGCTAGTTCATTGGCTCCAGTCCCAGAAGCCCCGCCCCTTCCCGGAGCCACGAGCTCAGGATTGGCGGGAAAAAGCCGGGAGTTCGCATATGAACCTGTGGCTCCCACCCAGGCCCGCAGACAGTTAATTTCTCACTTTAGGGGGAGAACGTTAAGTCCCTTAGGTACCTGGCCAGGGCACCAGGACCCTGGAGGGGTCACAGGTGCAGAGTGTTGATCAGGGGACCATTCTCGATTTCCACTCTCAGCCTCTTCACCCTCTTTTTCTGTCTTTTCAGAGACAAGATGTTGTCAGTGGGGAGCTTCTCTGCCGTGCTGGGAAAACTGGTGAAAATGCAGATCCCCAGGTCCAGCCTCCAACTTGATAAGCAGCCTGGCATCTGGAGTCTTGTGTTTTTTTTTGCACCACTTTTCAAGTCTTTATTGAATCTGTTACAATATTGCTTCTGTTTTATGTTTTGGTTTCTGATCCTGAGGCATGTGTGACCTTAGCTCCCCAACCGGGGGTCAGACCTGCACCCTCTGCCCCAGAAGGTGAAGTCTCAACCACCAGATCCCCAGGGAAGTCCCCTGGAATTTTTGTTTTTTTACAAGCAGCCCTATAGCATTTCTGAACTGAACTGAACTATAGCATTTCAAGGCATTTTGAGGAACACCAGTCTTTTTCTTAAGAGCATGGGTTTTTCAGGCTGGATTGCCGCCCTGCCGCAATTACTTCCTGAGTGACCAGGGGCAAGTCATTTAATTGCTCTGTGCCTCAGTTTGGCATCTGAAAAATGGTCATTGTGAGGGTTAATGGGGACAACGTGAGAAGAGCTCTAGTGTGGAGCTCAGCATTATTTTATTATGGGTGTTGTTGTTATTGTTATCATTATTATTATTAGATGCAAAAAGCTTCTGGAAACACCCTCTGGCCAGGAGGAGCATAGAAGGTCAGAGCAGGAAGGCTCCCACTTGTCAGGTGGGGAGACTGAGACCGGGGAGGGCATTTGGCCGCCTGACACGGTGGGAGCAAGGTCTCTGGGAGAGGAGTCTTGGGCTGGGACCCAGGCTCCACCAGGCGCCGGCTATGTAGCCCTGGGGCTTTGTCCCCTCGTGGTGCCCTCATCCGTGGACAATGCGGCTAGGCCCCAGCCCAGCAGAGATAATAGCAGACACACCCTGCCCAGGGAGGCCCAGAAGGTGCTGAACAGAAGTTTCCTCCCTCCTCCCTGGTGATGCTAACAGTCTGGGGCAGGGTGGGGACAGGATCTGACCCCGAGTCCCCGGCTGGGGCTGTTTGCACAAGTTCCGGGATCTCAGCAAGTCCAAGACGGGTGCTCCGGTGCCCCACGCGGTCTGCAGAGGGTGTTCTTCGCAAGGAGGGAGGCTGGTTCCAGTGAAAGCTTTGCCTTTCGGGCTGTAAAATGGCTCGGGGGCTGAGCCTGCTCTGGCAGCAGTCAGAGCTCAGGAGGAAACGCCGGGCAGGAGACTTAGCCTGTCTGTGGACAGTTGGGAAAACAGACGCACAAACCACGGCATCCCTCTGGGCCTGGCCCGCTGTGCAGGGACAGGACCAGCCTCCTGATCAGAGCCCCGGAGCTCTGTACGTGGAGGTGGACCCCTGCTTCCCCTCCCCCCAGAGAACGCATGCCAGCTTTTAGAAGGAGATCTGTGGTTTAGTCAGACTAAAGTGTCTATGACTGACAGGCAGCCAGTTTTTGCTTTTTAGTCCACAACAAACCTCAAATAAGGTGAATGAGTGAGCGAGTGTCAAAGGAGCATTTCAAGGCAGCACCAAGGATGTAGGATACCTTCAGGCCTCCGAAATCAGACCACTGAGGCCAGGTAGCTTAGTAGGTTTCGAGGCAGGAATGAAAGGGAATCACAGTGGCTTGTGGCCCTGAACATCAGTCCTGCTGGGGACTGTCCCACGCTGCGGACAGACCCCCCCAACCCTCTACCTTCTCTGAGAGAGGAAGCAGACAGCCCAGGGAAGGGAGAGGGATTAAGAGATAGGATCCACCCTCCTCTGATAACCGTCTTAGCAAAGCAGGAAGCCTTAGGGCAACGGTCATGTGCTGGCCATTCTGCTGTGTCAGCCTGCCTGCCTGGCACTAGGGGCTCTCCCAGCTGGGTAGGAGCTGCCCATGGCCAGTGGAAGTTGAGCCAAGGAGCTGATAGCATAGTGGGGGGAACTGAAAACAGCCCTCCCCGCCCCCGCCCACAACCTCCACCATACTGACTTCCCCCGCCTCCTGCTCACGGCCCAGAGAACAGAAGCAAAGAGACAGGCCAAGGAAGACATGCGTGTTGACATTTTTATTCATCAGAAGGAAGGTGACCGGTCACCTGGAACATTCTCAGAGGGAGCAGCCGTTCCAGAGCTCCCGGCCCCCATGCCCTCCGGAAGGCCCGCCCCGCCCTCCCCGTCCCTCATAACGCCCGCTCCCCTCCCGCCAGCGGCCCTTACCCCGAACCCTGGCTGCACACCTTTGGCAGCTGAAGAGCCGCCTTCCCCTCTTGGCTCAGCCCAGGGACATCAGGATGGTGAGCGGAAGGCGCCCAGGTTAGACCAGGGCGTGCAAATCGGGTTCCGCGGAGCCTCCTGGAGGGGCAGGAACCAGGCACCCCGCCCCGCCCCCGAAACCAGAGCCGCTCGGTTTTCATCCATTTCACAGGCCAATATCTGTGGTCGAGGCGCCTCTGATGGCCAAGTGGTCCATGGTTAAGAGGGTTTAAAGGGCAGGAGGCTCGGTCTGAGTCTCAGTGGGAACCAGGGGCTCAGAGCTTCGAGGCTGGCCCCAGAGACTGGGGGGAGGAAGGCAGGCGGGTTCCCCCTGCCCCTGCTTGTCGCGGGAGGCCCCCAGCCCTGTGCGCCGCCGGCTTGCCTGTGCCCGTCTCGGTGCCCTCACCCGGGGCCAGGCTGCCAGCTCCCCGTGGCAGCTCCGCCTTCCCTCCCGGGGGTGGGGGGCGCACACAGGGCCCTTCCTCACAGGTGGAACCCAAGTCGCATGCCGGGTGGCAGAGCTGCTGGGAAAGACTGGGCGAGCCTTCCCTCCCACTGCCTGCAGAGCCAGGGGAATAATTAAGGGCTATTAAAGGAAATTAAACCGCACCCGCAGAGATAACCTAATGGTCCCTCCCACCCTCTCTGACATCGGGGCCTCCCCTCCTTGCTGGGTCTGGATCAGCCAGGCCTGATCTCACTCGGAGCCCAGACTTCAAAGCCTGGGAGGCTGCGGGGGCGGAAGCGGGTCCCCCTCCCGCCAGGCCTGCCTCCTCGCCCTGGCCTCTCCGTGTTGTCTGAGCCAGATAATTAAAGGCTTTCCAAACAGGAAACAAGCACCCTTCTGAGGATGGAGGCAGGCATTAACAGGGGTTTTGATGCCTTTTCTTTTTAAAACAGGCCCAGGGACACCGAGTTTTCCTGTCCTGATTTGCCTGTGTAAATATGGTTGAGGGATGCCGGGAGGTTACAGCCTGGGGGTCTGCTGCAGGAGACAGTAGCTGGTAAAGGAAAGAGGGGCCCCAAGTCCCTCTTCCTGGTCTTACTCGAGTCTCAGGTGGCCTAGAGACCCAGGGCCCAGGCCTTGTGGGCCCCATTCTTGGTGCAAACACGGAGGGAATCATCTCAGAACCGAGGTGGGCAACTGAAGTTGAGGCACCCCCGAGGGCACGCGTGACCACCCCGGACCGTGCTAAGGCTGCTGACCATCTCCAGAACCTCTGGGAGCCATGGGTGGGGAAGAGGCAAGGGGGCGAGGAGGGCCATCCTTCTCGAGCTGAGTGGCGGTGACCCTCCCTGTATCCTGGTACCCGTGGCGACTAGCACGCTTGGGGGCGCTTGCGGGGGGGCGCACACGGCCCCCCGAGGATGGCGGCCAGGTGGAGGCTCTTCACGCTGGCTGGCTTCCCTGGCGGGGGGTCGGGAGGACGCCGGGCGGGCTGGCTCAGGGCACCACGTGCCACCACTTGAAGGGGAAGGGCTTCCGGCGCACGTTGGTGCCGCAGTGGATCTCCCCGAGCAGCTTGTGGTAGGCTAAGTAGTCGTCGATGAAGGTGCAGTGGAGGCCCAGCGGCTCCAGCAGGGACCGCACCTCCTCCTCCAGGCAGCAGCGGCCGTTGATGATGGGCCCGAAGGGCTTGGGGATGCCCAGGTGCCGGCCTAAGACCACCATGTTCACCTGCGGGGAGGGGGCGAGAAAGAGGCCTTGCTGCCGGGGCCGCGCTACACCTGGGCCCCTTCTTGGTCCAGGTTTGGGCAGACCCACCCCCAGGGCCTGCTCGTCTCCTCTCTCATCCCTGGGCACCAAGGGTGGCCCTCAGAACTAGGGCCTCTGGAAGCAGCAAAGATACAGATGCATAGTTGGAAGAGAGGGTTGATAACAGGCTGGGTTTGATCCCTGGTCAGGGAACTAAGATCCCACATGCCACGCGGCATGGCCCAAAACTAAAAAGTAATGATGATAACAGGCAGGGCTGCCAGTAACATACGTGGTAATGTCACACCAGTAAAAGTCACCCTTCCTCCAACACTTTCCTTGTATCAGAAGATTAGATAACAGTTCTGTTAGAACAAGACTTGACCATCATCTGCCAGAAAACTTGTTGAGCAGAAGTGCCCATCTACAGGTGCACGGGTCACAGGTGTGCAGCGTCTGTGCAGAACACATCGTGCTCGGCCGTTCCTGGAGCCCTGATCATGGCTACCGTTTCCTGAGCATGCTCCAGGTGCCAGGTAGCATCAGTAAACCTCACAGCCTCGCTGCAAGGCCATGCCTTGGACAGGTTAATAAGGGCACACAACCAGAGGACGGGGAGACTGAATTGTGACTCAGGTCTGACTCATGCCGACGCCGCACTCCCTTCCCTCTGCCAGAGCACAGCGCTGCGGCTGCCGGGGCGCTGAGAGGTGGGGGCAAGGGGGCAGCTGTGTTTGTCTCCCTGGAGGGGGCCCTAATGAGGGGAAGGGAAGTCTGCCTGTTGCAAGCAGCGGAGGCTTCTCAGAGGCTTCTCAGAGGCTTCTCAGAGGGTCTGGCCCTAACGGCCGGCCCGAGGAGCTGTCCGTGGCGTTCAGAGGGACACTGGCTCGCTGGGTCATCTCAGGGTCGGGTGGGCGGTCTGACGCACGCCTCGTCCCTGGCCCCACTCCCTCCAGCCTGCCCTGCAGGGCCATCCGCTGCCAGGACCAATGTGGAGCTGGGAGGTCCGGCGGTGTCAGTCCCATGGCCTTGCCCTGCGCTGCCTTGCTGCCCGCTAATGGGCCGGAACATCAGGGATGGAAGGGGGGCATGCAGAGGGGCACAGTGCGGGGGGAAGACCCGAGGCTGGCATTCAGGGATGCGGCCAGCCCGGCCCTGCTCCCCGAGGACTCGGGGGACAGCAGGCCAATCCATCTGCTCCCTGGAGACCCCAGGCAATGACCTCTGTGCTCCAACAGGCTCTCTCTGCGTCTGACAAACGGGGGTTAACCGAGCGTTCCCTGAGAGTCCTCCGGTGTGGACACACCGGGGTCCTCTAGCTGGGTCTGTCCTGCAGCCGGAAGATGCCCATAAAGGGCGGCGTTTCGGAGAGGGGGCTCCCAGCAGGTGTGGACAAGGCTGCACCCCAGGGAGGGCGACCACGGCTGTGGGCGCCCCCCTCCAGCCTCAGCAGAGCCGGAGCCAGGCCGACCTCTGGGGCTGGGATGCCTGGCGCAGTGGCATTAGCCGCAGGTGGTGCTGACCGAGTAGAAATCTGCTCTTCAGTCGCACTGGCCACATTTGAAGCGCTCAGAAGCCACATGTGGCGGCTTCCACGTCACGCTGGCGTAGAAGGCTGCCGTCGCCCGAGAAGGCTCTGGCGGCAGCGCCTCAGAGCAGCGGTGCTCAGCCGGGCCGGCGTTGCCTTTCGGGGAGCGTTTCGAGCATCCTACGGTTCACAGGACATCCCCCACCCCCAGCAGACGGAACCTTCAGCTCCGGATATCAGCAGAACCGAGGGTGTGAAGGAGCCCACAGCGAGGGGTGAGGAGTGAACGCGTCCTGCCTGAATCCAATCAGGACCTCACGATTCACGCCCCATCCTTGGCTTGTCCAGCGACAGGGATTCGAGCTAGAGCCCCCAGGCTGAAGGGGGAGGGTCTCCCGTCCTGGGAGCCCCTACTCGCTGTTGCCAATGCCTCCACATCCTTTCCCAGGGGGTTGAGGGGCACTCTGGGCAGCAGGGGCCCCAGCCGTGAGATCCCAGTGGCTCATCTGCTGCTCAGCTGCCCGCGTTACTGACAGCCAGGCTGCCCCTGGGGAGCAGGACAGGCAGCCAAGGCACCCGAGCAAAAGCTTGGAGCACTGGACCCAAACCAGGCTCCCGCTCTCCATTTTCAGGGGAAAAGTGCTCCATCCTGGGGCCACCCTGGGCACCACAGGGTGTCTGGCTGTCTGTGGCCTCCACCCACCAGATGCTGTGGCATCCTCCTCGTGGAGCAGAGTGCCCCGAGGCAGGCAAAGTCACCCTGGTGGGAACCTGTGGTGAAGATGCTCTCTATCTGCCCCCAAAGGTGAGTCCTGCAGAGGCCCTCGGACAGGGAGGGCTTCTCCCCCGGACCCCCGACTGGCCGCCCACCAGGACTCCCGGGCCCCCAGGGCAGAAGGAACCCCACCTCCCTTGGCACCCTCACCATGTCGGGGAAGAAGGCTTCTGCATGGGCATCCTTCAGGGAGAACAGCTGCGGGATGTCCACGATGTCCTGCTCGGTGAGGCCCAGCTCCCGCTTCAGCACCTCCCGGTTCCAGTCGATGCACCTCTGGGGGGTGAGGGGAGAGGCCCCAGAGCCCAGGGAGCCGGGAAGGGGCAGCGTCAGCTGAGCCCTTTAGCTCAGGCCATCCCCACGCAGGCCCCCTGCGCCCTTCAGCTGGTGTGAGCCTCACGACAGCTTTCTGCCACTGCTACCCCGGATGGGACACTGAGGCTCGAGAGACCTGCCCAAGGGCACAGAGCGAGGAAGGAGTGGGCCTGGGGTTTGCACCCCAGCGCTTTCTGGTTCCTTGAGTGCCTGCTGCCACCCCCCCGGCCACAGCCAGGCTCACGCTCTCGCCCCGCTCAGCGGGCAGGGGAGAAGCGGGCCTCTTCGCACTGACTGCGTGGACTCTGCCAGGCCTGCCCCGGGCACACTCAGGCATGGGCCCCCCACTCCTGGGGCCTACTCCCACCCCATCTCCTCATTAAGTCTCCCGGACCCCCACCTTCCCACCCCTCACCCCTGCAGACCCCCACCTCTCCCGTCTCACAACACTTCTCGGGGGAGTCAACATTACTCCATAGAAGCCCATCGTTTCCCCAGAATGGACCAAGACCTCCCCCGTCACAGTAGCACGACGGTGTCTGTTCCATCAGACTGTGGGTCCCAAGAGAGAGGCCCTGCCCTGCCCACAGGCCTCAGCAGCCCCAGGAGAGTCCCCACCCCAGCGGTTCCCGGGGCTGCTCCCCCCTCCACTCCCCTCACCTGTGCGTAGAGGTTGTCATTCCTGAGACGCCTGTCGGCCAGCATCTCGTTGATGCTTCTCTTCACCTGGTGCTCTAAGCCTGCAAGAGAAGCAAGACTGTAGCCGGCTCAGCGAGCACGGCCTCGGGCCGCCTGGGGCCTGGGCTAAACAACCGGGGCCACAAGCTTCCACCCCAGCCCCAGGGTCTGAAGCTAGAACAGAGGAAACCAGGAACTGGAAACCCTGATGGGGCTAAGGTTTGGCATTATAGGGGACTGGAATGCAAAAGTAGGAAGTCAAGAAACACCTGGAGTAACAGGCAAATTTGGCCTTGGAGTATGGAATGAAGCAGGGCAAAGACTAATAGAGTTTTGCCAAGAGAACGCACTGGTCATAGCAAACACCCTCTTCCAACACAACAGAAGACTCTATACATGGACATCACCAGATGGTCAACACCAACATCAGATTGATTATATTCTTTGCAGCCAAAGATGGAGAAGCTCTATACAGTCAACAAAAACAAGACCGGGAGCTGACTGTCGCTCAGATCATGAACTCCTTATTGCCAAATTCAGATTTAAATTAAAGAAAGTAAAGAAAACCACTAGACCATTCAGGTATGACCTAAATCAAATCCCTTATGATTATACAGTGGAAGTGAGAAATAGATTTAAAGGACTAGATCTGATAGATAGAGCGCCTAATGAACTGTGGACGGAGGTTCGTGACATTGTACAGGAGACAGGGATCAAGACCATCCCCATGGAAGAGAAATGCAAAAAAGCAAAATGGCTGTCTGAGGAGGCCTTACACATAGCTGTGAAAAGAAGAGAAGTGAAAAGCAAAGGAGAAAAGGAAAGATATAAGCATCTGAATGCAGAGTTCCAAAGAATAGCAAGAAGAGATAAAAAAGCCTTCCTCAGCAATCAGTGCAAAGAAATAGAGGAAAACAATAGAATGGGAAAGACTAGAGATCTCTTCAAGAAAATTAGAGATATCAAGGGAACATTTCATGCAAAGATGGGCTCGATAAAGGACAGAAATGGTATGGACCTACAGAAGCAGAAGATATCAAGAAGAGATGGCAAGAATACACAGAAGAACTGTACAAAAAAGATCTTCATGACCCAGATAATCACGATGGTATGATCACTGACCTAGAGCCAGACACCCTGGAATGTGAAGTCAAGTGGGTCTTAGAAAGCATCACTATGAACAAAGCTAGCGGAAGTGATGGAATTCCAGTTGAGCTATTTCAAATCCTGGAAGATGATGCTGTGAAAGTGCTGCACTCAATATGCCAGCAAATTTGGAAAACTCAGCAGTGGCCACAGGACTGGAAAAGGTCAGTTTTCATTCCAATCCCAAAGAAAGGCAATGCCAAAGAATGCTCAAACTACTGCACAATTGCACTCATCTCACACGCTAGTAAAGTAATGCTCAAAATTCTCCAAGCCAGGCTTCAGAAATACATGAACCGTGAACTTCCAGATGTTTAACCTGGTTTTAGAAAAGGCAGAGGAATCAGAGATCAAATTGCCAACATCTGCTGGATCATCAAAAAGGCAAGAGAGTTCCAGAAAAACATCTATTTCTGCTTTATTGACTATGCCAAAGCCTTTGACTGTGAGGATCACAATAAACTGGAAAATTCTGAAAGAGATGGGAATACCAGACCACCTGACCTGCCTCTTGAGAAACCTATATGCAGGTCAGGAAGCAACAGTTAGAACTGGACATGGAACAACAGACTGGTTCCAAATAGGGAAAGGAGTACATCAAGACTGTATATTGTCACCCTGCTTATTTAACTTATATGCAGAGTACATCACGAGAAATGCTGGACTGGAAGAAGCACAAGCTGGAATCAAGATTGCCAGAAGAAATATCAATAACCTCAGATATGCAGATGACACCACCCTTATGGCAGAAAGTAAAAAGGAACTAAAGAGCCTCTTGAAGAAAGTGAAAGTGGAGAGTGAAAAAGTTGGCTTAAAGCTCAACATTCAGAAAACAAAGATCATGGCATCTGGTCCCATCACTTCATGGGAAATAGATGGGGAAACAGTAGAAACAGTGTCAGACTTTATTTTTCTGGGCTCCAAAATCACTGCAGATGGTGACTGCAGCCATGAAATTAAAAGACGCTTACTCCTTGGAAGGAAAGTTATGACCAACCTAGATAGCATATTCAAAAGCAGAGATATTACTTTGCCAACAAAGGTCCGTCTAGTCAAGGCTATGGTTTTACCAGTGGTCGTGTATGGATGTGAGAGTTGGACTGTGAAGAAAGCTGAGCGCCGAAGAATTGATACTTTTGAACTGTGGTGTTGGAGAAGACTCTTGAGAGTCCCTTGGACTGCAAGGAGATTCAACCAGTCCATTCTGAAGGAGACCAGTCCTGGGATTTCTTTGGAAGGACTGATGCTAAAGCTGAAACTCCAGTACTTTGGCCACCTCATGCAAAGAGTTGACTCATTGGAAAAGACTCTGATGCTGGGAGGGATTGGAGGCAGGAGGAGAAGGGGACGCCAGAGGATGAGATGGCTGGATGGCATCACTGACTCTATGGACATGAGTTTGAGTGAACTCCGGGAGTTGGTGATGGACAGGGAGGCCTGGCGTGCTTCGATTCATGGGGTTGCAAAGAGTCGGACACAACTGAGTGACTGAACTGAACTGAAATCCTGGTGATGGATTATAAGCTCCTTGGGAGAGGACTCCTGAGCTCATGGAGGCCCTAAATAATTGCAGTGTGTGCATGCTAAGTCGCTTCAGTCCTGTCCAACTCTTTGGGACCCTATGGGCTATAGCCCGCCAGGCTCCTCTGTCCATGGGATTCTTCAGACCAGAATACCAGAGTGAGTTGCCATGCCCTCCTCCAGGGGATCCTCCCAACCCAGGGATCGAGCCCATGGTTCTTACGTCTCCTACGTTGGCAGGCAGGTTCTTTACCGCTAGTGCCCCCTGGAAGCCTAGTAATTACAGTACAGCTACTCATTGGAAAAGACTCTGATGCTGGGAGGGATTGGGGGCAGGAGGAGAAGGGGATGACAGAGGATGAGATGGCTGGATGGCATCACCAACTCGATGGACAGAGTCTGAGTGAACTCCGGGAGTTGATGATGGACAGGGAGGCCTGGCGTGCTGCAATTCATGGGGTCGCAAAGAGTTGGACACGACTGAGCGACTGAACTGAACTGAACCATTATTGAACACCCACTGTGCTCTGGGACTCCTATTATATTTATTATTGATTGATCATTCCAGCAATGCTGGATCAGGTTGGTTATCACAGCGCATTCAGAAAGAGGAAACAGAGGCCCTGGGAGGTTCAGAACGCACCCTTGATCCCAGAGTCAGCAGGCGGAGGCTGGGCTCTGGATCCAAACCTGCCCTTGCGGAAGGCTGCGCCACATGCCTTCCAGCGCTGCATGCCCCAGGTGAGAACACTGAGCTCCATGGTGGGGAAGGCGGGGATGCTCAGGGGCCAGCTAGGTCTGTAGAGGGGGCTCCACAGAGAGGCCCTGAGCACCCTCCTGGCTCCGCACCTCTTCCCCTCCCTGCTGCATAACCCTGGGCAAGCCTTCTCCTCTCTGAGCCTCAGTTTCCTCCTCCGTGGAAGGGGATACAGAGAAGAGGTCGGATGATCTGATTGGGCAAGCGGGCGGAAGTGTCTGCAGACAGGCATGAGGGAGGGCCCATAGCTTCCTGCTTCTTTCTCCTCTTGGGCGGTGGCCAGGAGCAGCCCCGCGCTGGAGGGGGCCGCTGTGCCTGGGGCAAGCCGCGGGCCGTTGGCTTCCATCCCTGGCCCAAGCAAGGGAAAGCCCTCATCTTTGGCTCCCATAAGGATGTTGGGAAGATCAGTGATGAACTCTGAGCTGAGAGCTGGCAGACAAAGGGCCTGTAAGCGCAGCCTGGCCATGATGGGCATCAGTGGTGCCCAGGGCTGGCAGCCAGAGGGCAGGATCTGGTGGGGTAATGGGCTCACTGGCACTCACCGTCAAACTGGGCTGCTTCCCCATAGCCCTCCTCTTTCTTCTTTTGGAACAGTTTGAGGCACGCGCTGGGGCTGGCCAGGAGAAGCCGGAAACCCTGGCACGGAGGAGGAGGAGTGGCTCAGTGGACAGGCACCCCCCGAGGCACGCGCCCCCGACTCAGGAGGGGCTTGGGTTCCCAGGCCACACTGCACGTGGCGGTCCCCCGTCCATCTCCCCCACCAGCCACAGGCCTGTCCGAAGTTCCGATCCTCCAAGCCACGCCACACTTCCAGACATTTGTCCGTGACCTTCTCCTCGCCTGGAAGCCCTTCCCCATTTTGCCCACCAAGAAACTTGACCACTGGTCACTAGGAGGCCTCCCCTCCCGGCTGCCTGTCCCCCGTGGGCTGTGCCCTCCTTGGTCACCTCTGGAAGGAAGTGAGTGTCTGACATGTTGGTCCAGTGCCCGCCATCTGGAAGTCTCACCCTGCTAGTTAACTACCCTTCTGAGCCTCGGTTTCTCCATCTATAAAATGGGGGCAATGATCATAGTGCCCTCTTCTTGGGTTGCTAGAGGATTCAACACGTTAAGACATGCACACCTAATACGTGCTCGGTAAATGTTACCAATTATTACCAGTGTCATTCCTGGGTCTTGGCTGAGAGGTTTGGATCAGAGCAGATACCCAGTAAGTGTGAAAATGGGTACACGAATCATCAGAATATGAGTGCCCTGCCGACCCGGGCTCTGACCTCCTCCAGGAAGCCTGCCCGGATGCACACCGCCTGGCCCAAAGGGCATCTGACCCCAGGCTTTCTGTGGACGGAGGTCATGACCCAGTGTCAGGTGGCCTCGCCCTCTCCCGCCCCATCGGATCAGGGTGGGGCAGGGTGGCTGAGGCAGGAGGAGGGGGGACTTACCTTTTGGTCGGAGGTGGGCACAAAGCTGAGGAACTCGTCCACGTGGCCCACAGAGAGCCAGTCGGAGTAGACCTCCACGGGCGCCTGCACCTGCTGGGCACCCAGGAAGCCACGTACCACCTTGGCCATGCGCCGCCCGCCAGACCTGCTGGGGGAGAGTGCAGGGTGCCCTCGCGCCCGCCGTGTGCCAGCGCACTGCAGGCCCTTCCCAAGCCCTGCCCAGGCCTCCGTCAGCGCTCTGAATGGGCCTCTTCAGTCCCCGCATCCCGGCCCCAGTCTCCAGCTGCTTCCAGGGACTGTCCATCCTGAGCACCACACGAGAGCCTGTCCCTCCCTCACCCCCAGGTACCCTCCCCTGCCCACAAAACAGTCAAATGAGAGCCCTCCCTCTGCCAAAGAGAACTGGAGACCCTCATCTCAGCTCCCGAGATGCAGAGAGGGTCAGCTCCTCACCGAGGCCCTCAGCCTTTGCTTCCCAATACGACCAGAACCTGGCAAGGCACCCCCACCTGCTCAGTCCAGCATGTCCCATCTCTCACTTTCTTCGTGTTTAACTCCAGGGTCGCCTTCTTCCTCTACATGGACTTTGGAAATGGCAATGACCCTCCCACTCATTCCCGAGCTCTATTTTTCTTTACAGTCCTTGGTGCTACTTGGCACACTGGACATTTCGTTTGCTGTCTGGCATCTCACTAAGCTCCCAAAGAGCCTGTATTTCCCTGCATCCCTAGCACCTCTTATAGAACAGATGCTCAGACATATTTGTGAAGGTCTGTTGGACAGCTGCGTAAGAGTCCACAGTCTATATAACTCGAATGCGTCATCGACAGAACCAGAAGGGAGACCCAACCCACAGTGACACATGAGACATTGATTTGATTTGGGGGATGGGAACGTGGAAAATGTTTTCCCTGTATTTCTATTATTTTAACATAGTGTTGGCAATTTTAAAAGACCTGAGATGGTGGAAAGGAATGAGACTTCGGAAATTATTCATGAGCAGAAAGCAGGAATCGGAAACGCATCAGGGGGAGGGGGACAGAGCCCTAACCTAAGCCTGACCCCCCTTGGGGCTCTGCGGCCCTCTGCCTGGTGGCCGGGGATGGGCCGGATGACTCCCGCTCTAGGAAGCGTCAGACCTGGCCTCTGAGTCACATCAGAGCTGCCACCAGGAGGCAGAATTGCCCCAAGATCGGTTTAAATGTGAGGCGCAGAGCATGGAGAGCTCAGGGCAGTGGGAAGGAGCGGGCCTTTGCTGAGCCCCTCCTGCGCGTCTGCCGGGGGCTCCTCACACTCGGCATCTTACGTAATCCCCATGACGACCCTGTGAGGTGTGTACAAGTACCAGGCCCAGGTCGTGATCTGAGCGCACCCCCCACACCCTCTGCTCACTCTGCTCCACCCCTCTGGCCTCCTTGCTGGTCCTCTGATGTCTCCAGCTCATCCCCGCCTCGGGGCCTTTGCACTCCCTTCACATTCTCCTCCCAAACAGCTACATCTTTAACGTCTCATTTCCTTCAGGGAAATGTCAGCCTCCCACCATGCTTCTTCTCTTTAACACACTGTATTTGATTTACTTATTCATCACGGTGGCTTATTGTCTGTTTCTCTCTGCTAGAAGGTATGCAGGTGGTCCGTTTTGTTCGCTGCTAAGCTCAGAAGCCGAGACAAGAATATAGGACAGCAGCCTGGAGTTAAATTTTAATTTGGGGTCCAAAGAGGAAATCTGATTTCTGACTATTTGGCTGACTTGCTGTGTGATCCTAAGTGGTAGCTGTCCCTCTCTGAGCCTCAGGGCCCCATCTGTCCACCAAGACCTTTGCTCCTGGTTTTCAACACGATGGCCAATGGAGTGGGACCCAGATGTGCTGGAGACCCTGCATCTTCCTGTCTGGGGTCCTTGCTCTGGGCCTGGGAGTTTCTAGAACATTTTTTTTATCCCCAGCACTGGGCCTCAGACCTGGCATATAAGAAGTCTCCATATGTATTTATTGAATTGACAGATGCATGCATGAATGGGTGTGTCCTCTTCTCTAAACCTCAACCTTCTCATCTGTAAAATAGGGATCGTAGTCATCCCAGCCTCATAAGGCTGTTGTAAAAATCAATGGGTGTGATCTGGGTAAAGCACCGTGTTCATGGCATGTAGGTGATCAATAACTTTGATCCATTGAGTTCCAACCTGCTTCATGGCAGATCCACTGCTAGGGGTCCAGCTAAATAATATCTAAGCATTTGGAAGGTGCTTAATCTGAGTTCTTTTATCCCCAGGAACAGCTATTATACAGCTTCAGTTCAGTTCAGTCGCTCAGTCGTGTCCGACTCGTTGCAACCCCATGAACCGCAGCATGCCAGGCCTCCCTGTCCATCACCAGCTCACGGAGTTTACCCAGACTCATACGACAGGGATTTTTTTTTTATGAGCCCATTTCACTGATGAGGAAACTGAGGAATGAAGTATAGAATAATTTGTTCATTTAACCATGTGCCTGATTTATCCCCAGTACCTTCACCAGTGCCTGGCACATAGTTGCTGTGAAGTCGCTCAGTCGTGTCTGACTCTTTGCAGCCTCATGGGCTGTAGCCCACCAGGCTCCTCCATCCATGGGATTTCCCAGGCAAGAATGCTGGGTTGGGTTGCCGTTTTCTCCTCCAGTGAAACTTCCCCACCCAGAGAGCAAATGCATCTCCTGCATTGCAGGCAGATTCTTTACCACTGAGCCCCCAGGGAAGCCCTGCGCATAGTAGGCATATAATAAATATTTTTAAATGAAGTAATCAAGCACCTGCGAGGTACCAGGCCCTGTGGTAGGCACCGGTCAGGCCCTGTGCCCCAAATCATGTGGCCAGTGAGTGGCAGAGCCAGGACTCAAACCCAGACACACCGGATGTTCAGAGCCTGTGCGCCTTCCCCTCAGATCCCTCCGGGAGGCACAGAATGACTCCCCAGATGTCCAGGGCCTTCTGCGCCCAGGGCTGTGGGCAGGATCCGGCCCCAGGGCGGGGCTGGGCTTGAGTCACCAGCAAGGTGAATGGACTCCTCCAGTCCTGGCCAACCTCAGCCCGGGGCATCCAGCCTGGGCACCCAGCTTCACACCTGGGTTGGCACCAGGAAGCCTCACCTGACCCAGAACGCTGAGGCTGCCAAGGTCACCCTTTGAGGCTGGGTGACCTTCCCTCAGCATCTGAGGCTGCTCCAGGCCCAAGACCAGACAGCCAGGGCTTGGAGAGGCAAGCGGGGGTACACCTGAGCTCCAGGCCAACCCCACAAACAGGGAAAGGCCACCTCTGGGGCCTGCGGTGGGCTCAGTCTTTAGGCAGGAAGCAGGGGCTTACACTGGGATCCCTGGGCTACACACCCCATTCTTCAACTGTCCGCAGGCTGGGTGGGGACCCTGGGGACCCTCCCAAGAGGATTTAACAGACACTGTCATCCGTCTGGAGCCCTAAACCCTAAATACCTTGTTTCCTGCTCAATGACAGCTGCCCAGGGTGGGACCCCCCGAATCGCGTCTGTCAGCTGGTGTCCTGACTGCGGCCGCATGGTGACACCTGCCCCCTTTCCCACTGTTGCAGGACAGCACTTATTTTATCTCCTCCCCAATCTCCTCCCCAGAGAAGTCAAGGATCCATTCCTACTTCTGTGCTGGATTATTTATCACCTCCTTGCTCTTCTGATGTTTCAAAAGCAGCCAGAAATCTGCTTTTTATATGAAGGTTCCTGATATATATATGTTTAATGTTGGCGACTGGGCTTCCCCACTGGCTCAGTGGTAAAGAACCCGCCTGCCAATGCAGGAGTCTGGGGTTCAATCCCTGGGTCAGGAAGATCCCCTGGAGAAGGAAATGGTGACCCAGTCCAGTGTTCTTGCCTGGAGAATCCTATAGACAGAGGATCCTGGAGGACTGTAGCCCACAGGGTCACAAAGAGTTGGACACCACTGAGCAACGAAACAGCAGCAGCAATGTTGGGGACTAATTATGCCCGTAAAGTTCTAGGCACGTCAGAAGTCTGTGGGCCACTAGTTTGGTTTTTCCAAAGATTCTGTGAGCTTTTCGATCTAAGATTCCAGTCCTCTGAGTCTTTGATTCTAGGAGTCCATGCAGGAAGTTAGGACCACTTCTCAGACTGAAGAGCTGTGTCTGTGTCTGTGGGGGGGTGGGGGATAGATGCCGCCTTGCATGCCCCGGGCCCCCCCAGAGCCTCCAGCCCCATGCCCTACCCGCTCCCCGGCTTCTCACCTGGGGAGGCAGCTGCCGATGAGGATCCGGCCCAGGGGATACTCCTTGCCCTCCACCACAACTGGAGGGCTGACGTCCAGGTTGCCAAAGGAGTCAAGGCCAGAGACACCGGTGGACTGGATTTCCCGGGTTACATATCCAAAGTCAGGACCCTAGGGGAGAACCAGGAAAATCCACACCCCACCCCCGCCAAGGAGGGGTCAGTTTGAACAGGAAGAGACAGCTCTCGGGGTAGGGGCCGAGTGGTGCTCCTGCAGGAATCCACTCCCTAGAAACAACCTCTATTCGATTTTCACAAGGTCTCTCTGTTCCTTGAGCGTTGTGCTATTGAAACCCACCCCCCCAAAAAAGACGATAGATTCATGCATGGGCATAACTGACTCACTTTGCTGCACGCCTGAAACAAACACAGCACTGCTCAGCAACTGTTCTCCAACAGAAAATTAAAAGTTTAAAAAATACGTTCCATTTGGTAAGCAATACCCAAGCCAAGAACAGAACTGTAAGTAGAAAATCTCAAATGTTTGGAAATGAGACAACACATTGTAAAGAACCCGTGGGTCAAAGAAGAAATCAAAGGGGAGATTACACCGTATTTTGAAGTGAGAGGTAATAAGCACGCAGCATGTTAAAACCCGTGGGCATTCCAGTAAATAGCATTTCTTGGGAACGACATAGCTCTAAAATCATTAGGAAGAGAAAGGGTCGAAAAATCTTCGTTTCCGTTTCCAGCTAGGAAAAGAATGGCAAATTAAACCTAAAGGAAGTAGAAGAAAGGAAACGATCAAGACACCAGAAAGACAGTGTTAGTCACTCAGGCACGACCAACTCTTTGTGACCCCATGACTGTAGCCCATCAGGCTCCTCTGTCCATGGGATTCTCCAGGCAAGAATACTGGAGTGGGTTGCCATGCCCCCCTCCAGGAGATCTTCCCAACCCAGGGATGGAACTCACATCTCCTATATCGCAGGCAGAGTTTTTACCATCTGAGCTCCCAGGGTAGAGCAGAGATCAGTGGAAAATACAATGGACTGGTCAAGCCCAGGGCTTGGGGTCAGGCCCTTTGTTGATGCAGACTCAGCCTGCAGGGCTCATGGTCACCTCCCTGGGGACTGACCTCTGACCCGTCTTGGGTGGGGTAACGGCCCTGTTCTGTGTGACCAGGAGCTCCTGGACATCCCTAGTGGAGCCCCCAGGACTCGGGCATTGTCCTGGCCATGGGGGAGGATGCTAGTAAATAGGCGGAGGCGGGTGCTCTGGGGCAGGGACCCCTCAGAAGGCGGCTTAGCCTAGCGGTCAAGAGCAGGGGCCGTGGAGGCGGCCCCTCTGGCTCTACATCTCGGTGCCGCTGCTACCTAGCTCTGTGGTCTCGAGTGCTTAGCCTCTCTGAGCCTCAGTAAGGAGGGAATAATGATAGTACTCGTTCACAGGAGTCCATGTGGATTAAATGAGCAACTGTGAGAAGCTGCGGGGGGGGCCTGGAACTCAGGGCGTGGTCGCTGGAGTGGCTCTTGCCGCCCTCCTGTGCCCGGCAGGCAGCGTGGGGCCTGGCACGTAGTAGGTGTTCAGAAAACACCGACTACTGAGGAGAGGCCCCGGCACACAAGCAGGAACTGTGCGGGTCACTGAGGATGCGTGCCCGCCAAAGCGCAGTTTGCTCTCCCCGGAGCTGACTCGTCTGTTCACAGCCCCTGGGGGGAGACCAGGGCCCCTCCCAGAACAGGGGTGATTTGCATTTCATCTACATACTCCTCCCCAAGCCTCCCCCTAACTCCCCGCTCGCCAGAGCCCCCCTCCTGCGTCCCTTTGCAGCCCCTGAAGGACTGGGGCCAGGCAAGACTGCACAGTGGGTCCCGCAGGGGCAGGCACCCACGGTGGCTGCACTCTGCACTTTGCCACATACCAGTATCCTCTTATAAGGGAAATCCTTCAGGCCTCTGTTTCGGGGGGAGTCGAAGACCACGGGGAAGGCTTTGTGTGGGGCCTCAGTGTAGCCAAACTCCATCTCATCCTGGGAAGGTGAGAAAAAAAGGCCTCTATGACCGCCTCGGTCTCGCATTGAGAAGAGGCTAGCGCCGCAGGCCCGGGGTGGGCAGGGCAGCAGACCTTCCCCAAGACCTCGAGCGGGCAGGAGTTCCCTCGGGGACCCAGCTGGGGGAGGGCTCTGCCTGAGCCAGAGGCCCTGGGGGGAAGCAGGACACACCGAGCGATGCAGGCCGTGGGAGAAGAGGGCTCCCCCAGGCCGCGCGCCCACCCTGAGTCCTGGCAGCCGGCCCAGCTTCTCTAGGGAGACAGAAGCCGGGCGAGAGCCGCAGAGGCCGCTCCCCAAAGCCGGGGTGGGGGACGGGGCTTGGGCTGCCCCCCGCGCCCAGGGCTGCTCCTCGCCCACCTGGATCCAGCGGTCATTTCGGTTCTCAACCCGAGGGCAGATCATCAGCTTGCAGCTGGCTTTCAGTGCCAGATCGGACAAGTCACTCAGAAACTGCGCATTCGGGCCATGAGAGTCTAGGACACTGCAAATCACAGGAGAGGGCAGGGAAGCGGGGCTGCTGACGGCAGCCTTGGGGGTGGACGGAGGGGCCTGGGTGCCGTCCGTGCTGGGCCCGGGCCGCCCTTGGCTCCACACACAGTCCCCACGCTGGAGAGGCTCGTGGGCGAGAGACAGAGACGGACCACGTCCCCACATCCCATCAGGCAGGAGTGATGGGGAGGGGCAGCCCCGGGGCTCTGGGCCCTGCTGAGGAGACCAGGAACTGAGTCTCACGGCCACGGGGACAGTGAGGGGGAGGCGCCCATTTCCTCCTGTCTCTCACAACTGGCCTCAACAAAGGCGAGTCAGCAAAGTGAAAGAAATGGCCCCCTCCTGTCTGAACACCTGAGCCGGCTCACCAGAGCAGACTCATCTGACCACAGCCTTCCTTTTGACTTAAGCTCCAAGTCGTCTACAGCCCTTTCTGGTGGTCTGACCTCCTCTGCAGGGCCCTGGAGTAGCCGTGCCAGTCCAGGCTGCCCTGCCCATCCAGGGGCTTGACAAGGATTCTGAGAGATGGCAGAAGGACCAGGGACCCAGGTGTGGCCGGGACTCACAGATGGTCCTGGAAGCTGAATTCTCACGCACTCTGCAGGCCCAGGGGCACAGCCTGCTCAGAGGGAGGCTGGGACTCCTGCCGCCCCCAGGAACCTGAACAGGGCCTGGCCCCTCTGCCTGGAATAAACCCAGGATGTTCCGGGACTACTAAAGGCAGGGCAGGGTAAGGATGGGGAGCTGGAGCTGGGGCCTTGGCTGCTCAGAGCCGGTGGGCTGATGGCCCAGACAGCTCGCTGCTGTCCGTTACCCAGGCGTGCCCATGGGGGCCCTCGGTGAGCCCGGCCGGCGAGCATGCAGGGCCAAGCCCGGTACCGCGCTCTGCTCCTGTCTCTGGGAGTCCAGAGGCGACAGGAGAGCTGCGGGAGGGAGAGGCCTCACCTGCACACATACAGCTCCAGGGGGGGCTGGGTGTTGGGGGTCATGATCCAGGGGGCCACGCGGAAGGCCACGGTGTCTGTGAAGAGGGGCACCTCAGGCAGGGTCTAGGAGGAGAATGGGGACTCAGTGGGTCCCCCAGGGAGCCTTATCAGGCCTCGGGAGCCCCAGCCCCCAGCCTCCCAGCCCTGGAGCCTCCGGCTGAGCCCTGAAGCTCCCCGACCCCATCTCCGGCCCCAGCACCGTACCTACCTTGGTATCTACCAGGCTGACGCTGAGGGAGACCAGCCCCAAGAAATTAGCATCGGGAAAGCTGAGCCCCTCCACATAGAGGCGGATCTTCCGCTCCCCGGGCTGACGGGCCACTTCGTAGGACAGGTGCTGGGGCCCCAGCACCTGCTCATAGTCCAGGAGGGAATTCCCACCTAGGGAGACCCGAATCAGCACGGGGGCCAGGCTGGCGCAGGGTCATGTGATAGCCGGGGGCACTCACTGTCACGGTAACTCCGGCTGCCCAGCGCTGACGCAGGGGTGTGGGGCATGGGACAGGAGACCTGAGGCCAGGAACGCAGGTGCAGAGCCAGTCTGCGTCACAGCGACTCGGGCTCCTCCCCAGCAAGGGCTAGCTGCGTGACCTCAGCTCAATGACTCAACCTCTTTGAGCCTCAGTTCCTCATCTGTAAAATGGGCTAACATTACGTTTCCCACGAGGTGGGTGCAAGCTTTACATCGGACAAGGAAATAAAAGCAGCTGGCCCCGAAGGTGGAAACAACCCAAATGTCCATCCGCGGATGAAGGGATAAACAGAATGCCCACACGGCATGTCCTTCATCCATAAAAGGAATGTAGTACCAAGACGTGCTGCAGCACAGATGAGCCCTGAGGACACTATACCAGGGGAAAGAAGCTTGACACAAAAGGCAAACACGGTATGATTCCATTTGTAGGAGATGCACAGCACGAGTGCGTCCATAGGGACAGAAGGGAGGTTAGCGGTTGCCTAGGGCTGGGGATTGGGTGGCACTAGTGGTAAAGAGCCCACCTGTCGACCCAGGAGACACGAGAGACAGGGCTCAATCCCTGGGTCGGGAAGGTGCCCCGGAGGAGGGAACGGCAACCCCCTCCAGTATTCTGGCCTGGAGAATCGCACAGACAGAGGAGCCTGGCGGGCTACAGTCCATGGGGTCACAAAGGGTCGGACGCAGCACAGGGCTGGGGGTTGGGGGATGGGACTGTCGCTGTTTAATTGCTCAGGTGTGTCCGACTCTTTTGTGATTCCACGGACTGTAGCCCATCAGGCTCCTCTGTCTGTGGAATTCTCCAGGCCAGAATACTGGAGGGGGTAGCCTTTCCATTCTCCAGGGCATCTTCCCAACCCAGGATCGAGCTCAGGTCTGCACTGCAGGCAGATTCTTTACCATCTGAGCCACCGGGGAATGTCACTAAATTGTTGACTTGAAAATGGTTACTTTTATTTTCTGTGAATGTCATCTCAATTTTTTAAACAAAGCTTCTGGGGCTTAGCCGTTCTGGCCCGTCTCCTTTCCCTGCCCCCGAGGGTCGTCTGGGAGGCGGTACCCTAGCGTGTCCTCACAGCAGGAAGGCTTGTCTGCTCACCTAGGGACACGGAGCTTATGTTCTGCAATTGCAGTGAGTATTTCCAGGCCAGACCCCTCCCTAACTTTCCAGCACTGCTGCAGAGAAGAAGCATCCTGGCTCCTGCTGGAATTTAGCTGCAATGAGTTCTGAGTCAGTCTGAACAGTGAAGAGGAAGAAGGAAGAGGTAGGAAGGTCTCTTGCTATTTATAAAAACGAGTAAGGTCACCTCAGGGTTAAGGACTGGTTTTGTTTTGTTCTAAGCCACATTGTTTGATTAATAAACTCTCCGGCAGCATAACTGGATTCCAAAGGCAGGGCTGGGCCTTGGCTTGCTGTTCCCTGCCCCCACCTCGCCCAGCCTGGACAGCACTTGTCCTGCCTTGAGAGCTCAATCTGTGCTGACTCAGCAGAGGAGGGACGGGGTCGGGGGAGGGCCAGGGCCGTGGAAACAAGAGGGGCTTTGGTGCCCAAGAGACTGACTTGGAATGCCTGCTCCACTCCCAACTGGTTGTATGAACTCAGAGCAGTGAATTCACATGTCTGAGCCTCAGTTTTCCCCTCTGTAAAATGGGTCTCGCTTGGGACCCTCTTCCTTGGGCCATGGATCCTGTTGTGATGCAGTGGCTGCTTTTAAATGGTAGTGAGAATTACAAAATGATGATGGAAGAAGGGAGAGATGTGGACAAGAGAAGAAAGAAATGATTTGGGAAGCAGAGGCTGGAGCAGGGAGGGAAGAGGCCCCTCCAGGCCACTCACCCCGGGCGCAGAAGACCCGCATTCTTTTGGAATCAGAAGGCGGCACGTTCAAGACCAGCTTGTAGCTCTCAAAGAGTGCATCAGGGGCATCGCAGGTCAGCACCACTGGGGACAAGTCCTGCAGGTCTGGAGAGCGTGGCCCCGTGAGACAGCCGTGCGCCGCCCCCCGCGCCATCCCGGGCAGCCCGTCCCGTCTGTTGCTCACCATCCCGCGAGGCCAGCTGGGTGTCGGTGAGGTCTGTCCCTTCGGACCTGAGGCTGTCCCGGTCGCAGTTCACCAGCAGGACAGCCCCATAGCCCTCAGGGCCCCAGCGCCAGCGTTCCTGTGCAAAACGAGAGGCCTTAGGGCCAGCGGGACCCAGCAGTCTCTGGGAAGGGGTTCTGGACTTGGCTGGAGCTGCCTTGTTAGCTTGGAGACTTTTGTATTCCAGGTTTACTTGAAGATTTAAAGAGGGATAATAGATTTGGAGAGCTCCAGCTCTCCAGACCCAGAGTCACTCCACGCTTGTGCGGTGAGCAACCTGAGCAACCGTACACAGCAGCCCCTCCCAACCACCACCCGCAAAAGGAGGGGGGCAGTGCCAAGCCCAGAAGTGGCCTCTGCCAGGCTCTTCAGTTCTGGCCCTGCCTGGGGGCCGAGACGCCTCGCCCTGACCTTGGGAGGGCGAGAGAACTACTGGGACTCTCCCCACCCGGGTCCTCTCCTGGGCCTGTCCCAGTGGTCCCTGATGTTCACTTGTGATCCTGCAGGCCCTACAAGGAGGATGGAGCTGACAGGTGGGGATGAGGGCTGGAGTCCTGCCTCTGTGATCAAAGCTCTTCCTGACCTGCCTCTGCTTTATTCTCACCAGACTCTGCAAGTCAGAGCTTATTTTCCCCATTTACAGAGAGGGGAAAGAGGCTCTGGGGAGGTGAACCCTAAGTCACAGAGGTGGGATTCAAACTGGGGTCTGGGGGACCTCACAGGACCACTGCTAACCTACATGGACTCTTGTCCACCCTCTCTGTATCAGGGCCCAAGATATGCTTTGCATCACAGGCCGCACTCACTGCCTTGCTCAGCAGCCTTGTGCAGTGAGCAACCTGCACACCCATCCAGGGCGGTCCTGCCCCATCTTGTCCACAAAGGACCCCAGGCTTCCTCCCTGGGGTCCTTCCCCACAAATTTTACTTTCTATCCTTCCAGGATAGCCTTCAGATACTTCCTGTGGGATAATGCCCGGAGCCCACCCCACCCTCTCTCTCTTCAGAATCTAACCAGGGTAGTCCATGCCGCCTCCTCTACCGGAAGTCTTCATTCAGCCATTTGACAACCTTTTATGAGGCACCTATCATGCTTAGGGGTCCAAACACAGCCCAGGAAATAGAAAAGACCTCAAGCAAAAGATCCCAGGTATAGGATAGCACCAGAGAGACCCAGAGAAGGTAAGCTGTTTTCCAGGAGTCACACAGCACGCTGATCACACAGTGTCAGGCCCACTCATGCTGATTGGAAGTCCTCAGATGGCTTCCCCACACTGCTGGATACACAGAGCCCAGGAATCCATCACCCTTCTGGAGGCAGAGCCGTCCCACCCTAGGACCACCCCCAGGTCTGCCTGTCGACCCTGCCGTCTTGGGACAGCTCGAGGAGGCCCACCTTGTCGGCTTGGCTCCTTTTCACCTTGCCCGTGCGGCCAGTGTCAGCGTCGAGGGAGATGTCTGAAAAGAGATGGGGAGGGGTTACCTGGGCTCCCCGGTCCCCCGTCCCACCATAGCGTCCAGGTCGGGGCAAGCTTTGACCCCGCCCCAAGCCCAGGCGAGCTGGGCAGCCCTGTTCTGGGGACCACACCCAATGCCTGGGAGGCCCACCCCTGTGGCTCTGGGTTTTGAGGGACCCAAGCCTTGGGCTCTTGACTTTCTCACTCGTCTGCATGCCCTGAATTGCTAGCCCTTGGGGGCCCTGACTCTGGAGGCCAGGACGAGGCCTGAGCTTCCAGTTGCTGGGTCCGCAGTTAGGGCCGCTGCCAGGGATCTGGCTGAACGTAGCGTGCAGATCCCCACGTTTAGTGACGAGCCTTGGGGCTCCGGGACTCTGGATGGAGGAGGCCTGCTGTGGGCTGGCTGGCCTCCCATGGGCCACGGGCCACGCAGTTTCTAGGTTCCTGTGGCTGTGAGCACAGCTGGGGCTCCGGTGCTGGGGGTCTGGAGCAGACGGGCGGCCTCTGAAGAAGCCAAGCTCCTCGGTGGACGAGGAAGACGGCCATGGGCCTCCCTGAGCCCCTCAAGCAGCCAGCGTGGCGGGGAAAGGGCAGGGGCCGTGTTGGACCAGATGCGGGACTCACCTGCGCCTGTGAGGTAGAGCACGCTGTGGCCCAGGGCCCCGCGCGCCGGCTGCCCGAAGTAGGAGATCTTCACCTGCGGGGACACGGGCAGCCCTGAGCGGGCACGGCCGGGCCTGCGGGGATGGCTGAGGCAGGGGGCGGAGGGGACACCCCAAGGGCCCTGCGTAGATGGGGGATGGGGGCCCTGGCTGCTCCCTGCTGGTGAAGGCCCGGGGCCCATGGGCTCTGCGCCCGGATCCAGAGCCACTTTCTCCAGCTGGAGAGAGCGGATGCCTCCCTGGCTCCCAGAGCTGGGCTGAGGGGCCAGGAGGGCCAGACAGGGTGGGGGCAGGTCCCCAGGGGGCAGCCGGACCCTTAGGAATCCATGGGGAGGCCAGGGAGAAAGAATGAGGGAAGGGGCAGTCATCACCAGTGACTCAGGCAAGGTAATCAGTCTCCCTAAGCCTCTGTTTCTTCATCTGTAAAATGGGAACAACGACCCTTCCCACCCCACGATCGCAGCCCATGCTCACAGAGCTTTCCCCATGGCCCAGAGTCCATGCAAAGGGCTCGACCTGGGCCTCTCCGAGAGCCCCCAGGCTGGGCCCAGTAGTTGGGGCTCAGAGGGGGAGTCTGAGCTCCAGGCCCCTGCTCTCAACAGCTGCACGGCCCTCACTTTCCCCGTGTCACTGGAGAAAAAGCTGAATCAGTGAGTCTGGGGTCACTGTGTGTGTGGCAGGTGCCTGGGGGCGAGTGAGAAGGCGTCGTGTCGTCTGTGAGAGAGGTTTCCCACTCCCTTAGGTGGGAGACACACACGCATCCAGGTATGCACCTGTGTCCGATGCATGCGTGTATGTGTGTGCACGGCTGTTGCTGAGGACGCCTGTCTGCATGGGAGTGGGCGGGGCCTGTTCGGGGTCAGTGTGGAGCTGGGATCCAAGGGGGTGTCTGTGAACTTGCGGGGGCGAACAGGCAGGCTGTGCCTTTATGGGAGCCTTCATTCCTGCGTGTGTGGATGCTGGCCGTGGGTGGGTTTACAGGCTTAGGTGTCTATGGGCTTGTTTCGGGATGTGTCATGGGTGTGGATTTGGGCGTCGTAGCCTTGTGCGGCTGGCTGACTAGGGCGGTGTGTGAATGGGGTGTGCTTTGTCGGGGGCTCTGACCTTCTGCAGGGAAGGGACCTCTTACCTTGAGGTCGTTTAAAGCCTTACTGGCTGCATCCACGGATATGACCACTTCCACGCTGGCATCCAGGGGCCAGTAGGCCCTGCCTGTCGGCTCTGTCACCCGCGCTGGGTCATAGACCATGAAGATCTTCACCCCGGAGCTCCCAGAAACCCCAAAGTTCTCAGCGCCCTCGGGCACATCACTGACAGAAAAGAGAGAGGGGAGCATCGTGGGTGCAGAAGAGACCAGCAAGGGAAGGGGTGCTGCCAGGCGATGCAGACAGCACCCCCATGGCTGGGGTGGGGCATGGGGGTGCCCCTGGCCAGGAGACCAACCCGGTTAGGCCCCAGGGCCCCATCCCAGCTCTCCACATATGCCCACGTGAACTGCCCTGAGCCCATCACCCCCTGGCCTCAGTCTTCCCATCTGCAACATGAAGGGCTTGGAGCAGAGCAAGGCTGCGGAGCTTTGTTTCAGGGGCAGAGTTGTTTCTGCAGACCTTGAATGGAACCCTGGGCAGAAGGTGGACAGAAGGGGCCTGAGGGTGATGCCGAATCATAGTGTTTAACCCTTCCGCTCCCATAGCGGCCCCTGAAACTCCAGAGAGCAGAGACGGAACCCCTCTGGACAACCCCAACCCCACCCCTCTCCCGAAATGTGATTCTTTTTTAAAAAATATTTCTATTTATTTAGTTGTGGTATGTGGGGTCTTTGTTCCCCGGCCATGGATTGAACCTGGGCCCCCTGTATTGGGAGTGCAGGGTCTTAGCCGCTGGACCGCCAGGGAAGTCCCTCTGTTCTGATTCTTAATCACACCGTTAGTCGCTCAGTTGTGTCCAACTCTTTTGTGACCCCGTGGACTGTAGCCCACCAGGCTCCTCTGTCCATGGGATTCTCCAGGCAAGAATAATGGAGTGGGTTGCTAAGTCTCTTCTCCAGGGCATCTTCCTGACCCAGGGATCGAACCCGGGTCTCCTGCATCGCAGGCGGGTTCTTTGCCGTCTTAGCCCCCAGGGAAGCCCCAGTCAGACTGTTATGTGTTGCTCATCTCTCGTCTAGGAGCTGAGGTCCCTGAGGGCACAGAGTTTTGTCTATTTTGCTCGTTGCTGCAGCCCAGAATCTGTAACAGTGTTCGGCTTGTAGTCTTTCTCGTAAACACTTGTTGAATGCATGAATGGATTCAGTCTCCCCTACTCCGCCAGGGCGTTCAGGCCCATCTCTACCCGGCACTACAGCGCTTGACTGACGCCAGCGCCCAGTGCAAACTTCTCCTGTTCCCCTGACGCCCCACAGCCACCTGGTAGCCCAGAACTCAGGGCTCCAAAATGGGCGGGTCATGGAGCCCCTGGTGTGCCAGCCCCCAGGCAGGGGCACCCCTCTTCTGGGCCCGCACGCTGCTTCTCACACCACAGCTGCTCCCAGCCACAGCAGAGAGGGGCCAGTCTTCTGGACCAAAGACCCAGAGGGGTGCTCTGCAAACTCGGGCTGCAGAGTACCTGAAGCCAAGCCGGCGGGGCCTCCGAGGGCGTACCTGTCCTTCCTTGCTCCCTGACTGACCCTGCGCTGTGCAGCCCCCTCTGCCGTCCCTGGGGGAGGCCCCAGGTTTCCGTGAGGCCCTTGGCCGTGTAGAGTGCATGCTAGAGGGGAGCTGGACAAGGGAACTACATGTCAAGCTTCTCCACTGCCGTCCCCCAAGACAAAGCCATCAGCCTCAAGGCCACCACCCAAGGTCAAGGCCATGTGCAGATGTCCACCCGACTGCCAGAGGGGTCCTTCTATACAGCTCCTGTTTCCATTCTTTCCCAGACTCCTGAGAACCCAGCCAATATAAACCCCCCTGGAGAAAATGGACAGGCCTCCCTAATCCCCAGCGTGGTCACTTAGTCCCCACAAAGCACCGGGCCCAATGGTGGTCGTGGTTCCAATAATCCCGAGTCCCAC
Organism: Bubalus bubalis; assembly: GCF_019923935.1. Classification (NCBI taxonomy): domain Eukaryota; kingdom Metazoa; phylum Chordata; class Mammalia; order Artiodactyla; family Bovidae; genus Bubalus; species Bubalus bubalis. The sequence goes on from NC_059158.1 coordinate 187,371,775, forward strand.
GCAGGATCTGGAGCACTGGCGTACATCCCAGCCCCACAAGGCGGTTATTATTCTCCCTGTCTTAAAGATGAAGCTGGAGCGAGGGGCTGCCCCGGCGGTCCAGTGGTTAAGAGCCTGCCGGCCAACGCAGGCACCACCGGCTTGGTTCCCGGCCCGGGAGGATCCCGTGTGCCGCTTCAAAGCCATTAAGCCCGTGCTCTGCCCCAAGAGGGCAGCCCAGCTCGCTGCAACTGGAGGAAGCCCAGGTACAGCAGCAAAGGCCCAGAACAGCCAGCAATAAAAAGAAATGGTTTTTAAAAATCTCTAAAGATAAAGCTTTATCTGGTTTAGTCTCGCTCCACCGAGACCGCTGACTCTAGAGAACGCCTCACCCGTGACTGGAGCCTACGACTCTGCAGCTCCGTCACGATTCCACACGTGGAGTTGCACCTGATCTGCTCATTCTGTCCCTGATAAACAAGCTGTCCTAAATGCACAGTCATAAACGCACGTGGTGTGAAGGCTGATGGGTTTCCTCATCTGCGCTCGGGAGGAAGAAGAAACCGAGACGATGAAGACGCTGCCCCTTCACCGGAAAGCCCCGCACGGGCGCCTCCTCACAGGCTCGTGTCCATCTCAGCACATCAGCTACAGGCACCAAGTTTAATCTGCGTTATTCACCTTGTCTTCGTCAATAAAACAATAAACGGAGTCCTGATTTGTAGATGTTGCCCATTTCCCTGGTTTAAACACTCCCACTAAGGTCAGTTTCAAGTTATCATCGCAACATCATTGAACCCAGAGTTGCAAAGAGATGCAAGAGGCCCCTACATGCCACTCTCCTGCCAGACAGAGGGAATGCTGGTGGAACGCGGGTGACGGCGGGATGCAGTAAAATGTTTGGAAACAGATGCGTGTTAAGTATTTTTTATCTTTTTTTAAAAGTACTGCCCATTTATTTTTTGATTGATTTTTTTTTTTTTTTAATTTGGCTACATCTCACAGCATGTAGGATCTTAGTTCCCTGACCAGGAATCAGACCTACCCCCTGTATGGGGAGCACAGAATTTTCACCACTGAACCACCAGGGAAATCACTACCCTTGCCTTTTTAGATTTTTTTATTTTTGGTTCTGCTAGGTCTTCATTCAGTGCTCAGGCTTCTCCTGGTGGTGGCTTCTCTTGTTATTACTGTTAAATAAACTGTATTTAAAACAATGGTGGGGGGCTTCCCAGGTGGCTCAGTGATAAAGAACCCATCTGCCAATGCAGGAGATGCAAAAGACAAGGGTTCGATCCCTGGGTCAGGAAGCTCCCCTGGAGGAGGGCATGCCAACCCACTCCAATATTCTTGCCTGGAGAATCCCATGGACAGAGGAGCCTGGTGGGCTACAGTCCATGGGGCTGCAAAGAGTCGGACACAACTGAGCAACTGAACAGGCAAGCAATATACAGTGTAATTTTAAATAATAGCTGTGTTTGACAACAGGCTTGTAAACTTCCTTAAAAAAAAAGAGACAACCAGGTCCCCTTGGGGAGGCATCCTGCTTGCTGCTGAGTGTTCACGCAGCCGCCGTTCTCCAGCCTCCCCTGGAGGGACTCAGCCTTTTGCCAGGGTGACCGTGCGCTTTTCTAGTTGTGCCGGGCACTGGTCCTTGACTGTCTTTGCTGTGCTGGGTCTCTGTTGCTGGTGGGCTTTTCCCTCATTGCTGGGGGCTACGCGTCTCTTATTGCAGTAGCATCTCTTGTGGGGGAGCACGGGCAATGCTCCACATGCCTTGGCGCTTGGGTTCTCTGCATTCAGAATGTTCAGCCGGGAGCATCCCCGGGGCCTCGGGGCCTCATCTCTTTTCCGAAGGTGCCCTGACTGCCCTGTTTAAGGCAGTGGCGGGGGCTCGTGGGCGGCACCATGGGCCTCACACCCCCTAACCGCGTGACCCAGCTGCACCTCGTTCCAGCCCGTGGCACTTGTCACGTGACGTGTCACACGTATTGCACATATTTCCCTACTGTCTCTCCCATTTCTCTTCCTGGAATGCAGGGAACTTCCCGTTCTACTTTCACTAAAACTGTGGTCATCTCAGCACCCAGTGCGGGGCCTGCTTGTGGGCAGGAAGTACAGGAAGCCGTTGTTTTATGGACGAGGACGAGACAATCCGGGAACGTGGAATGGTAACCAAGCAGAGCCTATGGACCCTCCTGGAACAGACGTCCCCGCCCTCCTCCACATCCTCCACCTGCCTCTTGCTCGTAATAAAACTTTAGCCTCCTAGGCTTTCCTTGAGTTCCAAAGAGTAAACTTAACCAGGAAATCGAGACAATGCAGAAGCAAAGGAGAACAGCCAAACAAGACAAAACAATGTCTTAGCTGTTCAAACACTCAAGGACCTTTACTTCCTCCTCACAGATAGAGACAGGATTCTGAGCCATACCCTGGAACTGTTTTGCAGATACTGAACCCCCCTCCACCCCAGGTGGAAGAAGTTAATTGTATGCTGCCCACAAGCACGTAGACCCAGAAGGCTGATGGGGCTGACTCCCGATGACCTCACCACCAGCCAATCACGAGAATGTCCACGATCACACACCCTACAGCCCTTCCCCTCACTCTGCCTTTAAACACCTTTCAGTGAGATAGAGCACACCCTCTCACCTCATGCAGAAACTCAAGATGGCGTAAAGGCTTAGACATAAGACAGGACACCATAAAAGTCCTAGATGAGATCATAGGCGAACATTCTCTGATATAAATTGTACCAATGTTTTCTTAGGTCAATCTCCCAACCAAGACAATAGAAATAAAAACAAAAACGAACAAACGGGACCTAATCAAACTTTTAAGCTTTTGCACAGCAAAGGAACCCATAAACAAAAACGAAAAGACAGCCTACAGAACGGGAGAAAATATTTGCAAATGATGCAACCAACAAGGGCTTAATTTCCAAAATATACAAGCAGTTCATAAAACTCAACAACGAAAAAGCAAGCAACCCAATTGAAAAATGAGCAGAAGACCTAAGATAGACATTTCTCCAGAGAAGAAATACAGATGGCCAATAGGCACCTGAAAAGATGCTGGACAAGCTAATTACTGCAGAAATGCAAATCAAGACTACAGTGAAGTATCCCCTCACACCAGTCAGAATGGTCATCATCAAAAACATCTGCAAGCCAGAAATGCTGGAGAGACTGTGGTGAAAAGGGAAGCCTCCTGTAAACTGTTGCTGTGCGTGTAAAGTGATACAGGCATTTGGAGAACAGCATGGAGGTCCCTTAAAAAATGAAAAATGAACTATCAAATGACCCAGCAATCCCACTACTGGGCATATACCCTGAGAAAACCATAACTCAAAAAGACACATGGACCCCAAGTTTCTTTGCGGCACTATTTACAATAGCCAGAACATGGAAGCAACCTAGATGTTCATCGACAGATGAATGGATCAAGAAGACGTGGTACATATACACAATGGAATATGATACAGCCGTAAAAAATGAAATTAGGTCCCTTGTAGTGATGCGGATGGACCTAGAGCCTGTCATACAAAGTGAAGTAAGTCAGAAAGAGAAAAACAATGATTATATATTAACCCATCAATATGGAATCTAGAAAAAAGGTACAGATGAACCGATTTGCAGGGCAGGAATAAAGAGGCTGACTTAGAGAATGGATATGTGGACATTAGGGGAGGAGGGGAAGGCGGGGCACACTGAGGGAGCAGCTTTTACGCACAAACCGCTGTCCATGAAATAGACGGCCAGTGAGGCGTGAGGCCAAGCAGGCCCTAGGAAGCATCACTAAGAACAAAGCTAGTGGAGGTGATGGAATTCCGGCTGAGCTATTTCAAATCCTAAAAGATGACATTTTAGAGTGCTGTACTCAATGTGTCAGAAAATTTGGAAAACTCGGCAGTGGCCACAGGACTGGAAAAAGTCAGTATTCATTCCAATCCCAAAGACAGGCAACGCCAAAGAATGCTCAAACCGGAGCTCATTTCACAAGCTAGCAAGGAAATGCTCAAAATCCTTCAAGCTAGGCTTCAGCAGTACCTGAGTTGACGGTGTGCAAGCCGGGTTTAAAAAAGGTAGAGGAACCAGAGATCAAGTTGCCAACATTCGCTGGATCATAAATAAAGCAAGGAAATTACAGAAAAATACCTACTTCTGGTTCATTGTCTATGCTAAAGCCTTTGACTGTGTGGATCACAACAAACTGTGGAAAATTCTTCAAGAGATGGGAATACTAGACCACCTTGCCTGCCTCCTGAGAAACCTGTATGCAGGTCAAAAAGCAATAGAACCAGGCATGGAACAATGGACTGATTCAAAATTGGGAAAGGAGTACGCCTAGGCAGTATCTTGTCGCCTTGTTTATTTAAGTTCTATGCAGCGTACATCATGCAAAACGCCAGGCTGAGTGAATCACAGCTGGAATCAAGAGTGCCAGGAGAAATACCAACAACCTCAGATATTCAGATGATATCACCCTAACGGCAGAAAGTGAAGAGGAACTAAAGAGCATCTTGATGAGGGTGAAAGAGGAGAGTGAAAAAGCTGGCTTAAAACTCAACATTCAAAAATGAAGATCATGGCATCTGGTCCCATCACTTTATGGCAAATAGATAGGGAAAAAATGGAAACAGTGGCAGATTTTATTTTTTGGGGCCCCAAAATTACTGTGGATGGTGACTGCAGCCAGGAAATTGAAAGATGCTTGCTCCTTGGAAGAAAAGCTATGACCAACCTAGGCAGTGTATCAAAAAGCAGAGACATCACTTTGCCAACAAAGGTCTGTCTAGTCAAAGCTATGGTTTTTCTAATAGTCATGTACAGATGTGAGAGTTGGACCATAAAGAATACTGAGTGCTGAAGAACTGATCCTTTGAACTGTCTTGCTGAAGACTATTGAGAGGCCCTTGGACTGCAAGGAGATCAAACCAATTAGTCCTGTAGGAAATCAACCCTGAATATTCACTGGAAGCACTGATGCTGAAGCTGAAGCTCCAATACTTTACAGCCACCTGGTTCAAAGAGCCGACTCCCTGGAAAAGACCTTGATACTGGGAAATATTGAAGGCAGGAGGAGAAGGGGACGACAGAGGATGAGATGGTTGGATGGCATCACTGATCCATGGACATGAATTTGAGCAAACTCCAGGAGATGGTGAAGGACAAGGAGGCCTGGTGTGCTGCAGTCCATGGGGTTGCAAAGAGTCAGACATGACTTAGCAACAGAATAAGCAAGTGGGAAACTGCTGCAGAGCACAGCGAGCTCAGCCTGTGCTCTGAGATGACCTAGAGGGGTGGGAGGGAGGCTCTGGAGGGAGGGGATGTGTGTACACACACAGCTGCTTCACCTCGATGTCCAGCGGAAACCAGCACAACATTGCAAAGCAATTATATGCCAAAATAAATAAATAAATAAAAAGTCTACAAACAAAAACGAAAAATAATTACCATATGATCCAATATTGCCACTCCTCAGCATACATCTAGACAAAACTGTAATTCAGAAACATACGTGCATCCCTGTATTCAAAGCAGCACTGTTCACAATGGCCAAGACGTGAGAACAACTTGAATAGCCATCAACAGATGAATGGATAAAGAAGATGTGGTGCATATGCACAACAGAATACTACTCAGCCATGAAAGAGGAGCTTCCCAGGTGGCGCTAGTGGTAAAGAGCAGTCCTGCCAACGCAGGAGACTCAGGAGACGCGGGTTCCATCCCTGGGTCGGGAAGGTCCCCTGGAGGAGGGCCTGGCGACGCACCCCAGTATTCTTGCCTGGAGAATCCCATGGACAGAGGAGCCTGGCAGGCTGCAGTCCGTGGGGTGTCAAAGAGTTGGACACGACTGAGCGACTGAGCACGCACAGCCACAGAAAGAATGAAACGACGCCTTCTGCAGCAACATGGTGAAACTAGAGATTATCATTCCAAGGGAAGTAAGTCAGAAAGACAAATACCATATGGTATCACTTGCATGTGGAAATCTAAATTACAACACAAAGGAACCTGCCTCTGGAACAGAGACAGTCACAGACACAGGGAAGGGGCTGGTGGCTGCCTATGGGGAGGGGCCGGGGAGGGCTCGTTACAGATAAAACAAACAGCAAGGCCTCACTGGGCAGCACAGGGAGCCACCTTCCGTGTCCTATGATAAGGACGCCCCTGGTGGTCCAGAGATTAAGAACCCGCCTTGTGATGCAGGGAACTTGGGTTTGAGCCTTCGTCAGGGAACTAAGATCCCACATGCACAGAACCACAGCTGGCGAGTCCACGTGCCACAAGGGAAGATCCTGCATGAAGCAATGCCGCTGAGGCCCAAGGCAGCCAGATTAATTAATCAATTTAAAAAATACTCTATGATAAACCATAATGGAAAAGAATATGAAAAAGAATGTGTATTCATGTGTAACTGAATCACTTTGCTGCACAGCAGAAACTAGCACATTGCAAATCGACTAGACTTCATCCAAAAAATACTAGGAAAAAACACACCCAGCACCCCTCTCCATTACCCTGTCTTTAAAAACCTTTCCCGCTGAACTATCCAGGAGTTCAGGTCTTTCAAGCACCAGCCTCCTGGACTCCTTGCTATGCCCGCAGTTAACACTGCCCTTTCCTTCGCCACAGCCCAGTGTCTGTAGCCTGGCTCTACTGTGTGCTGGGGAGCGGCCCAAGGGGTTCAGTGACGAATGGCTTTCCCTGGACCCCCAGCTGGCAGGTTGGTTGAGCATGAATTTGAATTCAATAGATCCAGCCCCAGGGCCCCTGCTCACACACCCTAAGAGCAAGTCAGCAGGAGCCCGGTGTGTCTAGCTGACTGCAGAAGGGTTTCCAGCTCCATGGAGAGCCTGGGGACTATCACTGCTGACGCAGCCCTTTCAAGGGAAGCAGGGTTCCTTGGAGCCAATCCCCAGCTTTGGGCAAAAGTTGACATTTCTAAGTCACAGCCCTGGGCACACAACCCTTTATTTGGAATCTTGGTAGAACATCATAATAATAATAACGTAAGAAGGGGCGGGAAGGGATACATTGGAAGACTGGGATATAAGCACTGCTCTCCTGTAGGCTCAGAATCCATCCACCAATGCAGGAAACTCAAATTCAATCCCTGGGTCAGGAAGACCCCCTGGAGAAGGAAATGGCAACCCACTCCAGGATTCTTGTCTGGGAAATCCCATGGACAGAGGAGCCTCGTACAGTCCATGGGGTTGCAAAGAGTTGGACACAACTTAGCAACTCAACAACAGCAAATATATAAAATAGATAACTAAGAAGGACCTACTGTGTAGTACGGGGAACTCTACTCAATACTCTGTAATGGCCTGTAGGGGAACAGAATCTAGGAAAGAGCAAATATGTGTGTATGTGTAACTGATTCACCTTGCTGTATAGCTGAAGCTGACACAGCATTGTAAGTCAACTCGTGCGTGCCAGGTCGCTTCAGTCATGTCTGACTCTCTGCGACCCCATGGACTGCAGCCCACGAGGTTCCTCTGTCCATGGGGTTCTCCAAGTGAGACAACTGGAGTGGGTTGCTGTTCCCTTCTCCAGGAGACCTTCCCAACCCAGGGATCGAACCCGAGTCTCATAGGTCTCCTGCATTGGCGGGCAGGTCTCCCTGCTCTCTGGGAGGCGCCTATTTAGGCCCCACTCCCTTCCACGCCCGTCCCCCCATCCAGGTTGCTTCCCTAATGCTGCCTCTCAGGGTGAAAAAGGCAGGTGTCTGCGGTTGGCCCAGCAGGAGGGGTTTTTGTTGTTTTGTGCGTGCGTGCATGTGTGCGTGCGTATGCGTGTGCGCGCGTGCGTGTGAGTGCATGTGCATGTGCGTGCGTGTGTGTGTGCGTGCGTGCACGTGTGCGCATGTGTGTGCGCGCGCGCGTGTGTGTGTGTGTGTGTGTGCATGTGTGTGCGTGTGTGTGTGTGTGTGTTTGCAGCCCTCCGGGGAGGGCCTTTGTCTCCCGCGTCTACAGGCTGTGCCAGGCCGGCCCCTGGCCGTCTGGATTCTCATTCCCTTGGCGTGCCCCCTCCTCCCCTGTCCCAGGCCTCCAGGACGGACTCTCAGAGCCTCTCCCCGCCTCTCAGACTCCTGGGTCTGTGGGTGGAGCCGAGCATTAAGGGCCGCTCTGGGGGTGGAACAGGCAGGCGTCCGCATCGTGAGCCGCAGGCCGCTCACAGTGGGACTTGTCTCGGCTGCTCCTCGGCTGCTCTGCGGCTCACCCGATCCACGAGCCAGAACTACCTGCCCCCACCCTCACCTCCCACCAACTCATCGGCATCTGTGTGGTCCAGTCTCCCAGTGCAGCCCCTGGACCGGACCAAACCCCGCCATACAGCTCTGGCGTGTCTCCAGACCCAGAGTCAAGTGAGGATGTGGATTTGAAAGTACCCCTTTATTAAATGAAAGGGACTCGGTCATTACCACACCAGAGGCACCCAGTCTCCCGGGTGTCATCAGCCATTAGCTTTACCGCCATCGCCACTGTGAGCATGTCCCTTCAACTCACAGCTGGGATGCGGATGGGAGAGGCCGCCTTCTGCACTCTTTGAAATGAAATGAAATGCAAGTTGCTCAGTCGTGTCCAACTCTTTGCGACCCCATGGACTGTAGTCCATGGGATTCTCCAGGCCAGAATACTGGAGGGGGTAGCCTTTCCCTTCTCCAGGGGATCTTCCCAACCCAGGGATCAAACCCAGGTCTCCCAAATTGCAAGCAGATTCCTTACCAATTGAGCTCCTCCAAATGCCACCCCTTCCGTGGAGCAGACTGTGGGCTGTGTGAGGCATATGGCCTGGGACTCGGTCACTCAACTGCTCTGAGCCTCGATTTTCCTCCTCAGTAAAATGGATGTAATCCAAAGAGCTACTTCCCAGGGCTGCTGGGCAGATTCCATTAGACGCTGCATTTAAAGTACTTGGCATGGGACTTCCCTGGTGGTCCCGTAGTTAAGACTCCGATCTTCCAAAGCAGGGAGCGTGGGTTCAATACCTGGTCAGAGAACTAAGATCCCACATGCCTTGTGGTGTGACCAATAAATAAACATTTTAAAAAGGAGAGGTATACCAAAGTGCTTGGCGTGCAGTAGGTGCCTAAGTGCTTGGCGTACAGTAGGTGCTTGGCGTGCAGCGGGCGCCTAAGTGCTTGGCGTACAGTAGGTGCTTGGCGTGCAGCGGGCGCCTAAGTGCTTGGCGTACAGTAGGTGCTTGGCGTGCAGCGGGCGCCTAAGTGCTTGGCGTACAGTAGGTGCTTGGCGTGCAGCGGGCGCCTAAGTGCTTGGCGTACAGTAGGTGCTTGGCGTGCAGCGGGCGCCTAAGTGCTTGGCGTACAGTAGGTGCTTGGCGTGCAGCGGGCGCCTAAGTGCTTGGCGTACAGTAGGTGCTTGGCGTGCAGCGGGCGCCTAAGTGCTTGGCGTACAGTAGGTGCTTGGCGTGCAGCGGGCGCCTAAGCGCTTGGCGTGCAGTAGGCGCTTGGCGTGCAGTAGGCGCCTAAGTGCTTGGCGTGCAGTAGGTGCTTGGCGTGCAGTAGGCGCTTGGCGTGCAGCGGGCGCCTAAGCGCTTGGCGTGCAGTAGGCGCTTGGCGTGCAGCGGGCGCCTAAGCGCTTGGCGTACAGTAGGCGCTTGGCGTGCAGCGGGCGCCTAAGCGCTTGGCGTGCAGTAGGCGCTTGGCGTACAGTAGGCGCTTGGCGTGCAGCGGGCGCCTAAGCGCTTGGCGTGCAGTAGGTGCTTGGCGTGCAGTAGGCGCTTGGCGTGCAGCGGGCGCCTAAGCGCTTGGCGTACAGTAGGCGCTTGGCGTGCAGCGGGCGCCTACGCGCTTGGCGTGCAGCGGGCGCCTAAGCGCCTGGTGCCGTCACTGCTGGCACTCTCACTCTTCCCGGAGCGCCCAGCAGCCCAACCCAGTCGGGCCAGGGCCCTGTCCCCTCCCTGTGCCCCGAAGCCCCCGTCCAGACCCTCCTTGCAGCCCCCACAGTCTGTGTCACCCAGAACAGCACCCTGACTCATCCTCACCCTGGGCCCCGGCTCAGAGCAGGGCTGGGTTCACCAGCTTAATCAAGAGGCTGCAAGGAGAATGGAGTCAGCTCTTAGAGGGATCTCACAAAAGGAGGCACAGAGGATGGGGAAGGGATCCAAAGCAACCGGTCATTCCAGCCTGGCTCACTTGCTTTAACTACGTACGTGCCCACCCACCTGGTCAGGTATGAGGACAGCACGTTTCACAGGCGATATTGGGTAGGGTAATACCAGGGTGGCATTTTCAAGCACCTAGTATGTGCCAGGGGGCTTCCCAGGTGGAGCAGTGGTAAAGAACCCTCCCGCCCATGCAGGAGATGCGAGGGACGTCAGGAGGATCCCCTGGAGGAGGAAATGGCAACTAACTACAATATTCTTGCCCAGAAAACCCCATGGATGGAGGAGACTGTTGGGATACGGTCCGTGCGGTGCAGAGTCAGACATGACTGAGCACGCACGTACCATGTGGCGGGCACGTCGTCAGCTTCCGACTCCTGCGAGCGTATCTACGCTTTACAACAACCCTCTTAGGTGCGTGTTGCTGTCCTCGTTTAGCAGTTGAGGAAATCTTTTCAGCGAGGCTGAGTGCCCTTCCTAGGATCACACAGCTGGCAAAGAATGGAAGGGGCAGCAGGCTTGTCTTCTCTCTTGTGCCGTCCCGGCCAACATTAAAAGGCGTGTGTGTGCTCTGAGTGTGTTCCTGGCAGGGACTGGAGGAAGGAGATACCCAGAGAAGATGTGGGAAGGGAAAAGGGAAACGCTGAAACCTTGCCACACAAGCTCTTTTACATGATCCCCTGGGAGCTGACAGGATGTGGGGCAGTGAGGCAGGAAGGGCACATTCCCTCCTCCCCCTCCACGCACCCCAACTTTGCAGGGGTGAAGTCAGTGCCGACCAGCAGGATGGCATGACCTTCTGTCCCCTTTCTACCCTTAAAACAATGAGACTCTGGAGTATCTTCACAGGCCTTGGGTCAGAGAAGAGTCCCAGAGGTCATCCTGGCCAGCTCCCTGCCCACTGCAGAACTCTGTGCTCGAACACTTCCTGTGACAGGGAGCTCACTACCTCACACCCTTTGGTACTTTGACAGTTCAGAGAAAGAATTAGGAAGTCTTTCCTTTTGCTCAGCTGCAACCTGCACCCAGAAGCTTCCTCCTCCTGGGCCGCCACAGGCCACACTTCATCTCAGCTCACCGCCTGGTCCCTGGGGAGAGGAGAAACAGGGCAGGCATGGGGCTGCTCCCATGCCGTCCACCCCATGCTTGGACCACACCAGTATCTGGGGATGATTCCGGGGTCAGGGGGCCCTCTGCCCAGCCGAGGGTCTGGGAGGGGAGGGCACACTGGTGTTGACCCAGCCTAAGCTGGGGGAAAGGCTATGGGCTGGCAGCAGAGAACCAGGGTGTGCGGAGGCTTGACCACGACTCTGTGGCGGGGAGAGGCCAGGGCAGAAGGGGGACTAATGCGACCGGATGCAAAGCCTGAGGCGCAAGCTGGTAGGCAGCCCTTGGGCAGAACAGACTGGCCAAGCCTGTGGCTTCCCCTTCACACCTGATCAGCCACCAGCCTGCCCGGGAAGGGCCACCCTCCAGGTGTCCTGGACATGACCCGACAAGTCCTCTCTGGCACGGCCAGCTCTGGGGTCCCTCCTGCTGGGGGGCGAGACCTGATGTGGCCAGCAGTCCCCGGAGGCGGCCAGCCCTAAAGGACGCAGCTCCCCCAGGAGCTCATGAGTCTTGTTGCTGCCGCCGGCCGCTCCGCCTCAACACGAATTTCCCGAGCGCCCACTGTGGCAGGGGCCACCCTGGGCACAGGAGAGCAGAGATGAATCACCCTGGCCTCACAGGACCCGCCCAGGGCAGGGACAGCACGGTCTCCGACGTGCTTTAGCTCTGTTCTGATTCCATCCCGGAGGCCCCTGCCTGCTGAGCAGGGCAGTTGCCAGGCTTCTCATTTTACAGGTGACGTGAAGGTCACAGGGGGCCACACATGGGTGGGACCTGAGGTTTGACCTCACTTGGGTCTGACCCCAAAGCTCATCTGCCCTGCGCCCACCACCCCCGCGGAAACCCAACCACATAGAGGATTCCCCAGTAATGGGCGGGATATGTGACTCTGGGCAAGCCTCTCGACCTCTCTGTGTCTCCGTCTTTGTCTGCAAAACAGGGATCTTAGGAGTCGTCACCGCACAAGCTCGTGTGAGACTTGACGGAGAGAGTGCCGTACGCACTGTGACTGAAGGCCCTGCCACCGTCATGGCATACCGTCACCAGGGGCCTGGGCAGCAGGCGGGCCTGGCGGAAGAGGATCCTGGCACCCCCTTCACTCTCCAGTCTGGCCAGAAACCAGGTGAGCGATTCAGCGGTGAGCGTCCACATCCTGAAGGCTCTCTTAGCCCCCAGAGTAAGGTGGGAGCCCCTCAGGGGTGGGCATAGATTGTCTCGTCTCTAAGCGCCTCAGCACAGCACAGAGCTGGACAAGGAGCAGCTGTCTCGAAATGTCTAAGGGACCGCAGACGGCTCAGAGCCCCGTGTGGCTTTCTCTTTGGTCCTGCCCCGGTGCTGGCTGTGGCTGACACAGTTGGGAGGGGGGTGATGAGGCCCGCGGACGCCCCGTCACAGGCTGGGATTGCCCCCTGCGTGCAGAACCACCCCAGGAGCAGCGGCATCATGCCCCTCTTTCTTTCCTTTCCAGAGAGACCTGACGCCCTGGCGTTGCTCAGCTAAGGCCACATCCAGGGAGCCTGCATGGAGGGCCTGGGCCAGGCCTTCCTCCTCTGGAACCCCTGCCAGCCCAGGGATGGAGGTTGGAGGTGGCGGGGCAGCTTTCATCCCAGCAGAGGCAAACAGGGGCTGGGGGCCAGAACATCTCAGAGGCGAGCCCTGAATGGAAAGTCAGAATCACGGCTCACTCCTCCCCTCTCAGACTGTCTCCCCTTCTGCTACAGAGGAACTGCACGGCTGTGCTCCTCAGATCATGCAGCTTCTCATCTGTGAAAAGGGGGCCAAATTCACAGGCGATATCATCCCCTTCTAGCGTGGGAGGACACTGGCACAGAGAGGCTGAGTAACTGGCCCAAGGTCACACAGCCCGCAGGACCACGACATGTCGCCAGCCCTCCCGCGCTCAGCAGTCACCAAGCAGCGGCATCAGTGGGACCTCCTCCTCGGGGCCCAGTCAGCGTGGGGTCCAGCCTTCTTCCTCGTCTGTGTCCGGAAGCCCCAGCCTCCTCCCCCCGACACCTGTCAGCCTGGCACAGACCACAGCCTCGGCAGGCTCCTCCTGAGGAACTCCTGACCTTCCCTTTGCCCACGCTCCCAGCAAAGTGATGGAGACCCAGGTGGGGGCCGAGGGGTCCTGCACGTGGTTAAGAAGGTGTGTTGGAGAAGCGCTTGGCAGGGCTTCAGGCGGCCTTGGGCTCAGATGCAGGGCAGTGGGGCTCTTTGCTCTGGGCCTGGATGCGCTGCAGACTCAGCACAGGTCTGCCCCTGCCAGGATCCGGCAGGCCCCAGCTCCCCTGCCCTGGCCCCTGGTGGCAGCATTTGGGATCCCCACCACCACCCACAGCCCACAGCTGAGGCCCCTCCTGGGCTTCCCGGGGGCTGAGGTCCTCGGCTGGGTGTGGCCTTGCCAGTCCCTTCCGGCCCCACACCCTACACCCCACACACCTTTGAGCATCGGGACCACTTGGCGGAGCGGAACAGAGGCTTAGAAACCACAGCAAAGGGAAAGAAAGCGTCTGTGGACCGAGCAAAGCGGAGGACCACCCATCACAGGGGAAGCGTCTGGGGGTCGAGGCACCTCCATCGGGGGTGAGCCACCCCCGCCCTTCCCCTGCCTCTCCAGTCTTTTCTCAGGGTCCACCGCCAGACCCTGCCTGCCCAAGGAGAGAGGAAGCTGGGAACTGCGGGGGAGGAGAGGGAGGTGGGGTTGGAAGTGATGGGAGCAGGAGACGGAAGAGAAGACGGTCAGGCACAAGGAGAGGTTCGGGGACCAAACAGTGGGAAGGAGAAGCGGGGCGTGGGTGTAGGTGCCGGGCAGGGGCTGCGGGGCGGAGGAGGGGAGGGAAGAGAGTCCTACAAGGTCCGTCTCGGGACAGAGGGTGGCGCGGGGGCCAGGGCATCCGGACACTCAGGGGGTGGCTGACCGCCGGTGCCCTCTCTGAAGCCAGGATTGCACGTTTCAAGAAGTCACAGTCCATCATTTCACATCCAGATTGGGTGTGGCCGCTGCTGGCTCCGGGGACCTTGTAGAGGACCCCGACCTCATACCCTCCAAGAACCCTCCAATCTGAATGCTAACATCACTTCCTATAAAGGAATGGATTCAGTTGCAGGACGGAATGAGGAGGAGGGGGGTTTCTCCCTGGAGCTTAAACCCGGGTCCCCGCCCGGCACCGGGAGCCTGTCGGTCATCAGGAGCTAGTGTTGGGCACCAGGCCTGTAATTACCCCACGAGGAGAACAATTACGCTTCACGGTACTTCTGCACAAGTTAAAAGCGTTAATTTACTCAGTGTAAACATCAGAAATACACAGACCACAAGTTTTACAACTCCGTTTAGGCATGTTGGGTTCTTGAAAAGCAGGGAACCCCAGAGAAAGAAGTGGTTTGGGTCTTTTCTCCGGCTCACCTGAGAGCCCCTGAAGAGACCCCCCCCAGCCCCCCACCTTCCTGGGCTCCTGGAATTCCAGCCATCTCAGGTCTAAGAGTCTATCTGGCTTTGAGGCTTGTGCGGGGCTGGGGGAGGCTTAGAAAAAACTCCAGGAGAGCATCCCAGCCTCACCCGGCCAGCCTTCCCCTCCATCCCCGGGGACAAATGTTCATGTGGTCTCCAGCCCAGGGCTGTGATTCTGGGCACACAAGGAACCCCGACCGGATCACTAATGCATTCCTCAGGCCACACTTCCTCCTTTTTGGCAGAAGTCCTCTGGGGACCGCTTCCAGGCAAGGGAAACAGAGACGGTCCGGGCTTTGTGGCCAGACGCAGGGGGTCGCCAGCCTGCCAGGTTGAGAGGGCAGGGTCTGTAGCACATGCTATTTCTAGGGCTCCTCAGCCTGGGCCACCCCCAGGACGCACTATTATCCCAAAGTAGGTGTTTCCCCAAATAACCAGTCTGGAGCGCACACCGGGGAGTTAATCGCTTCCCGTGACGTCACCCCCACACGCCCATCTCCAGCGGTTCCGGAGGGCTGGGACCTCAGCCCAAGTGACTGGCGCTCCCCTTTTCAGGGGGCGTCCCCCTTCTACCAGCAAGGCCAATCAGAGGCCCCTTGCTCAGCCTCAGCTGGGGTGGGGCACCCACAGCAGGGGTGGGAGAGCCCCGAGTTCACCAAGTACAGCCCCTTCCTCTTGACAGCCAGGGCCCCGGAGTGGGCTTCAGGACCCCCTGCTCCTGTTTTTCTTGGCCACGCGTGGGATATTCGTTCCTGGACCAGGGTTCAAGCCCACAGTCCCGGTGCTGGAAGCTTTAACCACTGGACTGCCAGGAAGTCCCAGGCGCCTCTTCAAACCTGGGGGACAGGCCACGCCCCCTCCCTCCACCCGGCTCCGATGAGCCACGTCGCCCGGTCCCACCTATCAGAGACCTCAGAGGCCAGAAGTTCTTCTCAAGGTCTACTTTGGAAACAACCTGTTGCAGAACTAACTTCTGTTTTCCAGAGACCCTCACGGCTATGATGCAGTCCCCATCAACGTCCAGGGTGAGGGCTCCTGAAGGACCCCGGGCGAGCGGGTCATGCTGCTCACCAGGACCCCACCGCAGCCCCTGCCCGCAGAGTCGCACCACCAAGCAGCTTCCCTGAGCCCGCAGCAGGGCCACAGCCCTCCCTGGGGATGCTGGGGGGGCTTGGTGAGCCCTAAGGTTTACGGGCACATTGCCTCGCGTACCCACCGCACAGCCCATCTGCTGCTCCTCCAGCCTCTGAGACATGATGGGAGGAAAACGGGCCCACAGAGCCATCAGACCTGTGGCACGGCCCCTCCCACAGGGCAAGGGCCCCACACAGGCAGGCTCACATTTATTGCCCTCCCCCAACCCACTACTGGCGCTTCCCAGGTGGCACAGTGATACAGAATCCGTCTGCTAATACAGGAGATGCAAGAGACCAGGATTCCATCCCTGGGTCGGGAAGATCCCCTGGAGTAGCAAAAGGCAGCCCGCTCCAGTGTTCTTGACTGGGAAACCTCATGGACAGAGGAGCCTGGCGGGCTACGGTCCACGGGGTGGCCAAGAGAAGGACCCAGCTGAGCACACACGCACCCACAACCCTTTACCATCAGTGATCTTGCGCCCCCATTTGTCGAAGAGGAAACTGAGGCTCAGAGAAGCGCGGCAGCTTGCCCAGGGCCCCCCAGCCACCAACGGAGCTAGAATGAGAAGCTGAGTCTGTCCAAGTCAAGTGTGGGTGCTTTACCACCAGCCTTAACTGAACAGGGGACTCAGGTCATCCTGCCGGGGCCCAGAGAGGGCCTGCGGCTTGGCACACGCCAGACAACGAGTCAGCAGCGGAAGCAGAAGCAGAACTCCCATCTCCTGGCTCCCAGTCAGAGGCTTCTCAGAAGGGCCTGAGGTTCTGCAGTTCCCTTCTAGAAGCAGCCATCCCCTGGGAGAAGAGCAGGGGTGGAATAGGAAGACAGGGCTCACTAGAGACCCTGTCCCCGCTCTTGATGGTAAAGCATAGTCGCCAGATAAAGTAAGGGACGCCAAGCTAAATCTGAATGTCAGTTACTTTTAAAAATACAAGTATGTCCCACGCAATACACTAAAAAAAAAGTTATTTTTTAAACCTGAGATGTAAACTGGGTGTCCTGCATTTTCATTTGTCGAGTCTGGCAACACTGTGGTAAGAGGGCAGAAGAAAACGGGGTCTCCGCTGGCCGCCCAGATGCTGGAGAAACGCCCCAGGCCAGGGCCCCCAGGACAGCTGGGAGCTGTGGCCTGGCCCCCGGGGCCCCTAGCTCCCTGCGCCCCCGAGGTCCCCGCCCCAGAGCCAGGGCAGGGGCGGCAGGAGGGCCCCGGGAGCGGGGGCTCCCTGAGGCCAGGTGAAGCCTCTGGGCAGCCTCTGAGGCCAGCTCAGACCCCAGCTTGTACCAGAGCCCAGCTCCCACCTGCTCTGGGAGGCAGACCCTCCTCGCCTTGATTGCCCCCTCCCCGCCAACACACTGGGCTGAGTCCTGGGCCCCGTGCCCCAGCCTCATCCCCATCACCCTCTCGAGGACACAAGCCCCAGGCTCCTCTAAGCGCCTTCGTTTATGAGCACACCGAAACATACGCCCTGGGCCTGTTCTCAGTCCTTTTCCTTTGCCAGCACGTTCACTCCTTCCCCAGCTCGTCCCTTCTCATCCCAGTCGTCCTGGCTGGCCTCCAACGACCAGGCTGCCCCACGCCGCCCCTCCGCCTCAGAGAGAGGGGCTGTCGGCGAGAAACGGAGGGCAGAATCAGCAACAATTCTTTCAGAACGCAGAACCCAGACCCCAGAGCGCGGCCCCAGCGCTCAGAGCTGGAACCCTCGCCCAAGGGCTGGAGGCCAGAGACGGGACCCTGGTGCCGGAGCCAGGGCCCCAGCAGGGACCTGCAGCCTCCCCCGCTCCCGGCGCTGCAGCAGCTCCGCAGGCTCTGCCATCGTGACGGCCCCTCGTCAGCATCCTCCGCGGTGCCCGATTCGGCCTCCGGGGGCCAGCCCGCTGCTGCAGGCCCCCCAGCCCCGCCAGCCCTCTGCCAGCCAGGTAGGCGCCCCTCGGCCCTCACCTGTGAACGTCCAGGTGTGTCTCGACCCCCACAGCGCACACGGCATGGCTGGGCTTCTTCGGGGACAGCTGCACGGCCCTGCGCTGGGCCATCCCGACCCGCTGCATCTGACCTCTGTGCACCCTGCTCCCAGGCTCCGCGCCCAGGCACCTCGTTGCCAGGAAGGGGAGTGAGTTCTGACAGGCTGGCGCTTTCCTCCTCCCTTTTAATTTCATCCTCTGACCTGAAGAGCCTGCCCAAGCCCGGTCCCCACCTCCTGGCCCCATGCCATCCCTCTTGGCCTGTCAATCCAAGAGGCTCAGGGAGGAGGTACCAAAAGCCTCCCTGGGGAATGGGGAAGCGGGGCTTCAGCTGAGGCCCCCGGCGGAGCAGAGCTCAGCTGCCAGCAGAAGACAAGTCCCCAGCCCCAGCCCCTGCTCTAGCTTAGCTTCCATGCTCAGACTCTCGGCGACTGAGTCCACACAGCAACGAGGCGATGGTGGCAGCGGATTCTGAGGGCACTGTGCTGCCTGAGTGGCCTGCGATCTTATCTCGTAGGTTAGCACCTCACTGACCAGGGGATTTTCCCAGAAACTATTGCCCGTGGGCTTCCCTGATGGCTCCGATGGTAAAGAATCCACCTGCAATGAAGGAGACCCAGGTTCAATCCCTGGGTGAGGAAGATCCCCTGGAGAAGGAAAGGGCAACCCACTCCAGTATTCTTTCCTGGAAAATCCCAGGGACAGAGGAGCCTGGCGGGCCACAGTCCATGGGGTCACAGAGTTGGACACGACTGAGGGACTCACAGTGCACTTCACTTCAGGGCCTGTGGTAAACACTGAAACATCTCCAGTTAATAACTTTGGGGCAACAAAAGACCTATTAATACATCTCTGGTCAATAATACATCAAGGAATCGGTTAGCGCATACAAGCACAGAGCGATCAGACTGTCCGGGTTCAAGTCCCAGCTCTGCCACTTAACAACCTACGATCTTGGCAGGTTCGTCAACGTCTTTAAGGCTCCGTTTCTCCACATGTAAGATGATATTTGTAGCCATAGTGCCTGCTCCGTTGGATGGATGTGGGGTTACCCGGGCTAAGTGGAGGAGGGTTAGCGCAGTGCCTAGGCCTAGGATTCA
This sequence comes from Bubalus bubalis, assembly GCF_019923935.1. NCBI lineage: Eukaryota > Metazoa > Chordata > Mammalia > Artiodactyla > Bovidae > Bubalus > Bubalus bubalis. The sequence goes on from NC_059158.1 coordinate 187,390,641, forward strand.
CTGGAAGAAATGCCGGCGGCTATTACTGGTCTCCTCACTTCACAGGAAGAGAACCGTGGCTGCAGATCACGCCACGAGTCAGCACTGGAGCCACGGCCAGAGCCACGGCCTCACGGCCCGCACCGTGAGCCACGGCCTCACGGCCCGTACCATGCCGGGCGTGAGCTGATGCCTTTGCCCGCTGACTCCAGAGATGGTGGGAGCCCCCAGGCCGGCTTCCTCAGCCAGCCTGTGGGGAGGACCCTTGAAAAGGGGCTCAGAGCAGTGGGCCGGGTTCTTGTTTCTGAAAGTCCCCTCCTTGCAAGTCCAGCAAGCACTGGGTCCACCTGTCCTCAGCGGTGGTGGAATTCCAGTGGTTCGCTTGACAGACATCCGTGGGACACCTACTGTCTAGGCACCCCATTAGGCGATGGCAGCCCAACTGTGAGCAAAACAGACCACCATCCCTGCTCTGGTGGCATTTATACCCTCGGACAAGTAAAGGTACGTAAGTGAAGTGTGGGTGACGTCAAGAGTGTAGCGATGCTCTTCTGCGATATCCAGGCAGGAGTTGGTGATGGCTTGGTCCCGGCGGTAGCTCTGAAGGTGGTGAGAAGTGGCTGAATTTTGAATGCATTTGGAAGATGGAGCTGAGGTTTGCTGATGGGTTGGAGGTGATGTGAGAGAAAGAGAGGGGTCAAGGGTAAATGCAGTGGTTTGGGTCCCGGTAACTAGGTGGCTAGCGTTGATGTCAGAGAGATGGAGAGGGCTAGGCGTGGGCAGGTTGGGCTGGGGGATCAGCCATTCGGGGTTGGATCTGTCAGACGTGAGACATCCATTAGAGTCCTGAGTGGGGACAACTAATTTCAGAGGACACGCTTCCTCCGTGCTGGGCATGGGCGGGGAGGGGGCACTGGCAAGGAGGAAGCTGCCCCAGGAATTGCAGGTTCACCCTTCAAAGCCACAGGTCCTCTCACTCCAGGAAGTCACTGCACAGAGTGCACATCCCACATCCACAGGGCCAGGGTGGGAGGATGAGAAGCAGAGAGAGACAGAGAGAGGAGAAACACCTTGCCCAGGGAGCTGCCATTCTGATGGGGAAGGAGGGGGACACATCCCCACCTCCAGAAACACCAGCCCGATAAGGGAGATGGGGATCACAAGAACGGCATAAACGTTTGTTTGATTTCCAAGATCTTCCTGGAATGATCTTTCTTACAGCCAGCATGCCTGACTACAGCTGCTCCCCTCTTCTTTGGCTGCACTGAGACTTCGTCGCCGTGCGCAGGATCTTAGCAGTGGCATGCAGAATCTAGTTTCCTGACCAGGGATCGAACCCAGGCCCCCTGCATTAACCCCTGGACCGTCAGGAAAACCTCATGCCTGATTGCATATGCTCTGGATCTGCAAAGTTCATCCCACCCAAAGGCACTCAGGCAGAGTCTAGGTGTGCCCCCACAGAAACAGAACCTGGCAAAGCAGCACTTCAGGGGTATGTGAGGGTTTTGTTTCCCTCACCTTCACCCTTCCGCATCAACCAAGATCTGAGCCATTTTATCTGTAATGCAGTGTGGGGTGTGAAAAGCAGGTTCCTGAAGAGTACGTGGGGATATTCTCATTAGAGAAGGATGGCTGGGTGGATGGATGGGTGGGTGGGTGTGTGGGTGGATGGATGGGTGGATGGGTGGGTGGGTGGGTGGGTGGATGGATGGGTGGGTGGGTGGATGGGTGGATGGGTGGGTGGATGGATGGGTGGATGGGTGGGTGGGTGGGTGGGTGGATGGATGGGTGGATGGGTGGATGGATGGGTGGGTGGATGGATGGATGGATGGATGGGTGGGTGGGTGGTTGAATGGGTGGATGGATGAATGGATAGGTGGGTGGATGGATGGGTGGGTGGATGGATGGGTGGATGGGTGGGTGGGTGGATGGATGGATGGATGGGTGGGTGGGTGGATGGATGAATGGATGGGTGGGTGTGTGGATGGGTGGGTGGGTGGATGGATGAATGGATGGGTGGATGGGTGGGTGGGTGGATGGATGGATGGATGGGTGGATGGATGGATGGATGGGTGGATGGATGGACGGGTGGATGGAGGGGTGGATGGATGGATGGATGGGTGGATGGATGGATGGACGGGTGGGTGGGTGGGTGGGTGGATGGATGGGTGGATGGATGGATGGACGGATGGATGGATGGATGGACGGGTGGGTGGGTGGGTGGGTGGATGGAGGGGTGGGTGGATGGATGGGTGGATGGGTGGGTGGATGGATGGATGGGTGGGTGGGTGGGTGGACGAGGCGTGAGAAGGAGGAAGGCCGGTTGAGCGTAAGGAGCTGCCTGCAAAGGTGGTGATAACAGCGGCCCTGACGGCCGAGCCGACACCGGGCGGCGCGGCACTGACGATGTCAGCAAGATGCCAGCCAGCGCATCCATGGCCATCGCCACGTGCCAGGCACTGTTCTAGGCCCTTCCATGGATCCACTTAGCTAATCCTCACAATAATACTAGGTGACAGGTTCTGATTAAGCCTGGATCCCAAGTTCAGACCACAGCCTGGGTGTGCAGGATGTGCCTTTTACAGGTGGTGGGCAGTGCAGGGGAAGGTCAGGTCACAGTGTCCTAAACAGACATGTCCTCAGAGCTGGAGGAAGGAAGAGGAAATAACAGAGAGTGAGCAGAGAGGCTGAGACGAACACAAATATCCCCATTTTAGGGGGGAATAAATCGAGGCACCGAGAAGTTAAAGCCCCCCTCCAGATCTGCAGCTGGAAAGTGGTCAGTCTAGGACCTGAGCCCAGGCCTTCTGACTCCAGATAGACTCGTCCTGTAGCCCAGGCCCTTGGGAGGTGGAAAGCGTGTCCTTTTTACCCTCTTCCTTATGCTTTGCACAGATTCTGTGAGCAAATATTTTTACTTTTGAAAAAAATAAATAAAGTCTCTCTTGGCAGAAAAATAAGGAGCATTTCCTGCTCTCGGCCTCCCTGCCCACCCCCTTCCTCTGGTTCTCAGAACACGTAAGATAGGAGGACCCGCCCCGGCCCCTGCCCTGCCCGCAGCCCGCAAAGCGTGCACACCCAGGCTGTGGTCTGTGTGAGCTTGGGATTTCAGGCATGACTGGTCAGATTTGGGACGTGGGGCGGTGGGCAAGCTGAAGGACATCAGGGCCCCCCGCCCTCTGGCCGGCAGGACACAGCTGGGTTCGCCTCACACACGGCGCCCGGCAGGGGCGGAGGCCTGGGGACCGCTGGGCGACCTTTGAACAGCAGCAGGGCTCCAGGATGCCCCTGGAACAGCCCAGGGAAACGGAGGCAGGGAAGAGGTCTGGGGGTGGAGCTCTCGCCCAGGCCCTCATTTTCCCCATTCTTCAACAGCTTTGGGGGGGCAGTTGACATGTGCCAGGCATGACTCATCAGGGAGAAAGACCAGCCAAGCCCCTGTCCGCAGGGCACAGCGAGCAGCAGCAGGAGTAAACGGGGCCGGAGGCTGGGGTGAAGGGAGGAGGTGAGGACGCACAGGACTGGGCCCCAGGCAGAGTGGACGGGTGCTGCTGGGAGTAGTCTGATCAGGGAAGGCCTCTCTAGGAAATGATACTGGAGCAGAAATCTGAAAATGAGACCTTTGGGATCTCAAGGAATCTTCTGACCTCAGACCACCCAGGGTTCCATTCTACCCGCACAGCCTCCCTGTTTACAAAGTAGGGTGGTTGAGCTCTGAGTTCCCAAACTCAAAAGCCTTCAGCGGTCAGGTAGATAACAGGTGTGGAGCTTCCAAGTGTGAGACAATAGGGGTGAACGGCAACTGTGGGAGAGAGAAGAAAGCCCGCTTTGACCAGTGCATTGAAATTCAATATTTCTCAGAAAGAGAACACTTTGATTCAAGCGAAACTAACTCACTGGCAAGTCAGACCTGACCCTTGGGTCTTTAGCTAGAGACCCCAGCATTGAGTGTCTATGAATTGGTAGGTGCTGCGTGCTCAGTACTTCAGTTGTGACTCTTTGTGACCCATGGACTGTAGCCCGCCAGGCTCCTCTGTCCGTGGGATTCTCCAGGAAAGAATACTGGAGTGCGTTGGCATGCCCTCACCCCAGGGGATCTTCCCCACCCTGGCATCGAACCCTCGTCTCCTGCATTGCAAGCGAATTCTTTATCCACTGAGCCATCTGGGAAGCTGACGGGGAAGTCATATGATGCCCATGGGCATAAACTACCTGGGCCCAGGTGAGTCTTGACACCTTCAGGGTGTGGAACCCGCCAATCTCAGACCTTGTGACCAGTCAGAGTGGGTTCTGGACAGTTGCCATGATTGCTGACACCAGCTGCGGGCTCTCCCACTCTGGTAGGGTGCCCCTCAACATGCACGCACACAGAGTCTGTGCCCGAGCTTACAGGGACAGCCTTAGAGGGCGGGAGGGCTGAGGAGCATGTACAGCTTAGCTCCTAGAACCCCACCCTGTGGCCTTCTCCAAAGCCTGCTCTCCGGAGCCCCGCGGGGCCAGCCCCTCTGCTCTCCAGAATCCTCGCTGTCAAGCTGGAACGGCTCCTGGAGGCCATCAGACCAGCCCCTCCATCCTCCAGCTGGGAGCGCCAAGATCCAAGGCTTTCCTTCCTTATTCCTTCCTTCACTGGAAAACAAACAAGCGAACATCTGCTGGGCACTTCTGGGATATAGATGCTGCTCTCGAAACCAGAGCTCTTGCCACCTGCTGAGTCCTCCCAGGTCCTTATATATGGATCACCCCTCTGGGGTCTCCCAGGCCACCCCCAACCCCTTTCTGTGCCCCTGACATCCAGAGTAGGATCCTGGACCCCAGGTGGGTGGGGGAGGCACCCCAGGGACTCTGACTCAGCCACAGTGAGCAGGCTGGCGACCCACCAATTCCCGCAGGGCCAGAGGGCCGGCAGCTAGTGGCTCTAATGGCAGGAAGTCGTGAGGGCCATGAGTCACCCAGTCCAGTCCACTCTGTCCCCGCAGAGCCCGAAACCCCAGCCCAGGTCACCAGGGACCTTCAGGAATCACCTGCTCTCTCCTGGGCTCTGGGACACCCATGGCTCCACGTCGCAGCGTCAGCAGAGCTAATGATGCCACGTGGGCGGTTGGGCTGGGCAGGGTCCAGGCCTGGTGGGGGTGCTGTGGTCAGGCTGCATCAGCCCCGCCTCCACAGGTGGCTGCTCAAGCGCTCAGCAGCCTCCAGAGTGCTGGCTTCTCACCGTCTCAGCAGACGGTGCTCTCTCCACCCTAGGAGAGTGAGACCGAGACCCAGGCAGCCGCGGTGGTCCTCTCCCTTCCCCACCGGAACAGCTGTGATTATGGCCAAGAAAACAAGGACATACTCGCTCCTTTCTATGTTAAATGAAGATTATTTCTAAATATGTAATGATCATGCATAAATATTGTAGTGTTTAGAATTTAAAAAAGAAAAGTCACCCCGCCTGACCTGTCAGCTCCACTTCCCAAGTCTCTCTTGGCCCCACCCTCCCCTGTCCCCCCCCTTCACCCCATGGCTGCCTTGGTCCCGGCCTCTGTCGTCTCTCTGCAGAGACCTGAGCACGCTCCTGGTCCCCCGGCTCCAGACTGACTGCACCCCACGCGGTGGGCAGCAGAGATCCATCTGGAACATGCGCCTGAAGACCTTGCTCCCTGAAAAGACTCCCACAGCTTCCTGTGGGCCCAGAGAAAGGAAGGTGGGCAAAGCCGAGATGTGGGGGCTCTATGGTTTGGGGTTCCAGTCTGGGCTCTGTCACTTCTTAGAACTTCTCTGAGGCTCCATCTCCTAACCTGTAAAACCTGGAATAATGCAGACGTTATCAGTGACATCTGTAAAGGGCCTGGGGTACAGCTGATCCTCAAAACCCAGAGATTTCGCCTGGCATCCAAGACCCCTGAACCAGGCCCCTGATGACCCCTCCCTCACTCAGAACCCAACCCCGTCTGGACCGTTTTCCCTGGGCCGCCCTCCCTCCCTCCCGGGGCCCTGTTCCCATGACCCTCCCATCAGCAGCCTTCCCCCCACTCCCCGCCCACTGCTGTTTCTCCAGCGTCCACTCCACACAAATGTTCACCATGTCTGCTTCTTTCATGGATTTGTGGCCCAGATCCTGATAAGAAGGATCTGAGACAGCTTACAAAATACACCCTGGATATGATGTATCTTTTAAGTGACAAAATGAAGTCAAAGTGTGTGGAAAGAAAGAGAAAGAAAGAGGCATCTTATCTGGTGTGTAAATTTAGCTGTGAGTTTCCTGGTGGCCCCGGGAAAAAAAGGAAATACAATCAATTCTGTGAATCATAGTGCTCAGAAGGTAAAACTAAAGGCATTGAGGATGAGAAGGCTGGTTCTTCCAGGCCCTGAGAGCTGAGGGAAATACCCCCACCTGGGGTGGAGTTTAATATTAATAAGTGGGGCAAGGGTGGGATATTAAACTACGTGATTCACAGCATCCTTATGCTTGGGTTTGGCTTGATCCGCAGATGGACTGGGGAGGGGACTGTCTGCAGAAGTGTCTGCTTTGTGTTTTTCTGACTCTCCTCCATGAGCATGTTTATTTTCTCCAAACTTCTGATCAAATAGGAAGAGGCAGAGAGTTGAGGCCTATTGTCTTTGATACCGGATCTTCCTTGAGCTAAGAAAGCAGAGATCCAACATCTTTCAGGGCCAGCCAAGCTGGCTACTGCTGACACCCCACTGTGAGACCAAGCCTGGGTCTGCACTTTCTCCCGGCTTCCCCTGGTCTGGAGACTCATTCCTGGAGAGGTGGGTCGGGGCAGGGATACCTGAGAGTAAACCCCTAGTGCAGAGCTCCACATTTCAGCGGGCCCTTCCAAAAAACTTGGTCCGCCAGCCTCACAGAACACACAGAGACAGGGAGCCCCAGAGAAGGCGAGCGACTTACCTCAAAGCCACAGCCAGGCGGAGGCAACGTGGGGTGAAGGACAGAGAATCAACCCTAGGACTAGAGACACGGACTCTCCAGTCACCCGACACTCCAGCTCCATCCCCCTGTCTGACTGCGGCTCTTTTTTATTGTCGTGTTTATTTATTTGTTTGTCATTTACGTATTTGGCTGTGACGGGTCATGCAGGATTTTACCTGTGGCAAGCGAGCTGTTCGCCGTGGCACGTGGGCTCTAGTTCCCTGACCAGGGAGGGAACCCCGGCCCCCTGCATTAGGAGCGCAGTTTTAGCCACTGGACCACTAAGGAAGCCCCCCAGTTGCTGCTTTTACCATCCGTGTTACTGTGAGACATCTTCGGCTAAGACCCCTGGTGGAGAAATCAGTGGACAGAAGCGTTCAGCGTTTATTCAAGAAACATTTCTTGGGCATCTACCATGGGCCAGGCTGTGACTAGATGAAAAAGACATAGTTCCAGTTTGCTTTATAGGGAGGCATGGTTTGTGGGGAAGGTGGACGTGTGAACGCATTGTCTGTAGGCGCCCCCATAGGCGACGTGCCAAGCACCCAGGACGTGCTCGGAGGGGAGGGGTGCTCACTGGGGCTGGCTCTGCTCAGCACACGGCCGGCATCTCCTTTATCCTTGCGTCAAGCCCAGGAGACAAGAACTGCTGTTGCCTCGGCTTTGCAGGAAGGAAATTTAGTCTCGGGGAGTTTAAGCGACATGTCCAAGATGCCCTGCTATTGAGGATCCATGGGACTCACCTGCGGGGCTCAGATCCTCTGTTAATCGGCAGGGTCTGCTGCCTCCAAGGAGGAGGAAGCCAGGGCAGCTCATGTGCTGTCGGTGCTCGCAGGCTGCCGCGGCCACCGGCCTCAGCCTCTTCTGTTGCCTCCCACGTGCCCGCAGCTCCTGCCCCGGGAAAGGCGACGCTGTCCTGTGTCTGGCCTCCTGGACCCAGAGCAGCCCCGACCCCCGCACAGAGGCCTGATGGCAGGAGGGCCCAAGAGACACCAGGTCCCAGCGCCTCACACTGTTAAGGTCCTTTGGACGCCAGCCACCCAGCTCGGGTTCCCTTCAAGCCCTGCAGCCTCCCAGGACGGGGGTCTGAGCCGTCCAGCCCCTGTTGGCTTTGGTGCAGCCAGAGTCCTGGGGCTGGGGGCTGGCCTGGGGGCAGAGGGGCCCCTAATGGCTAGGCTGGGGGAGTGGGAGCACATACACTTCTAGAAATTCAGGAGAAGAGGGGGCTGGAGCCGTAACCTGGAAACCCAGGAGGTCACGTTTAAAACAGATTAAGACACTGGCGACCGAGCAGCCCTACTGCGGGAGCCGGTGCCCCTCAGAGCCCCTCAGAAAGCTGCCGGCCTGGTTTGTCACAGATGACATGCCCAGAGAGGGCCAGCAATGGATCCAAGGCCACCCAGCCCAGTCTTACCCCACATGCAGGAAGGAAAGAAGGGGCAGTGGGAGTCAAGGGGTCAGCTGTTGCGAAGGCTCTCCCATCGCTGCATAAAGCGCAGGTCCAGCCTTGGCTGCAGGGCCGGGGGCAGCCCCTCGACCGCTCTGGGGCCACTTTGCCTCATCTGCACAAAAGGACTTATGTGCACAGCTGGCTGGGGTGCCGGGGTTTGTAACACATCCCCACTGACATCCTTCAGCTGGTGGCCGTGCCTGTCCCCACTCTGCAGAGGAAGAACCAGTGAGATTTCTAAAGCGCCTGGCGCCAGCCAGCTTCCTAAGCTTCTGAGGCTCCCTCTGGGCCCCTTGTAGACCACTGCCTCCAGGAAGCCCTTTCACGTCATTCTGGCTCCCAGAAGTGTTCTCTTCTCTAAGTAGCCCCTACAGGCTCTGCCCTGGGAAACCACCTGCTTCAACCTCATTCACCTCCTCACTCTGGCATTTCAGAGAGACGGGGAGCTGCCGGGCCTTTGGAGCCAGGGATCAGGAAGCTGGCTTAAACTCAAAAGTCTAGGCCCTCAGTGACGTGACAGTCCGTGGTCCCCTGTCTCACAGCCGGTCAGGAGGCCCTGGGCTCCCCAGGCAGAGGACCTAGGCATCCCTTGAAGAGCACTGGGGCTTTCTGGTCCTTAGCTTCTTGGCCCTGGCACTGAACTGAGCACCCCTAGGGGCCCCAGTGCCCCCATGGGCAGAGCCCCGACCTCTCCCCATGGCAGCCTGGCACCCCCAGAGAGGAAAGAGACAGGGAAGGGGGCAGGGAGACAGACAGAGCAGGAGAGGGTTCTGGGGGCTCTGGGACTCCTCCTGCTCTCTCTCCAGTGTCTCTGTGCCTTTTTTTTTTTTTCATAAATGAGATTTTATTGGTTGTTTTGAGTGCCAGTACACAGGCATTGCAATTTGTACCCAATTTTTAGCATATGTACCAAAAAAATCATGTAGCTGTGATTCCTCTCTGAACAGTTACGCCGGTGGCTTTCCAGCTTAGAATGTAGACGCAAAGTTTCCTCAACAGGATGTCAAGTACCAATGTCTTCAAATATTGATATGCTGTTACATCAAAAGTCCCACGGATTCAATTTAATATCATATACACGACATACCCAAATTGTCAACCATTCACAGCACAGTGGGCTCTCCAGCTGGCACCAACGGTAAAGAAGCTGTCTACCCAGGCAGGAGTCGTAAGAGATGCAGGTTCGATCCCTGGGTCAGGAAATTGCCCTAGAGCAGGGCCTGGCAGCCCACTCCAGTATTCTTGCCTGGAGAATCCCCATGGACAGAGGAGCCTGGTGGGCTTCAGTCCATAGGGTCGCAAAGGGTCAGACACAGCTGAAATGACTGAGAATGTATGCACGCGCACCACATTAACAAAATTCCTTAGGAAAACTGGACTACCAAGACCAAAGATGTTACAGAGTGCACAAAATCTTGACCGGGAGACCAAGATCGAGTGAGTGGTTTGTGATAGGAAACAATCGTACCAAAACCAGCATGGGTAGTGTTTAAAGTATTCAAGACATTAAACGCACAGCTGACTCCAAACTGCCGTTTAGAACGCTTTGTATTTCAGTATATAAAAGCTACCCTCTCATCTGTGGGAATCTTAAGCTGATGCCCAAGACAATCAAGGCCTCCCATATGCAATATCCCACCATTTTCTGGTTGTACCAAGAAGTAAACAGCCAGCAAATGATTTCACTTCTAAACAAAATGCATTTACATTTTAAAAATGGGATGAGATGGGTTTACTTCCTTTTTTAAAAGGGATGTTTCTAGAGTTACTAAAAAAAACCCTATATTTACAAAATAGTTGATAGAAATGTTCTTCCAGCTTATACAGGAAGGGTGACGGGCCGCTGATGGGAGTGGGTGTGTGATATCAATCAGAATTAATCTCTCTCTTCTGCTTCATCGGAGGCTGGGCTCCCTCGCTTTTGGTCTGTTCATCTCACTCACGTCGCCTCCTTTAGTCTCCTGACGACCACTTCCTCCCGTCTTCCCTTTGCTCCCCTTTTCCCTTTTGTTTGGACCTTTTTGTCTGAAGATTTATCCTTTCCTGCCGCCCTTTTCGACTTGTTTCTGCTTCCGCAGGAGCCGGTTTAGCTGATGGCCTCTCTGATCTCCTCTTGGGCCCCTCCCCTCACTGGAGCCCACCTTTTTCTTGGGCGTCTTGGCTGGGGGGTGGAGAGGGGGGCCCGTGCTGAGAGCCTTGGAGAAGCCGGGTTGCCTGGCCACCGCCGCCCAAGCAGCTGGGACCCTTGGCGGGGGTGGTGGGAGAAGCCCCCCCCGCCGCCCCGTGCCTTTCAGTCTCTTGGTTTTTGTCCCCCCTCTGTCTTTTGATCACTCTCTCCGTCTGTCTCTCTCCTCGTCTCGCTCTGTCTCTGCTCCCCTCCCCCCTCACTCTCTCCCTTTGTCCTGTTCCCCTATCCTCCTGGTCCACACCCTCAGACAGGTATGGACCACCTACTGGGCCCCTGGCCCCCATGCAGGGAACACCATGACCTCCTCAACACCTCCCAGGGGATCGCTGTGTTTATCCCCACTTGCAGATGAAGAAGCTGAGGCTGGAAGCCATCAGGTGACTCGGCCACATAAACTGGGTCCGCCAGTGCTGGGGTGCAGGCGGGAGGATCAGGGCTGGGAGACTGAGGCCCAGAGACGGGCGGTGGCTGACTGGAGATCACACAGCAGTGAGCCGCCGGCCGCGGCAAGGGGCCAGCTTGCCCGGCACCCTGCCTGGCTCCAGAGAAACCACGTAAGTCTCAGGAAGTCTTTGGCAAGGAGGCTGCAGGGCTTACCAGATGGGCTGTGGCCAACGCCCCCGGCCTCATCCTGCCTGCCTGCTCCCCGCCCAGTCTTTTCTGGGGCTGACCGCGGGAACGCAGCCTCTCTCCTCCTGAGACACCTGGGACCTGGGACTTGCACCTGGGAGCCTCGGCTGCATGCTTGCTCCCGGACAAACATCTCGTCTCCTGGAGCAACAAAATACAAAGACGCTGTAAGGGCCTTCCCTGGTGGCTCAGACGGTAAAAGCGTCTGCCTGCAATGTGGGAGACCCAGGTTCCATCCCTGGGTCAGGCAGGTCCCCTGGAGAAGGAAATGGCAACCCACTCCACTATTCTTGCCTGGAAAATTCCATGGACAGAGGAGCCTGATGGGCTACAGTCCACGGGGTCGCAAAGAGTTGGACATGACTGAGCAACTTCACTTTCACTATAAGGGACTAAAATTAACCTCATGTGCAGTTGGGGGAAGTTATGGACAAGATCAAAAAGACCAAAAAAACCCCAGCTGCCACCTCTGGAGCACAGGCAGGTCCTGTGCGTGCCCCCTGCACTCAGCACCACTGCAGGGGTGGGCAGACCACCTAAGCCACGCCTCCAGCCTGACCCCTGGACGCGGGCCTAGCCTGGCCCCGAACAAGGAACCAGACTGAGCAAGGGAACCTGTTCCTTGTTCTCAGGGCCCGCTGCGGCAGAGGGAGCCCCGGTAAAGCCTCGCCTGCATTGCTGGTCTGGCCTCTCACCCCTTTCTTTTAATCAGGGAAGGCCAGGAGCCCCAGTGGGTGATGCCAGGGAGCAGCCCCAGCAGCAGCGTCCCATCTCTGCCCTTGCACCTGGCCTCCCGTGTAGAACTGACGAGAGGCGGGATGGCTGTCCCTACAGCCCTAACTTGTGTCCCCAGGCTCCCCCAAGTGCCTGGGCCCCCAGGGGAGGGAGGGGAGGACGCACGCGGAGTCTCTGAGCCCTCGCTGCAGCTCACTGGGTCCCTCAGACCCAGCAGGGCAGATGTGGGCAAACAGAGTCCGGCCCGGAGAGGGCCAGAGGCTACCCGGGGCCACACAGCTAACTCAGGACGGGCCCATCGGCCAGTGCCCCCCAGGGTCACACAGCTCAGACAGGATGGGCCCGTCTGTCCCCCACCCAGGGTCACACAGCTCCCTCAGGATGGGCCTGTCCGCCCCCCACCCCAGGGTCACACAGCACGGTCAGGACGGGTCCATCCAGCCCCCCGCCCTGGCCCCTTTGCTCTGAAGGTTGGCCTCTGTCCCTCATCCTCTCATAGCCTCCTGAGTCCCCGAGGGTGGTGGGGGAGTCTGGTTCTGCCTGACGTGGTGCACAGTGACCCCCGGACAGGTGAGGTGTTCTAAACCGAGCCAGCTTCGCAGGATACTCATCAGGCCTGGCCTCACCCCTAATCCCCACCCTCCCAGGCCGTGTGACTCACCTCCACCGAGCACCAAGAACCGGGTTCCAGGGCTGAGAATCGGACCATGTCCTGGTAAAGCCACCCAAAACCAGGGCAGAAGCCAGGGGGAGGTCAGGAGTTGAGCGCACGTTCAGCCAACGGGGCTTGTAGCCAAGGAAGCATCTAGAAGGCGTTCTCACCGAGAAGGATTACAGACCCGGCCCAGAAAGCAAACACAGGGAAAGCTCCTCATCCTGCCTGGGCTCTGCAGAAAGTTCTGATAAAGCTTTTGTAAAGAAAACCATGTTAGCTCGGCGAGAGAAACTAGCCTTTCCTCCCTCCTCATCTGAACGTCTGTCTCCTCTTCCAGAGGGGCGCTCCCTTTAAGGCCACATCACAGGCCCGTGGGGCCCCAGCACGCAGCACAAACAGGGCGCAGCCCCCTTCCTTATGTTTCCTTATTTTCTAAACTGAAGTAGAGTTGGTTTACAATGCCGCGCTAATTGCTGGTGTACAGCAAAGTGATTTAGCAGCCCACCAGGCTCCTCTGTCCATGGGATTGTCCAGGCAAGAGGACTGGAGTGCATTGCCATGCCCTCCTCCAGGGGATCTTCCCAACCTAAGGACAAAACCCAAGTCTCCTGCTCTGCAGGCGGATTCTTTACTGCTGAGTCACCAGGGAAGCCTATACATACGTGCTCTTTTCCATTATGGTTTATCATCGAATACTGAGTATGGTCCTCTGGGCTATACAGTAGGACCTTGCTATTGATTCATTCTATATATGAAAGCTTTCATCTGCCAACTCAACTTCCCAGTCCATCCTTCCCCCGAGGAGAGGCCCCTCTTGGCAATCCCTAGCCTGCTCTCCGTGTCTGTGACTCTGTCTCTGTTTCATAGGCAGGTTCATTTGTGCTGAAATGTAGATTTCATGTATAAGTGATATCATGTAGTATTCGTCTTTCTCTTTCTGACTTACTTCCACTTAGATGATGATCTTTCGTTGCATCCATGTTACTGCAAATGGCATTGTTTTGTTCTTTTTAATTACTGAGCAGTAGTCCTTTGTTTGAGTTTCCCAGGTGGCTCAGATGGTAAGGAATCTGCCTGCAATGCAGGAGACATGGGTTTGATCCCTGGGTCGGGAAGATCCCTGAAGGAGGAAATGGCAACCCACTCCAGTAATCTTGCCTGGAAAATCCCATGGTCAGAGAAGCCTGGTGGGCGATAGTCCATGGATCTCAAAGAGTCGGACACGACTGAGCAGCGTGCACGCGTGCATGCAGCCTACACGACTGAGCAGCATGCATGCGTGCGTGCAGCATACACGACTGAGCAGCATGCATGCGTGCGTGCAGCATACACGACTGAGCAGCATGCATGCGTGCGTGCAGCATACACGACTGAGCAGCGTGCATGCGTGCATGCAGTAGCCGTTGGCTGCATGGACCACATCTTCTTTATCCGTGCATTGGTCAACGGACATTTGTTTTCATGTCTTGATAGTCCGTCCATTATGATGCTCCAGGAATCAGCTGACAATTTAATTTTCCATGTAGAAGAGATAATCCATATCTCTGACAAAGGACTTGTGTCCAGAATACATCAGGAACATCTACAAATCAGCATGGAAAAGATAAACCACCGGCCCTGCATGGTAGAGCCAAGCTCAGAACCCACGTCCCACAGATGTCAAGGAGGAAATTTCCAGAAGCTTCTGCGCTCACAGCTAGCTTCCCCACCGCTGCCCCAGAGTCCCCCGCCCCCGCCCCCTGGCCAAGGCACGCATGGCCGTTCCTCAGGGTAGACTTGGGGAAGTATCAGGGGAGGCGTCCTTGGTCAGAGAAGCCTTCCAGGCGGCGCCAGACTTGCCACCAGGTGTCCGGTGCTGACAGTGAGGAGGCCACCGGGCTGCCGCCCACCCTCAGGTGGGAAGAGAGGCCCCTAAGAGTGCAAGCTGGTCTCCCTAAGAAGCATGCTGGCAGAGTGGAGGGGGCACCAGGCCAGGGGTCAGAGCCTTCAGTTCCAGGCTTCACGCCCTGCAGACTGGCTGGGAGGCCTTGGGCCCCCTCTCTACGACCTTGGTCTTTACGCCTGTCCAAAGCTCTGATGTACGGAGCGCTGTCCAGCGCTGACTCGGTGAGGCCAGGCCAGGCCCACCCCTCCTGCTGCCCCAGCAACGACGCCCCAGCGCCCCCAGCCTCGGGGACTCCCTGACTCCAAACAGCCCACGGCTGGGGTGGGGCTGAGTCTGACAGCCAGCCAGCCCCAGCACAGGCCTGAATCACCCAGCCCGACTCTGGCCCTCTGCCCTGAGCTCTGGGTGCCAGCTCGGCCTGGCAGGGCGGGCCCCTCGTTCCAAGCCACTGCTCTGCTTGAGTGCCTGCTTCCTGCCCCACGTCCGCTGAGCCCACGTGTGGCCCCCTTCCTCCCGACGTTCACAGGGCTGGTCCCCAAAGGCCAGCCCTACCCCCAGCGGCTACCCGCAGCACAAGCCCCTGGGTGCTGGCTGGGAGGAGAGAGATGGGGGGGGCAGTGGGGATCCAGTCTAAAGGGGGGCACAGCCCATCCTCAGAGGGACCCCGAGAATGAGCAGGGCGGCAAACTGCTCCCTCTCTGATGATGAGGCACAGCCCTGCCCTCTGGAAGCTTCCCTGCTGATGGGAAGGAGCAGCCCTGACCACACAGGCCCCCTCGTCCAACGGGGGAAACGCTGCTCCTGCCTACAGGAGCTGGGGATTAGGCAATGCCCAACTCCCTCTTTTTCAAAGCTTCTGATTTCACAGGCAGGAGAGGGACAGCCCCTGTCCTGGGGGAATCTCCCGTCTCACAGAGGCAGCGCCCTCAGGAAGCCGTCTCCTGCCCGTCTGCAGGACCTGCTCTGTCTTTAGGGCCACTCGTACGCCGCACATGTGCTCGGCCCTGCCCTCGAGTCTCATCAGCGTCTAGGAGCAAGGCCAGCCAAGGACTGACCCCCTTGTTTGACGAATGGGGAAACTGAGGCCCAGAAGTGGAGGGAGCAAGGCCGAGGCCACATGGGAGGCAGGGCTGGAGCCAAGTTCACCCCCGGAGGCAAGGAGGCGGCGGGGACAGGACGGATGACTCAGGGAGCTGGTTCCTGTGCCCTCGTCCTGGGAGGCCAGGCCGCTGGACGCCCTCTGCCCCACTGGCCCTGCCGCGGCCTGACTCGGGGCGGCCCAGAGCCAGCCTTCCTCAACCCTGTTTGGAAAACACGTTCTATCTCAGGGAGGCCTGCTGCCTGCCAGGCCTTCACGAGCCCGGTTCACGGGTCTGGTGCCGGGAGCCTGGGGCACACGTTCTGTGTGACCAGGGACGAGGCCCTGCTGGGGCGCAGCCCAGGCCCGGGCCCTTCTCTGAAAGTCACAGCTGCTGGAGGCTGGAAATCCCCGACGACTAGAGCCAGAGGGACCCCAGGGCTGAGCTGACCCAAGCGCTGCCTGTTTCAGAAGGGAACAGGGAGGACCAGAGACGGGCGGTGACTTTCCTCAGGTCACACAGCACACCAGCGGCAGAGCTTGGACCTGCAGCTGACTCCTTGCCCTTGGCCGTGGCCTTGCCTGGGGGCAGCTGGGAGGCTCTTTGTCTCAAGCTGTCCTTGTGAGGACGACTCAGGGGTCAGAAAGAGGGTCGATACTGAGGGTTTTCAGGGGTTGCCTTGGGGCTGGACGCCCACTCCCAGCTCAGCCCCCGAGCCTCCCCTGAGGAGGCCAACCCAGGTCCTTGGCGCGGTAGGAATTCACCAAGGAGGGGGTCGCACGGCTTGGGGGGTCACCTCACTCCTCCGCCCATCCCGGCGCAGTCAACCGGCAGGACGCCCCGAGCAGGGGAAGGGCTCGGCCGAGAAGGCTGGGGGAGAAGAGACTTGCTGCTTATTGAGCGCCTCCTGTATGCCCGCCCAGAGAAAACGCTTGAGCGTGATGTCCTTCGAGCCTCCTGCCGTTGTGAGGTGGGCATCTTTATGAGAGGAAACAGGGGTTCGAAGATGTTGAGACACTTTGCCCAAGGCAGTTGGATAGCCAGCCCGGCTCCGTCTGCTTCTGAAGCCCACGCTTTATTTCTCCATCCTACCAATGCCTCCAGAAGGGCCTCAGGGGACACCCGCCTCCTCTGGGGAGTGTCCAGAGCCTCCTGGAAACCTCCCCTGCTGACTTGGTCCTGCGGGGGCTGGGCTCTCCCTGGGACTCAGAGCTGGCCTTGCTGACTCCCACCCCTAGACATAGCCTTGCTCGTGGGGTTCCCCAGGCTTCTGGGGAAGGAACAGTGAGAGCAGCCAGACCTGGCCTTGGCGTGTGCATATCCCCCTGGCATCACGGGCCAGCGCAGAGCAGCAGGAGATGCCCAGGGACCTAGCTGAAGAGGGTTCACGAACCAGACTCAAATTTGCACAGCTCTAAGGCTGAGAGCAGAGGCTTGGGTTCCAGCAGAACTCTGCCATAGGCTGCTGTGTGACCTTGGACGTGTTGCTGGCCCTCTCTGAGCAACGGCCGGGAGCTGGTCACTGATGTTCTGTGATGCAGGAGTCTAGTTCCTTTCAAAGGTTCAGACCATTGGTCAGAAAGAGAGCCAGGCCAGGACAGGCTTTGAGCTTCTGGGCTGTCCCTCTCTGCCAGCACTCCGCCAAGGTCATTTCTCACTAGCAACAGCATCACTACTACCAGAGTAGAGGCGGGCTTGCTGAGACCTCATTTGCAGAAAGACACGGCAGGCTTCCATTTCTTGTGTTAGAGCTCGGGGTGTGATGGAGGCCGTCTCTGCACTCAGTGATGCCAAGTGAGGAACCTGAAACTGGCCACGGTGGGAATATTTATGCCGTGGAAATGGGTAGTCCGCAGATGAGTGGCTTTTGCTTGTTTGCATGTCTGTCTGGTTGTTTTGGAAAACCAGCGGTTAAGCATTTGCTGGCACACCACTGGTTGTATGGATAAGTCACGTTTTTCTAGAAATGTGTCCATTTCATCTTAGCGTTCACACGTGTAAGCACATTTTTCTTTTCATTTAAATTTATTAACTAAAGAGCAAATCAATCAGACTTCATCTAAATTTTAAAGTTTTGTGATTCAAAATGCAATATCAAGAGAGTGAAAAGACAATCCTCAGAATGGGAGAAAATATTTGCAAATCATATTCCTGATAAAGGTCTAATAGTCAAACTATATGAAGAGCTTGCACAACTCAACATTAAACGGAAACTCCAGCTACAACATGGACAAAGGGTTTGAGTAGACAGTTCACCAAAGAAGAGACACAAGTGGTCAATAGCACACAAAAGGTGCTCAATGTCATTGGTGTGTGTGTGTGCGCACGTGCACACGCGTGCGTAGTCACTCAGTCGTGTCCAACTCATTGTGACCCCCTGGACTGCAGCCTGTCAGGCTCCTCTGTCCATGGATTGTCCAGGCAAGAATACTGGAGTGGGTTGCCGAGCCCTCCTCCAAGGGATCTTCCCAACCCAGGGATTGAATCCAGGTCTCCCGCATTGCAGGTGGATTCTTTACCATCTGAACCACCAGAGAAGCCCAAGAATACTAGTATGAGGTGCCTATCCCTTCTCCAGGGAAACTTCCCGACCCAGGAATCAAACCAGGGTCTCCTGCATTGCAGCTAATTCTTTACCAGCTGAGCTACACGGCAAGCCCCGTTGGCTGTAGGGAAACAAATTAAAACCACAAGGAGATGTCATCCCACACCCATTAAGATGCTACTATCAAACAACAGACGATGACAAGTGTTGGCGAGGATGCGGAGGAACTGGAACCCCCGGACAAAGCTGGTGGGGCACTCCATCGCGGGTATGGTGTGTACCATATACAATGGTATAGCTGCTCAGAAATGCAGACTGGGGCAGCCCTGTGACAATCTGAGAGTGCTTTCGCCTCTCAGGAAGAGGAGATGAGGAAGGAGGTGTGAGAGGAGGGGACTGTGACCCTGGGGACTTTCACTGACAAGGAGTCAGGTACTTCTCTGGAGAGCTGGGCTCTGGTGTGCTTGCCTGTAGGCATGTGAAGGTCGGCCTCACAGACGCGGCTCCCAGAAACCCCGTGAGACACAGTGCCCCCTCCCGCGGGGATTCAAAGGCCGGCTGTGTCCCCTAAGAGGATGGCGGTGTCCCCGCCCTGGGCACCAGGGTGGCTTCCTCGGATTTTCTGGGCACATCTTCATTCTTTCCTGGGCCTGCTCATTAGGTCCCTTTGTTCATGCCTCTCTCTTTTTTTCCAATGAGTCTTTTTAAATGATTTTTAAATTTTTAATTTTGTATTGGATTTAGTTGCTTTACACTGTTGAGTTAGTTTCTGCTGTACAGCTAAGGGAATCAGCTATACGTGTACATATATCCTCTCTGTCATCACAGAACATAAAGTTCCCTGTGATACATAGTAAGATCTCAGTATTTAGCTATTTTATACAGAGTGAAGTAAGTCAGAAAGAGAAAAACAAGTGTTATATATTAACTCATACCTGTGGAATCTAGAAAAATGCTCCAATATATCTTAACCGAAATTTATCAATTAACTTTTTTCACACAGAGACTTTTTTGATTTTTTTAAGAATTGTGTTATATGTTTTTTAACAACTCTCATTTTTACATTGACTTCTCTTTTCTTTGGGTCAATCTTACTTTTCTAATCTCTCAAGCTGAGTTCTTAATTCATTGATTTCTTATCTTTCTTGTTTTCTTCCACAAACATTTAAGACTATGTATTTTGTTTTAAGAACCATCTTTAGCTGAGTCCTAAGTTTTCATATGTTGTCTTTTTATTATTGCTCAGTTCAGTTCATAATTTCCATCCAAGTCTCACTTGATCAATGAGTTCATTAGAAGACTTTTAAAAAATTTCAGACACATGGAATTTTCTTATTGTCCTGACTCAGTTCTAAGTTCATTGCATCAGAGTCAGACGATGTGGTCGGGATGATACAATTTATTTCGATTTTGTTGAGACTTGCTTCATGGCCAATATGCATCATTAGTTTTCACAGATGCTCCCTGTGCCTGAGTGTGTGTTTGTCCATAGCCGATGCACACTTGCACCTACGTTGATTGGATAGAGTTTGTTATCCGTGCTTGTCAAATCTATTGGCTCCTGATTTTTTGTCTGTTTCATCAGTTAGAGAGATGAGTCAAAGTTTCCCACTCGAGTGTCCAGTTGTCAGAGCTCAACACACCTTGTGCATGCTAAGTTGCTTCAGTCGTGTTCAGCTCTTTGTGACCCCGTGGACTGTAGGCCCCCAGGCTCCTCTGTCCATGGGATTCTCCAGGCAAAAATACTGGAGTGGGTTGCCATTCCCTTCTCCAGAGGAATTTCCCAATCCAGGGATCAAACCCGAGTCTCCCAACTGAGCTACCAGGGAAGCCCTATTGCATTTATACATTAATGTGTAATTACATATTATTATATACAATATTCGGAGAAGGAAATGGCACCCCACTCCAGTACTCTTGCCTGGCAAATCCCATGGACGGAGGAGCCTGTTAGGCTGCAGTCCATGGGGTCGCAAAGAGTCAGACATGACTGAGAAACTTCACTTTCACTTTTCACTTTCATGCATTGGAGAAGGAAATGGCAACCCACTCCAGTGTTCTTGCCTGGAGAATCCCAGGGACGGGGGAGCCTGGTGGGCTACCGTCTATGGGGTTGCACAGAGTCAGACACGACTGAAGTGACTTAGCAGCAGCATATACAATATTATATATCTTGTAGCTCAGGTGGTAAAGAATCTGCCCGCAATGCAGGAGACCCAGGTTTGATTCTTGGTTTGGGAAGATCCCGTGAAGAAGGAAATGGCAACCCACTCCAGTCTTCTTGCCTGGAGAGTCCCGTGGATGGAGGAGCCTGGCAGGATACAGTCCACGGGGTCACAAGAGTCAGACACGACTGAGCGACTAACCCAACACCCAATATATACATACATTATATATAACATCTTGATGAAATAAAAATTCATATTCTAAAGCAAGTCAAGGAAATATTAAACATAAAAATCTTCTCTGCCCTTTGGCCTCCTCTCTGTCCTCTGCTGTGCTTTGTATATCTGCATTATGCCTTGACCAAACCTCCTCCCCAGCAGAAATACCTGCTCGACCGTGAAGAACAACATCCTCCTAGCACTAACAAGCCTCCTTAAAGGACAACATTCTTTCTGACTCTTGTGAGGGGTCGTGATGACACCCCATACTTGTAGATCTGGCTTGTGTGAGTTACCTGCGTCCTTGTACAGTCCTCTGTCTCAAAAGCAAATGCACCAGAGCTCTGGCCTCTCAGGGCCGACCAGCTCTTCAGAGTTTCCAGGTTGTAATCCTCAACGTGGCTTGAATAAAATTTCCCATTTCTTTCTCAGACGGATTGATTTTTTAATCTATTGATAGACACTGTTCTGCTCACTGCTGCTGCGCTGAAGAGTTGTTCAGCTGCGCACGCCTCTGTACGCGCTTTTTCATGTTCGCGTCTGTGATGGTCTACCACGGGCTATGGAAGATCATTCCCGTGCTGCATGGACGGATTTTTTCCTTTGATAGTATACATCTGTATATAATTTATAAACATAATTACATTTTTGTTTCCTAATAATGTTTTATCCACAATTAACAATGCTACGCCAGCTTCCTTTGTGTTGGCTTTCCTTCAGGTACATCTTTTACCATTCTTTTACTTTTCAAACTTTCTGTGATTTAGTGTCTTGGGAGTTTCTTTAATGCAAAGGTGTGTTTGTTTTTACCCATTCTGACAGTGCTTGTCTTTAGATACTGCAGTCCATTTCTAATCGTTGTCATTGCTGACTCATTATTTTGTTCATCAAATATTCAGGTACCTACAATGTGCCTAGGTGTTAGGTTCTAGGTGCTAGGCTTGGACAGTGAACCAGCAGGCGGGAATCCACGGCCTGCAGAGTCAGAGTCTTGTTGGGGAAACAGACAATAAACAAATGACTCACACATGCATTGTCCGTGGATGAGAAGTCCAGGCAGTTTATACAGATACTCTCCCCTCAAGGAGGTGAGCTTCCCAGGTGGCTCAGCGGTAAAGGATCTACCTGCCAATGAAGGAGACACGGGAGACACGGGTTCGATCCCTAGGTCAGGAAGATCCCCTGGAGTAGGAAATGGCAACCCTCTCCAGTATTCTTGCCTGGAAATTTCCAGAGGAGCCTGGCAGGCTACAGTCCACAGGGCTGTAGAGTCGGACACGACTGAGCAACTGCTTACACTCTGACAAGCAGGGAGAGCTTAAGCGTCAGCCCCACATAATGACTTCCTTCCGAGGCGTAGAAGATGGAAACAGGGGAAAGAGTGATTTTAGAGCACTCTGCTGATATCCTAGGGCAACCCTAACAAAATACCACAAACTGAGAGGCTTGAACAGCAGAGATTTGTTGTCTCGAGTTTGGGAAGCTGGAAGTCCACAGCTAAGACATCAGTAGGGTTGGTTGCTTCTGAGGGTTGTGAGCAAAAGGTCTTTTCCAGGCTCTTCCGTGTGGCTTGCAAATGGCCGTGCTCACGCTCGCATGCTGATCTTCAGTGTGGACGTCTGTCTCCAAACTGCCCTTTATTATTAGGTCACTGTCACATTGGATTAGGGCTCACCCTGCTGAACACATTCTAACCTGGCTGCCTCTGTAAAGACCCTATCTCTAGACAAGGCTGTTACTGAAAGGTCTGTGTGGGGGCATCTGGCTGCTGGCCGCTCAAAGTCAGTAAACAGGTCAGGTTGGTAGAAAGGAAAGTTTGGTTTATTTCAGATGCTGGCAAAGGTGGGAGGAGGGTGGTGGACATCTGTCCCAAGGCCGACTCTGCGTCCTCCCTACCTGCCGAGCAAGCAGGGGGTGGGAACTTTTACAAAGTGGGGAGGGGGTTACATGCGGAAACAACACAGCCGTCTCTAACAGTCATCTGCAGACTGGTCCTCAGCGGTCTGACTAGCGTCCTCTTGATTGTTTTAGGTACAGTTAATCTTCGGCTCTGGGCGCGCTTGCTCCCATTTCTTTGCAGCCAGCTCTCAGAATTGTGGCAGCACCTGGCTACACTCTGGCCGTCACGTGGTTACCTTCTCCACTGGGTGTTTTGGTATTGATAAGGCAGCTCACAGCATACGGCTCAGAACACTGTCTACAGCCCTTGAGGAAGAACTGAAGGTCCTCAACTATGTTTAATGACTACACTCTTATTATTTAGTCTCTTTAGACTGTTTTCCTCTGTCTCAGCATTTCTCGCTGCTCTGATTAAACGTATTCTGCGACTAACGTTCCCCGCAAGCTACAGGCTGGCAGAGGATATGGCAGGGTCGGGGGCAAGGGCCGTGGGGTCCCGCTGCGTTTGAAGACTGCACTCTGAGGTTCCAAGGGCTGGGACCTCAGCACGTGAATCTGGGTGGGGAAACATTTCAGCCCATAACAGGTGGAGAAACGAACCCACATACAGTGGGTCAACCAGCTGATCAGGACCAGCATCAACAGTGATGAGATGTGCTGATCGATGCCACAGAGCAGGGCAAGGCTGCTGCCTTATACAAGGGCCAGGAAGCCCCTCTAGCAGAGTGATACTCGAGCCGGGAATTGAAGGAAGTGAGAGAACAAGCAAGGGGTGTGTCTGGGGCATCCAAGTGCCAGGAAGGGCAACAGGAGGTGCAAAGCCTAAGACAGGGGCTTGGTTACCACGTTCAAGGACCTGCCAGGAGACCAGCATGACGGGGGAGGAGGAAAAGGACAAGGTACTTGGAGATGGGGGCAGAAAGGTAAGCAGTAGAACTGTGTTGACCTTGAGACCAAAGGAATGGTTCAGATGAGGAATCATTGGAAGAATTTAAACAGAATCCCTCTGGAGGCTTTTCTGACCAAGGCGGGAAGCAGAGACCAGCTGGAGGTGGTGTGAACAATCCCAGCCAGAGACAAGCAGGACTGGGAAAAGCGGGCAGATTGAAACCATGGTTTTGGAGGCAGATCTGACAGGGTTCACTGATGGATCAAATGTAGGGTGTGAGAGAAAGGCAGGAGCCAAAAACGACTCCCAGTTTGGGGTGTAAGTAACGGGAAGCATGGCTCTGGGGGAGGCGCGGGTTTGCAGGGCTGCAAAGCGGGAGGGTGGTCTCCCGGGTGTTGACACTGCGGCGCCTATTAGACCCTCAAGAGGCAATGGGTGGGAGGGGCCGGGCCGCCCCGCTGGAGTTCAAAGGGGAGGGCTGCGCTGGAGATTTGAATATGCGAGCTGGTGGGCAGTTTTGAAGCCTGAAGACTGGGTGAGAGCTCCTAGGGAGTGTTGGGAAGAGAGGGACAAGGCACGGGGGGCTTCCCAGGCGGCTCAGTGAGTAAAGCGCCTGCCTGCCATGCAGGAGACACTGGAGACGCGCGCTTGATCCCCGAGTCAGGAAGATCCCCTGGAGGACAGCATGGCAACCCACTCCGGTATTCTTGCCTGGAGAATCCCATGGACAGAGGAGCCTGGCGGGCTACTGTCCATGGGGTCACACAGGGTTGAACATGACTGAAGCGATGAGCAGGAGGCCCAAGGGCCACATCCTGGAGCCCTCCATGGTGAGAGGCCAGGGAGAGGAGAGGCGCTGAGAACGAGCGACCAGGGAGGCGGGGGGAACCGAGGAAGAGTGGGCACGTCTCAGAGGAGAAAGGCTCTCCAGAGGGGCACGGTCCGCTGCGGAGCGCGGCAGAGGAGTCTCAGAGAGGGAAGGAAGACGGACGCTGAGCAAGCCTCCCGACCTCTTTCAGGCCACGGCACAATCAGAAAGCACTGATACTTGTGCGACCCGCAGGGACACAGACACGCCTGTCAAGGAAGCAGGCGGTCAGCTTGGGTCCTCTGGCCGCCCAGGGGCCTGCCCAGCGCCTCACGAGTGGAGAGGACCCACATCTGGGCCCCTGAGACCTTTCCATGCTCGGGACTTCAGCTGGAAAACTGGACAGCTGGACTCGTCGACAGGGAGGTCGTTGGTACTCTTGGCCCGAGCTGGGACGGCGGGTCATGGGAACAAGCGTCTGATCGCAGTGTTTTGGGAAGATGTGGGAGGCAAGGTATGGAGACTGCACACAGCCACCTTTGCAGAGCTCTGCTGAAATGGAAACAAGAGAAGTGGGCAGTGGCTAGAAGCATCTGGATTTACTTCAGCCATCTCACTTTGGGCTCTCTATTTTCTTGATTTAAAAAAAAAATTTTTTTTCTTTTCTTTTGGATCGAGTGTTCTCCTCATGATTTTGTCCCCCTCTCTTTCTTTAAATGTTATGTCCTCTATTTCTGTTCTTCAGTAGTTAAAAGCTTAAAAGCAGAGGTCAGCAAACATTTTCTAGAAAGTGCCTCATAGTAAATACTTTAGGATTTGTGAGCCATACTGTTCCTGTAGCAGCCACTCACAAAAACAGCCATAGAGCACACGTAAAGGAATGGCCACGGCCACATGTCAATAAAGCTTTATTTGTAAAGCACGCACCAGTCCTAAATTGGCGAAAGAGCCATATTTTGCAGGCTTCTGTCTTAAAGTACGTGTAATAAGTCACTACATTTACTCTCCTCCAGACCATGCTGCAGCCTTCCGTGCAGCGCAGCCAGGCGCTCAGGCGTGTCCAACTCTGCGACCCCATGAACCGCAGCACGCCAGGCCTCCCTGTCCATCACCAACTCCCGCAGTTTACCCAAATTCATGTCCATTGAGTCGGTGATGCCATCCAACCATCTCATCCTCTGTCACATCCCCTTCTACTCTCAACTTCAGTCTTTCCCAGCATCAGGGTCTTTTCAAATGAGTCAGCTCTTCGCATCAGGTGGCCAAAGTACTGGAGCTTCAGCATCAGTCCTTCCAATGACCACCCAGGGCTGATCTCCTTTAGGATGGACTGGTTGGATCTCCGTGCAGTCCAAGGGACTCTCAAGAGTCTTCTCCAACACCACAGTTCAAAAGCACCAATTCTTTGGTGCTCAGCTTTCTTTATAGTCCAACTCTCACATCCATACATGACCACTGGAAAAACCATAGCCTTGACTAGACGGACCTTTGTTGAGAAAGTAATGTCTCTGCTTTTTAATATGCTGTCTAGGTTGGTCATAACTTTCCTTCCAAGGAGTAAGCATCTTTTAATTTCATGGCTGCAATCACCATCTGCAGTGATTTTGGAGCCCAGAAAAATAAAGTCTGACACTGTTTCCACTGTTTCCCCATCTATTTCCCATGAAGTGATGGGACCGGATGCCATGATATTTGTTTTCTGAATGTTGAGCTTTAAGCCAACTTTTTCACTCTCTTCTTTCACTTTCATCAAGAGGCTTTTTAGTTGTTCTTCACTTTCTGCCATAAGGGTGGTGTCATCTGCATATCTGAGGTGATTGATATTTCTCCCAGCAATCTTGATTTCAGCTTGTGCTTCTTCTAGCCCAGGGTTTCTCATGATGTACTCTGCATATAAGTTTAATAAGCAGGGTAACAATATACAGCCTTGACGGACTCCTTTTCCTATTTGGAACCAGTCTGTTGTTCCATGTCCAGTTCTAACTATTGCTTCCTGACCTGCATATAGGTTTCTCAAGAGGCAGGTCAGGTGGTCTGGTATTCCCATCTCTTTCAGAATTTTCCACAGTTTATTGTGATCCACACAGTCAAAGGCTTTGGCATAGTCAATAAAGCAAAAATACATGTTTTTCTGGAACTCTTTTGCTTTTTCCATGATCCAGTGGATGTTGGCAATTTGATCTCTGGTTCCTCTGTCTTTTCTAAAACCAGCTTGAACATCTGGAAGTTCATGGTTCACATACTGCTGAAGCCTGTCTTGGAGAATTTTGAGCATTACTTTGCTAGCGTGTGAGATGAGTGCAATTGTGTGGTAGTTTGAACACTCTTTGGCTTTGCCTTTCTTAGGGATTAGAATGAAAACTGACCTTTGCCAGTTCTGTGGCCACTGCTGAGTTTTCCAAATTTGCTGGCATATTGAGTGCAGCACTTTCACAGCATCATCTTCCAAGATTTGAAATAGCTCAACTGGAATTCCATCACCTCCACTAGCTTTGTTCGAAGTGATGCTTCCTAAGGCCCACTTGACTTCACATTCCAGGATGTCTGGCTCTAGGTGAGTGATCATATCATCGTGATTATCTGGGTCATGAAGATCTTTTTTATACAGTTCTTCTGTGTATTCTTGCCACCTCTTCTTAATATCTTCTGCTTCTGTTAGGTCCCTTTCATTTCTGTCCTTCATTGAGCCTATTTTTGCATGAAATGTTCCCTTGGTATCTCTAATTTTCTTGAAGAGATCTCTAGTCTTACCCATTCTATTGTTTTCCTCTATTTCTTTGCACTGATCACTGAGGAAGGCTGTCTTATCTCTCCTTTCTATTCTTTGGAACTCTGCATTCAAACGGGTATATCATTCTTTTTCTCCTTTGCTTTTCGATTCTCTTCTTTTCTCAGCTATTTGTAAGGCCTCCTCAGGCATCCATTTTGTTTTTTTGCATTTCTTTTTCTTGGGGATGGTCTTGATCCCTGTCTCCTGTACAGTGTCATGAACCTCCATCCATAGTTCATCAGGCACTCTGTCTATCAGATCTAGTCCCTTAAGTCTATTTGTCACTTCCAGTGTATAATCATTAGGGATTTGATTTAGGTCATACCTGAATGGTCTAGTGGTTTTCCCTACTTTCTTTGATCTAAGTCTGAATTTGGCAATAAGGAGTTCATGATCTGAGCCACAGTCAGCTCCTGGTCTTGTTTCTGCTGACTGTATAGAGCTTCTCCATCTTTGGCTGCAAAGAATATAATCAATCTGATTTCGGTGTTGACCATCTGGTGATGTCCATGTGTACAGTCTTGTCTTGTGTTGTTGGAAGAGGGTGTTTGCTATGACCAGTGCATTTTCTTGGCAGAACTCTATTAGCCTTTACCCTGCTTCATTCCGTACGCCAAGGCCAAACTTGCCTGTTACTCCAGGTGTTTCTTGACTTCCTATTTTTGCATTCCAGTCTCTTATAATGAAAAGGACATCTTTTTGGGGTGTTAATTCTAGAAGGTCTTGTAGGTCTTCATAGAACTGTTCAACTTCAGCTTCTTCATCATTACTGTGTCATTACTTCACTAATTTTCTTTTCAACTGCATCTGATCTACTCTCAACCATTGTATTTTCTATTTTGATTTTATATATTTCATCTCTACAAAGTTCAATAGACTTGGATTACCACGATATTGAATGATTGCCTTGGAAATGAACAGAGATCATTCTGTCGTTTTTGAGATTGCATCCAAGTACTGCATTTCGGACTCTTTTGTTGACCATGATGGCCACTGCATTTCTTCTAAGGGATTCCTGCTCACAGTAGTAGATATAATGGTCATTGGAGTTAAATTCACCCTTTCCAGTCCATCTTAGTTCACTGATTCCTAAAATGCCAAGGTTCACTCTTGCCATCTCCTGTTTGACCACTTCCAATTTTCCTTGATTCATGGAGCTAGCATTTCAGGTTCCTATGCATATTGCTCTTTACAGCAGCAGACCTTGCTTCCATCACCAGTCCCATCCACAACTGGGTGTTGTTTTTGCTTTGGCTCCATCTCTTCATTCTTTCTGGAGTTAT
Source organism: Bubalus bubalis (assembly GCF_019923935.1). NCBI lineage: Eukaryota > Metazoa > Chordata > Mammalia > Artiodactyla > Bovidae > Bubalus > Bubalus bubalis. The sequence goes on from NC_059158.1 coordinate 187,418,736, forward strand.
TTCTCCACTGACCTCAAGCAGTATATTGGGTACCTACCAACCTGGGGAGTTCATCTTTCAGTGTCCTATCTTTTTGCCTTTTCATACTGTTCATGGGATTCTCAAGGCAGGAATACTGAAGTGGTTTGCCATTCCCTTCTCCAGTGGACCACATTCTGTCCGACCTCTCCACCATGACCCGCCTGTCTTGGGTGGCCCTACATGGCATGGCTCATACACTGCAGCCTTAGAAAGCTTTAAATCTAATCACCCCTCTTCACTTACCATGCTACTGGTATTTTTACTCTAGTGATTTTTTTAATATATACTCTCAAAAAAAGACATTACCCCCACTAAGTACAGATTTGGTATTTAGTTCAATTTAGTCACATGTTTGGCATATATATTATTCACATTTCCTTTTTTTTTATGGTTATGTGTCTTTATATTAAAAAAAAAAAGTCAAGCATTCACAATTAAGTATGCCAAATGTAGTCTGGGGACTAGATTTAGCTTCTAGCTTGAAACAATTTTAAAAATAGACAAAATGGCTGAAAAACAAACCATAGTTTTCGGACATTGGGTATTCGTTGCCACAGGAAGTGATCTCTGAGAAACAGGAAGAAACAAAGTAAATCCTATGATTACCCAAGTTCAGTGCCTAGAGAGTTTCCAGCCATAATACAAAGTGGGAGTGGGGGCCCAAGAGTTACTCAATAGTCTCCTTGAGTTGAGAGAAGAAAACAGGAGAACAGGGTAGCCAAGGCAAGTCCAGTTCACAGGTCAAGTTCCAAGAAGAGAAGTGTAGAGTGAATGTGCTGGAAATTTGCAGAGGATACTCCTTGAGTCTTCAGCTGAGTAAGCATTGGCAAGGCTGGGAGAAAATGCCCAAAAGCTAATCATGAGGGGCCACACAGAGCTGGGAATAGTTTGTATTTCAATAGCCAGAGTGAGTATATGGCAAAACCAATACACTATTGTAAAGTTAAATAAAATAAAATTAAAAAAAAAAAGAAAATCCTTTAGGCTAATTTTCTCCCACTACGGGGCCGAGTACACTTTTGATACTCTATTGACGGCTGAGTACTCCAATTCACAAGTGAGTCCACAAGGACTTCTCACTCTGGCTATTATTCACATTTCCAAAGGGTCTCAGGCTTTCCTGTTAAAATCATTTTCTTTCTTTTTGAAGCACATTGTTGACGATTTCCTCCACTGTGCTTCATTCCGAGCTAATCTCTAATGTGTCTCATTCGGAGCTAATCTGCAGCTTTTCTTGGTCGAGACTGCTTGACTCCCCCTCGCGCCTCAGAAATAGTTTCACTAAGTATCTAGTTCTGATCAACAGCTATTTTTCTCAGCACTTTGAAGGCACCATTCTACTGCCTCAGTCTGGTGAAAAGTCAGTTATCAGCCTAACTGGTACTCCTTTGTAGGTAATCTGACTTTTCTAATCACTTTAAGGTCTTCTCTTTACACTTGATATTCTGAAATCTCCACATAACTGCCAAGGTGTATTTGCATTTTGTTTCCTGTTGAGTTTCTGAATTTGAGGATTCATGTCTCATTAATTCTGGAAAATTCTCAGTCATTATCCTTTTAAAAAATGTTTCTCTTTTTTCTCCCTATTGTCGTTATCTAGAATTCTCAGTTTGTTTTAGATCTTTTCATGTCATTCTCTTAACCTCCCTTTCATAATTTCTTTTGTCTTTCTGTGCTGCAGTCTGGAGATTTATTCAGCAATCTTTCAGTTCACTAATTTTCTTTTCAGCTGTGTCTGATCTACTCTCAACCATTGTATTTTCTGTTTGGACTTTATATATTTCATCTCTGCAAAGTTCAATGCAGGGGACATGGGTTCAATCCCTGGTCCAGGAAGATTCCACATGCCATGGAGCAACTAAGCCTGTGGGCCACGGCTGCAGAAGCCCACACCCTGAGAGAACCAAGCGTCACAGCAGGAGAAGCCGCCACAATGCGAAGCACGTGCCCCACAAAAGCAGCCCCCGCTCACCACAGCTAGAGAAAGCCCACACAGCAGCCAAGACCCAGCACGCCAGAGATGAAGAAATAAACCTTAAAAAACGCACAGCAAAGACCCAGCACAGCCACAGATAAATAAATAAACCCTAAAAAAAAACAAAACCGTGTTCAGTTCAGTTCAGTTGCTCAGTCGTGTCCGACTCTTTGCGACCCCATGAATCGCAGCACGCCAGGCCTCCCTGTCCATCACCAACTCCCGGAGTTCACTCAGACTCACGTCCATCGAGTCAGTGATGCCATCCAGCCATCTCATCCTCTGTCGTCCCCTTCTCCTCCTGCCCCCAATTCCTCCCAGCATCAGAGTCTTTTCCAATGAGTCAACTCTTTGCATGAGGTGCCCAAAGTACTGGAGTTTCAGCTTTAGCATCATTCCTTCCAAAGAACACCCAGGGCTGATCTCCTTCAGGATGGACTGGTTGGATCTCCTTGCAGTCCAAGGGACACTCAAGAGTTACATCCATACAAACCGCTGATACAGACAACCCAAAGGAATCTCAAATACATCATGCTAAGTAGAAAGAGCCAGACATGAAAGGTGACCTGGTATATGATTCCATGTCTATGACGTCCTGAAAAAAGCTAGAGGGACAGAAAACAGGTCCGTGCTCTCCAGGGGCTGAAGATGAGAAAAGAGGTTAAAGGAAGACACTGGGAAATTTGAGGGGAGAGGAAATTCGTCTAAATCTCGACTGTGGTGGTACGTACACAACTCTGTGCTTTGTCAAAACTCAAGGAACTTCATATTTTAAAAGGTGGATGTTACTGTATGTAAATCTGGCCTGGACTTGATGACCAGCAAAGCTCCAGTTCACAGGACTCTTTCAGGGGAGCTGCCAGCTCAGGGCTCACAAACCTCTCCTGACTTGTGCACACATTCTTTTCTATTTATTATTTTTTAATTTTTAAAACTTGTTTGTCTAGTTTTTGCTTTGGAGTGCTTCTGATTTCTTGCTAGCTCAGTCATGCATTTTTAAACATTCTTTTAGGGGATTTCCCTGGTGGTCCAGTGGCTAACACGCCACACTCCCAATACAGGTGCCGGGTTTGAATGCTGGTCAGAGAACTGGATTCCACATGTTACGACTAAGAGCTCATGTGACGCCACAAAGGATTCTAAAGATTGAAGACCCCGAGGCCCACAACGAAGACCCAGTGGCAGCCAAATAAATGAATAAATCTTAAACAAAATATAGTCCACATTCTTTCAGATCTTCTGTCCAGAGGACCAGCCCAGTGAGGGAGATGCCGTATTCATCCTCAAAGGGCTGCTAGTCCGATGGAGGAGGAGAGAGCCAGCCAACAGGGAAGACCTCCTCCCAAGCTCTGTCCTCGGATCGCAGCTCCTCCAGGCGACTCGGGGCTTCCTGGACCTCCTCCCAAGCTCTGTCCTCGGATCGCAGCTCCTCCAGGCGACTCGGGGCTTCCTGGACCTCCTCCCAAGCTCTGTCCTCAGATCGCAGCTCCTCCAGGCGACTCGGGGCTTCCTGGACCTGTGAGATCACATAACCTTTTCGTGATGACAGTGATGGCTATAATTAACTGGCAAAAAAAAAAAAAAAAAAACAAATTGTGATGCGTAGCAGGCAGCTGGCTGGGTTCACGGGCAGGGAGGTGGCGCTGCGTGACCCACGGCACTGCACTGAGTGCCAGCAGGGCAGGCCGGAGGGGCAGGTGGCCCAACCAGGCTCCACAGAGAGGTCTGGAGGGGGCGGGCAGGCATCGAGGTAGAGAACGCCGGGGAGGGGCCTGACTCAGCTGGAGTCAGTGGCCGGTGCTCCTTCCACCAGGGGAAGAAATGCCCGCAGCATCGATCTCACTGGCAACTCTTAGTGCCAAGTGCTCACCAGGGCCAGACATGGAGCTATCCATTCGCCAGCATGAGTGCCTGGAATTCTCTGCCGCTGTTTCAGTAGCACCCGTCTTACGTGGTGGCTTGAAGGATCCAGTTACCTGCACTTGTAAAGCACTTGGCACTGGGGCTGTGACTCAGTGAATGCTGGCCTTCTTGTCAGCACCCCCATTAAAGAGATGAGGGAGCCGAGGCCCAGCACTGTTAAGGGACTTGCCCATGGCCAAACAGCTACTAGGTTGCAGAGCTGGGTGTGCCTGGCTCTAAGGCCTCACAGGATAGCCCTCCTGGAGCAAGTCACAGCTAGACAGAATTCCTTCGGCATCAAAGGGGGGCTACCACTAAAATATTCCAAAGAGGGCAGAGGTTCCCCTGGACCTTCTCCACCCAGCTCTTTGCATCTCTACGCTGTCCTCAGTGCCAACCACCCATCCCCTTCCTGCATTTTGCTTCCCAGCTCTAAACACCTCCTCCAGGGAGCCTTCGTCGATCCCCCACCTTCCTGGTCTCAAAGCACAGAATGGACTCCACGCTTTTTGCTGCTGTTGGTCAGTCACTCAGTCGTGCCCAACACTTTGCGACCCCAAGCCTGCCTGTCCATCGCCAACTCCCGGAGTTTACTCAAACTCATGTCCATCCAGTCGGTGATGCCATCCAACCATCTCACCCTCTGTCATCCCCTTCTCTTCCCGCCTTCTATCTTTCCCAGCATCAGGGTCTTTTCTAATGAGTCAGCTCTTTGCATCAGGTGGCCAAAGTATTGGAGCTTCAGCATCAGTCCTTCCAATGAATATTCAGGGTTGATCTCCTTTAGGATGGACTGGTTGGATCTCCTTGCAGTCCAAGGGACTCTCAGGAGTCTTCTCTAACACCACAGTTCACAAGCATCAATTCTTTGGGGTTCAGCCTTCTTTTAATGAGGGTCTATTTGATACCAGGCACTGCCTGAGGCTCTGGGGATGTGGCAATGAAAGAGGTAGCCAAGTCCCTGCCCTCGTGGGTCTGACATTCTAATGGAGAGAAGGAAATATAAACAAGTTTTAGGACAGTTAACGTAATTGCAGGCTGTGATTAGGCCTATGAAGGATTCAAATAGGAAATGTTTCTTTTTTTATTTATTTATTTTAATTGGAGGATAATTACTTTACAATAGTGTATTGGTTTTCCCATACATTCACATGAATCAGCCACGGGTATACATGTGTCCCCCATCCTGAACTCCGTCCCACCTCCCTCCCCATCCCATCCCTAGGGTCATCCCAGTGCACCAGTCCTGAGCACCCCGTCTCATGCATTGAACCTGGACTGGCGATCTATTTCACATATGGTAATATACATGTTTCAATGCTATTCTCTCAGATCATCCCACTCTCGCCTTCTCCCACAGAGTCCAAAAGTCTGTTCTTTACATCTGTGTCTCTTTCACTGTCCTGAATATAGGGTCATGGTTACCATCTTTCTAAATTCTATACATATGCGTTAGTATATTGTATTGGTGTTTTTCTTTCTGACTTACTTCACTCTGTATAGGAAATGTTTCTTACACAAGGAAACATTTAAGCTGAAGCCTCAGGTATAAGAAGGCCCAGATATTGTCAGGAATAGAGTACTCTAGGCAGCAGAAAGGGCTTATGCAAAGGCCCTGGGGTAGAAAACAGCCCAGAGGGTTTAGGAGACCAGAAGGAGAGGTCTGTGGCTGGAAGATGAGGGAGGGGAGGGGCAAGTAGAAGATGGACGTGACTGGCAGGGGCCGGGTCACGCCAGGGCCCCTGTGGCTTTGACTCTGAACATGGTGGAAATCACTGCGGGGTTCTGAGTGGAGGATGCCAGGCAGGGGGTGGGTTCCAAAGAGGCAGGATAGGAAAAGGGAGGATGCAGGGGTCCACGTGGGGCTGATGGGGCCTGGATCAGGGCAGGGGCAGGGAGGCGGTGGGAGGACCCAGGGCTCCCTCCTCTCTCTCTCTGCTGACCCTTCGTGACACCCATCCCTCCTCTGGGTTTATTTCCCAATTGCAAGCTTCCTGCTTCCAGGAAGCCCTCCCTAATTCTCACTCCCCCACTTGTATCTGAAAGGGCCCTTCCCTGTCCACGTCACTGGCTGGATCACCGTCTTGGAGCTGCGCACACCCTCCTCGCCCAGGGCCACCCCCTACATCTGTGGGGTCAACAGCTTTAGCTCAGGGTGGAGCCCAAGACTGGAGACAATTCCTGAGACTCGAGCTTAGAACCAACCGTCTCCAGAGGACATCTGCTTTCCCATTCCTCTTAATACCCTCCCCCTGCAGCTCTGGATCCGAAGGGCTTAGGAATGGACTCGCAGAGGACAGAGCCTCCCACGCCGATGCCCGCCTAGCCCCCTCCCCATCCACCCCCACCCCCAGTGCCGATCCTGACAGCCCTCCCTCCAAACCCTCACCCTCATCTTTCCCTGCCTCCTTCATTCTCCCAGGAGACACTTACCGGGTACCTACTGTGTGCCTGGTTCTGAGCCGGCCCCCGGATCAAAGGGAACCGGGGCACAGCCAGGCCGCACGGTTGGGGAGGCGATGGGCGAGCTGCTGGTAACAGCGATGGTAATGATGGGCGGCAGTGGGGATGGTCAGCCCAGCTTGTTGGGGCCTCACTGGGTGCCCAGCACGGCGCTAAGCACTCAGAGTGCATTAACTCATCTAATTCTCATAATAGCCCGATGAGGTAACAGTAATTATTTTAATAAGGGGTAACACTTAATACTTATTAAGTGCCAGACACTGTTCTAAATGCTTTGCGGGTGTTAGCCCATTCAAGGTGGTACTATTATTACCCATATTTTACAAGTGAGGAAACTGAGGCACAGAGACGTTTAATAACTTGCCAAGGTCACACGGCCAGTTTTTGGCATAGCCAAATGCATTCGCAATGGTGGCTGAAGGCAGGCTGTGCTGTGGAACACAGAGGAGAAAGGAGTCCATTCCTCCTGGGCAGATCAAGGAAGACTTCAAAGAGGAGGTGACTTTTAAGTCTTATGGGATTAGCAGGGTTTTGCCAGGTGGGTGGGAGGGAAAGGGCATTCCAGGCAGGTCAGTGGAGCAAAGGCCGGAAGGATGTTTAGGGCTGAGCCATAGGTCAGCTTGGCTAGAGGGTCAGGCGGGGATGCTTGGATTCGAGAGACGGGGAGAAGCCAGGAGGCAAAGGGCCCTGGGAGTCAGGCTGAGAGGCTTGGACTGATCCTGGGGGCAACAGGAAGCTACCGTTCCCTCCTCTCTCTCCTGACCTGCTAACACTAACTTCGGACCCTTCTGGATGCAGAAGAGATAAACCTTCCTTAAATGCGGCACAATCAGCACCCTCACCCGCCCCCACCCCGGTCTTATTACACTCCGAAAGCGCACGTGGTAGCCTCAGACCACCACACCGCCACCTCTAACACTGTGTGGGTTTCACCCTTCCAGCCCACTTCCCTGTGCCTTGTCCCCCACCCAGATGCTCTACTCGCATCCATCCGGCCACAGCCTGTTCCTCCCCTGGGTCTGGCTGAGGAAAGCCCTCCTGGATCACTCGAAGCCACGCGAGTTTCCATCTTAATTCTTCCCGCTTGCACATCACTGGGCTTCCTCATCGCGGCTGGAACTATGGACTCTCAGCTTGCTTCTTACCAGCCCTGTCTCTTCAGCTGGAATGTGAGATCCTGAGGGGTCGAGATCATGCCCTATAGTTCAGTGTGAAAGGTGGGCACTGCCTTCTGAACGCTGTGCCGGGCGGCATGACTGTGAGGCTGTGCTTCGTGCTCAGCTGTGCTTTCGGCCATCCTGCAGTTTGAGGGAACCGAGGCCCAGGGGGATGAAGGTACTCCTCTGCACTCGCCGTAAGCCTGACTCCAAACTCCGTGTAAGGAGCGTTTTCTCATACCCCACCTGCGTCCAACCCTCCCAGGTGGACGCCCAGCAGATGCTCAGAAGGGTATCAGAGAAGGACCCAAGCCTGGTCCCCTTCCACGCTGGGTGCTGCTTCAGCCCTGTTCTCGCTTCCTCCCCGCTTCAGAGGAGATGGGATCCCGCAGGACTGCTGGCCGCCCTCCGAGTTACTGCCACGGGCACTGGCTGACAACCCTGCGGTCTGGGTGGCCCCCAAGCCCCCAGGAGCTGGAGGCTGAGTCTCACAGGTTCTGAGTTCCTTTATCAGATGCTGGCCTGGGCTCATTCTGAAAGGCTGTGGGCAGGAGCCTGAACTGAGCCCCAAAGGACCCAGCAGGGTGACAGGCGAGAGCCCACATCACTTGCAGCCAGGCGATCCTAACCGAGTCACAGCAGCTCAGTGGGAAAGAACCCGCTGCCAGTGCAGGAGACCCGGGGTGATCCCTGGGTCTGGAGGATCCCCTGCAGGAGTAAATAGCTACCCACTCCAGTATTCTTGCCTGGACAATCCCACGCACAGAGAAGCCTGTGTGGCTACAGCCCATGGGGACGCAACTAGTTGGACACAACTGAGCAATTGAGCCACAATGATAATCGCTGTTGGCATGCATCGGGCACCTCCTGTGTGCCAGGCACCGGCTGTGCTAAGCCCCTCACAGGAATTCCTCATTCCTCCTCCCAACAGCCTCGAGAAGTTAGTAACATGACCAAGTCCACTGCACAGGTGAGGACGCTTCGCGCATTTATTCCACCATCTGGTCACCCACTGAGCACCCACTACACGCCAGGCATGGAACTCAGAACTGGGGTAAAAAAAATGTGCAAGATGCACCCAGCCCCGCTCTGCAGAGCATGCGGCCTGAAGGGGGTCTGGCGTAAGGCCATGGGCATAAACCCTCCTGGGGGGCAGGAGGGGCAGAGGCCTCACTAACTGCTAAGGGTGAGGAAGGGGAAATAACTCCTCAGGTCCTGAACGTAGCACCGGGCACCACCGTGAGCGTGAGCTCGTGCATCCCAGAGGAGATGCCCCGAGAGCAGGTGGACACACGCCCTGGGAGCTGCCATCACCGAGGAGCAGGTGGACACGCGCCCAGGGAGCTGCGATCACCGAGGGGTGGCTGGGGCTTGCTGATTGTCCCATCCCGGCAGCCTGCAAGGGCGAGGAGAGGAGGTGCCAGTCGAAGCAGCAGGAAGGAGACCAGGAAACTGCCACACTCCCCAGCCCGGGGAGGGCGCAGCGCATGGAGTCAAAGCCACCGTGCAAGTCAAGGTCTTACCTGAGGCTTTGGCAGCAAGGGCTTCCTCAGAAGGGGCTCTTCTGGGGGCACCAAGGGCTGACAGTGGGGATGGAGCTGGCCAGGAGAGGAGCCAGAGTGGAGGGGGCTTGGGGACCATGTTTCCCAAACAGGGCTTCCCTGGTGGCTCAGCTGGTAAGGAATCCTCCTGCAATGCGGGAGACCCCGGTTCAATTCCTGGGTTGGGAAGATCCCCTGGAGGAGGGGATCAGTCCAGTCGCTCAGTCGTGTCCGACTCTCTGCGACCCCATGTACTGCAGCAAGCCAGGCCTCCCTGTCCATGACCAACCCCTGGAGCTTGCTCAAGCCCATGTCCATAGAGTCGGTGATGCCGCCCAGCCATCTCCTCCTCTGCCGCCCCTTTTCCTCCCGCCTCCAATACTCTCACCCCCTCCAGTATTCTAGCCTGGAGAATCCCATGGGAATCTGGTCGCAAAGAGTCAGACACGACTGAGTGACTTTCACTCGCTACTTGCTTGCTTCCCAAACCGAAGCTCCTCTGGGTCTGGGGACTGAAGGGACTGAGTCACGGAGGGACAGAGACTGCCCAGGGCTCTGGTCTCACTGGCGGATGGGGACACTGAGGCCCAGAGGGCAAGGAGTGCTCCAGGGCCACGTGGGGCAGCCCTGTGCCACTGTGGGCCGCTCCTGAGTCACGGCCCCCGCGGGTGCTGCGGCTTCCTCCTGGAGCCCATCATGTCCTCGTGACAGGTCTCCCGGCCGCCGGGCAGGTACCCACGGGCTTGTTGCCGAGGCCCCAGCAGGCAGGCAGGGGTGAGGCTGCAGAGACCAGCCATGGCCTTGGCCTCTGGCCAGCCCCCTGCTCCCGCTTCTCCCTCCTGGGGGCCTTCTCCCTGCTCTCTTCCCGGGGCCCCTGCGGGTGTCTGAACGCCTCTCCTGAGGAGCAAGGGTGCTGCTAAGCCCCCCTCGCTGGGCTGGGGTCTGCTTCAAGGCCAGGCCTGTGTCTCTGCAGCCACACCAGGAACGCCCCGGGACTCCCCCCTCAGACTAGTGATTCTGCCTGAACAGAAGCTTCTCCAGGACGGACCCGGGTGTCTCCCACGCCCTAGGAACTCCTGGACCCCCTGCTCTGGGAGACCAGTCAGCTCTGCTAAACGAACCCCTCCCTATTTGGGGTTGGTAAGAATTCAAGTGCTTCCCTGGTGACTCAGATGGTAAAGAATCCAACTGCAATGCAGGAGACCAGGGTTCGATCCCTGGGTCAGGAAGATCCCCTGCAGAAGGGACAGGCTGCCCACTCCAGTATCCTTGCCTGGAGAATCCCACGGACAGAGGAGCCTGGCGGGCTGCAGTCCGTGGGGCAGCACGGAGTAGGACACAACTGAGCGTGAAGTTGAACGCAAGCGGCCGCCTGGAGTCCAGGGCCTCATCCCGCTGCCGGCCCCGGGGTGAGAGTCAGCCAGCCGCCAGGTCAGCCTGACCGGGGTGTGCCTGCGGCACGGCCACTCCTCACCCTGGACCTGAGGCAACTTCCCTAACCTCTCCAGCCTCCCGCCTCACCTGTAAAACAGTCGGCAACAGCTGCCTGGCTCGTGGGGTTGGTGAGAATCAATGACATAATGCTTGCCGAGTGTTTATGTGGGGCAGCACACTGGAAACGGTGCTATTACCATGATTATGAAGCGAGTCGTGAGAGCCGACCACGCCTCAGCCGTGCCCGCGCCCCACAGTCTACACAGCACTTCAGCTGCGGTCGCGTGGGAACCTCGAGGAGCCAGTGTGGCGTCTCGGGAGGCTCCAAAGGCCCACACTCCTTTCCTGGAGTCACGGAGCCCAACCACCTGGCTCTGGCCTCGTAATCCTGACCCACCAGCGGCTCGGTGTCTGTACAGCATCTGAGTATTTACAGTCTGGGTGCCTGGAGCACGTTACTTCACCTCTCTGAGCCTCAGTTTCCTCTTCTGTAAAACAGGGGCAAGAGGACTACTTCTCTCACAGGCTTATTGTGAAGAGTAGATGACACGCGTCTTCAAAGGGCCTGGAACAGGGTCTGGCAGAGTCAGGGCTATGTTCTTTTTTCGGGGAGTGGGGCACGCCATGCAGCTTGTGGGCTCTTAGCTCCCCAGTTCAGTTCAGTTCAGTCGCTCAGTCATGTCCAACTCTTTGCGACCCCATGAATCGCAGCACGCCAGGCCTCCCTGTCCATCACCAACTTCCAGAGTTTACTCAGACTCACGTCCATCGAGTCAGTGATGCCATCCAGCCATCTCATCCTCTGTCATCCCCTTCTCCTCCTGCCCCCAATCCCTCCCAGCATCAGAGTCTTTTCCAATGAGTCAACTCTTCGCATGAGGTGGCCAAAGTACTGGAGTTTCAGCTTTAGCATCATTCCAGGGATCAAACCAGGGCCCCCTGCAGAGGATGCAGAGTCCTACCCACTGGACCACCAGGGGGTCCCCCCGGTGAATGCAACTTTTGGGTTGTGCCCTTAAAAAACCAAAAGAAACAAAGGAAGGAAGGAACCTGGCCCCTCCTTCCCCTTCCTTCTCAGGAGATGGAATACAGATGTAACAGAGGGACACTGGGCAGCCAGATTAGACCACGAGGGAGAAGACAAGTGCTGGGGAAGCAGAGCGACAAGACAGAAGGACTCTGGGGCTCAGCCTGACGTCAGCCCCCGTCCCTCCTGCACTGTGCTCTGCCCCTTCCTCTGCTGTATTGTGGAAGCCTTTTGTCATGGGGTCGCCGAGAGTTGGACACGACTGAGCGACCGAACCAATGTTACAAGCCTTTTCTGACCTTTGTTACTACTACAAAACCCAAATGCCAACTGATACAAGCCAGGGCAGTCCCGCCAAAAGGGAACTTTGTGAACACTGGTGTCTCTTCTTTTGTTTTTTCCCCTCTTACATCAATGTATGTGGGTGTATGTATTTGAATATGCGGTGGGTGCAGATTTCCCAGGTTATAAATGCAGGTGTGCAACAAATGCAGCTTTATTTTGCTGCAACTGAGCGTAGTTTATGTCTCACGCTCCTTGTTTCCCGCTGGTGGAAATCTAAGCCAGCCAATGCATCACGTCAGTCACTTCAGATTAATTCCAGCTAGGATATGTCTGCCGTGGGCAAAGCAGGGTGAGTTCCACCGGTCCAGGGTTCCTCCTGCCCCTCCCACACACCTCCCTCTTTTCTTGGTAGCATTTCGGTTCTGCTTAGTAACTGAAACAGAGCATCACAGCCTCACTGACCGAAGCCAGGCCACCTGGAATTTGGGTAGGATCAGAGCTGGACGTCACGCCGTGTGACTCATGACAGTTCTGAGAGATCCGCATTCTTGCCTGGTTTCCAGCTGTGGAGTCTCAGCTGCCTGGGCCCAACGTCACCTCGTCGCGACCCCACAGTGCCACTGCACACCTTCCTGGGGAGGTTCCTGGGCTCCAGACCCCAGCTGAGGTTGGAGCATGCAGACTACTTCCAGGCAGCCCTCCCATCATCACGGCTTCCTAGCTTCCAGGCTCATGTCCTCTCTGATCTCAGATTCCCAAACTCCTGGGCCCCTTCCCTTGCCTGCCGAGCTCCTCTCCAGGGAACAAGGGCTGGAAGCGGTACAGTCTCCTGACTCTCCCTGCTGCGTACAGCGAGGCTGATTCTGTGGGTTTTGCCCTGGTCCCCAGGACCGGCTCCCCTGCCCTGGGTCAGGGAGCCCTCATGTCTGGGCTCGAATGCTGGAGGGTCGGGGGTTGGAAGGAAGTACAGGGCAGGACAAGCTCCCTTTTAAGAGATGCTGCTCACCCCTCCCTCTTTATTCCTGCCCACACGGAGGACACCATAGTGGGAAAACGTGGTCCCATCAAGTCTAGGTTGAAAAATGATTCTGGAAAGTCAGACTCTGAATGTGAAGATGTTTGAGAAATATCTTGACTAATACATTTCACTTATACTTTCCTTTAATGTATGTATAAGACTGATAATAAAGAACATTGCCTGAAAGAGCTCTTTTGGTAAGAATAAAATAAAACCTAAGAGATACTGAAGCCTTGTGTCCTGGTTTAGCTGGTGGCCTTCTTTCTTTATGGTATGCAAAATACTGGTGTTGGACAATTGATGGAGACTTAGATTTGATGGGCTTGGGTTGCTTTTAATATTCTCCCCACTTTGCAGATGAGGAAACTGAGGCCTAGAGAGGTGAAGTCAAGGTCATGTAGCCAGCAGAAAGAGGGGATGGGATGTGAACAGAGGCATTCTCACTTTAGCCACAAGGCTGTTCTGCTTCTGTGGGGCATCCTTCCCTTTCCCTGTCCAGTTTTATCCTCATAGTCTCCTTTGTTGTTCACGAATATCTCATAAGGAAGACAAGAATCAAGAGGGCAGATTTCCCTGGTGGTACAGTGGATAAGAATCTGCCTGCCAATGCAGGGGACACGGGTTCCATCCCTGGTCCAGGAAAACCCCGCATGCGTGGAGCAACTCAGCCCCGTGGGCCACAACCACTCACTGAGCCCCACTGAGCAACAAGAGATGCCCACGCACCGCAAGGAGGAGGAGCCCCCGCCTGCTGCTACTGCGCAGCAGCAAAGACCAAGCGCACCCCTAACTTGATCAATTAATAAATCAAGGCGGGGATGACCTTGGTTTCACAGCTAGGGAAACTGAGGTCCACTGGAGATACATGAATTGGCCTCAGGGATCCAGCTAAGGAAGAGCAAAACCAGCTCTAGACCCAGGTCTCCCCTGTCCAGGGATACGCCCCATGCTTGAGGACTGTCCTCGGCCACACACACACACACACCACACACCCCCAAATGCACATATGTACCCAGACACAGATACACGCAGAGCAGGCCTGGCTTCGTTTCAGGACGCAAAAACCATCACCCGGCCCCACACTCTGCAATGCTCTCTGAGCAGCAGCGCCGGGCTGCTGGCGGGGAAAGTGGAACCACAAAGCTGTGGTTAATCCTCCACCCCAATTACCAGCAATACTTTGGGAAGGGCCTGTTGGCTCCTGGAAACAGGAGGAGCAACATCAAACGTGGCTCCTGAGTGCGCCAGGAGGAAGTCTGTTCCATTAGCCAGGAAGCGGCTACTGCGTGGGGAGGGGAGAGGCCGCGGGTCTCAGCAGGGAGAAGTGGAGGCTTGGGGGGTCAAGTCCCAGCCCCACAAACGTGTGGCATTGAGGACATCACTCCCCACCCACGACTGGCTGGGGAGGCCCCTCTGGCATCCGCATCTTTTAACAATCATAACGACAACTTGTGTACGTGGGAACCTCTGGGCCTCTGGGTCAGGGACCACCTCTGTCCTGCCCATTGTTAGAGCTCCAGCACGAGGCCTGGCCCAGGGTTGGTGATTAATGAATGATGGTTGAAAGACTGCATGGCCATCTCTTCCTATTCACACAGCTTTTAGAAACCACCTCTCGTTTGCTTTCATGATACTGGAATCAGTATGCCCATTTTAGAGATGAGAAAACTAAGGCTCAGAGCAGCTGAGACAGAGCACAAGCTGTGAGGTTAACCTGTGTGGGGCTTCTCCCAGCTTTACACTATTTGACCTTCATTTCCTCCTCCCCCAACTTCTTTTTCATCTGAACACCCCTACACACACACACACACACACACCCCCCATAGTGTCCGTACATACAAACATGCCTGTTGCTCAGATTGTCACACACCGCAAAGCCGTATGTCTTTACAAGGAGGACATGAAGAGGAGGAGAAGGAGGGTGATGCTGTCGACTCCTCAACATCTAATCTCCCTTCCTAATGGGACCCTGAATTTGCCAACTTGCTGCTTTGGAAGGAATTATTATTGGAGAAGGAAATGGCAACCCACTCCAGTATCCTTTCCTGGAGAATCCCAGGGACGGGGGAGCCTGGTGGGTTGCCGTCTCAGGGGTCGCAAAGAGTCGGACACGACTGAAGCAACTTAGCAGCAGCAGCAGCAGCATTATAACTCCACCCTCAGCTTCAGAGGCAAGTGCTAATTAACCAAAGCCACTTGGCATATCTTATTCTCCTGGCCACCATTATTGATCGGGAGGTGGACAGATGACCCGAGGCAGGTCGATCATGGCCAACAAGATCCCCTTCCAGTACTTTTTTGAGCCACTAGGCAACTTTCCTTTTTGCTACTGCATTTGGATCGAGAAACAAAGAGTCCCAGAAACTTCTTAAGCCATCTTAGGAACACAAGGGCAGAGTCTGATCAAGCATGGAGCTGACGTTGAGGCTGTATTGAGCAATTGTGAGCTGCTGGGTCAAGCCACACCTGAAGGGTGAACCTACCTCTGGCTTTTCAGTACCGGGAGCCAATGAATTCCCTTTATCAGTGGAGTTGGGTTTTCTACAACTTGTAACTGCAGAAAAGTATCCTAACAACTATAAACAGCTTCAGTACTATTTCCACAATAAACGCGATGACTGCTTTTATAGGTCCTCATAACCCCGCTTGTTATCAGGTGGACTGCAGGCGAGCAGGAAGCAGGTATGAAGACTCTTCCTCCAGCTCCTTCCACACTTCTCTCCGCAGTTTTGTTAGATAATGACCTCAAGGCTTTACCTCCAATGCAAATCTAGGGTGAAGCCCCAGAAGCTGTATGTTGAGTGAGGAGCTCAAGAGACCGCAGCAGAGGGCCCCAGGCTAGTCTGCCCAGCCCCACCTGGGAGGAGCCACACGGCCCACAAGCAAGTTCCTGTCCCTCCCGCGGCCTTGGTAGAAAGGTCAGCTTTCCATGGGCAATGGCGATACTCACGGTCTCATCCTTCCAGCTCATCTTCCACCCTGTCCTCCACTAATCTTATCCACTGAGTAACTACCTTCTGAGATGTCATAGTTTCTCAAACGACTTATCAATTTAGAAGTTCCCTGGGTCTTCCCTGGTGATCCAGTGGTTAAGCCTTTGCCTTCCAATGTCGGGGGTGCAAGTTTGATCCATGGTCGGGAGCTAAGATCTCACATGCGTCTTCAATAAAGACTTTAAAAGTGGTCCACATTCAAAAAAAAAAAAAAAATCTTAAAAAAAATTAAATTAAATTAAAGAAAAAAGAAGTTCCCTGAAACCTTCGAACAAACTTCACTGAGTCAAGAGGAGTTAGAACCGAGGCAGCAGCAGAGCGCGGTGAGAGAGCTCACTGGGACGGGCTCGCAGTTTGGGGCTTGGGTTCAAGTCGAGGCAGTGCCGCTTCCGGGGTGCGTGGCTTTGGGCAGATCACATCACCCTCTTTGCGGGAGGCAAAGTTACAGTCCCTCAAACACACCTGCATCCTAATCCCCCGAACCTATGAGGATGGCGAAAACTAGAGATGATGAGATTACCCTGGATTATCTAAGCGGGATTTCCTGGTGGCTCAGACGGTAAAAAATCTGCCTACAACACGGAAGACCTAGGTTCAGTCCCTGGGTTGGGAAGATCCCCTGGAGAAGGAAATGGATACTGATGCCAGTATTCTTGCCTGGAAAATCCCATGGACAGACGAGTCTGGTGGGCTATAGTCCATGGGGTCACAAAGAGTCAGACACGACTGAACCACCAACACACACACACACACACACACCCCTAACCAAATCAGCAGTTAACAGTGGAGAACTCTTCCAGGCTATGATCAGAGGGAGACGTGACTACAGAAGAAGGATCAGAAAGACAGAGCATTGCTGGGACTTCCTGGTGGTCCCGTGGCTAAGACTCCACGCTCCCAATGCAGGGGGCCCGGGTTCCATCCCTGGGACCTCCTGGTGGTCCCGTGGCTAAGACTCCACGCTCCCAATGCAGGGGGCCCGGGTTCCATCCCTGGGACTTCCTGGTGGTCCCGTGGCTAAGACTCCACGCTCCCAATGCAGGGGGCCCGGGTTCCATCCCTGGGACCTCCTGGTGGTCCCGTGGCTAAGACTCCACGCTCCCCATGCAGGGGGCCCAGGTTCAATCCCTGGTCGGGGAACTAAACCCAACAGGCCACAACTAAACGACACATCATTGCCGACTTTGGAGCTGAAGGAAGGAGGCTGTGAGCCAACACGGGTGGCCTTGAGAAGCCGGACAAGGCAAGGAAACAGACGCTCCCCCAGAGCCTCCTGAGAAGAATGCAGCCCTGCTGACAGTTTAAATTCAGCCCAGCGAGACTCATGTCAGGACTCAGACCTCCAGAAGCCCACGAGGATCCGTGGGTGTTGCTCAGCACTGAGGTTGTGGCCATTCGCTACAGCAGACACAGGACCCTAATGCAGACCCTGAGCCTCCGTTTGCTCATTTGAGACGCAGGTAACAGCCCCGAACTCCACGGAAGCCTGGGAGAGCTAGAGGTTGAGAGCTCAGCCTCGAGATACCCAAGCCCAAGGTTCAAACCCAGACTGACGCAGGGATCCAAACTCTCACCCCAGGTCGGATGGCCCTGGGAAAGCTGTTCCCCACCTCGTGAGGCACCACCCCGACACTTCTGGACCTTGAATCTTGAGCTGTCTCACCGGGCCAGGCCGGGGGGGGCAGGTAAGGATTAAGGGAGAGTCTTGGGAGGGGCTGGAAGTCCTGGGCAGGGCCCGGGTGCAGGCCCAGGCGTCAGGGGCCGCCTGGGAGTTGGCAGAGGGGAGCAACGCCCCGAGTCTCATCCCTCATGCCTTCCATCAGCCCTCACAGAACCTCTCTCCAGGGAGTAAGCAAAGGGGAGTCTGTCCCCCACCTCAACCGAGACCCAGGTCAGCCTCCTGTCTCCCCGGTTCTTTCACTAACCACTGCCCCCAGAGGCTTCATAAAGAGGGAATGGGGCCACACGTGGGGCAGAAAGATAAAACCAAACACCAGGTTGGCCCCCTACTGGCTATGAGAACTTGAACCGAGGACTTTGTCTCTCTGAGCCTCCTCATTGTTCCTCATCAGAAAAACGGGGACAAGGACGTCCCTGGTGGTCCCGTGGTGAAGGATCAGCCTGCCCCAGCTGCCTGGTTGGAGACGGGCGAGTCAAGCTCGTTACATTCAGGGCAGCGTGCTAATGACTTGTTCACTTTAATAAAGACAGATTTTGGTAATGTCAAAGAAAAAAAAAGAATCTGCCTTCCAACGTAAGGGACCCAGGTTCGATCCCTGGTCAGATAGCTAAGGTCCCACAGGCCACAGAGCAATGAAGCTCATGCCCCACAAGTACTGAGACCGAGTGCCACGACGAAGAGAGGCCACGCACTGCGGCTACTGAGCCCCAAGCTCCAGACCCGGGCACCGCAACTGGACGAAGACCATGCACGGCAATGAAGACCCCGTGCAGCCAAAATTCAAAAAAAGGGAAAGAAAAATGGAGATCAGAAGAGTACCTAGACAGCATGTTAAATAGTGGAGACATCACTTTGCTGATAAAGGTCCATCTAGTCAAAGCTATGATTTTTTTCCTGATAGTCATGTACAGATGTGAGGGTTGACCACAAAGAAGGCTGAGCACTGAACAATTGATGCTTTTGAATTGTGCTGCTGGAGGAGATTCTTGACAGTCCCTTTGCAAGGAGATCAAACCAGTCAGTTCTAAAGGAAATCAGGTCTGAATGTTCATTGGGAGGACTGTTGTTGAAGCTGAAGCTCCAATGCTTTGGCCACCTGAGGATAAGAGCCAACTCACTGGAAAAGACTCTGATGCTGGGAAAGATTGAAGGTGGCAGGAGAAGGGGGCGACAGAGGATGAGATGGTTGCAGGGCATCACGACTCAATGGACATGAACTGGAGTAAACTTCAGGAGACAGAGGAGGACTGAGGAGCCTGGCGTGCTGCAGTCCACAGGTCACAAACAGTCAGACACAACTTAGCGACTGAGCAACAGCAACAACCTTACCACTAAAGTTGTTAATTTAGCACTACGTGAATAATCATGTAAAGTATTTAGCAAGGATTAGAAACGTAGTAAGTGTTAAATAATGGCTATCATTAAGTACCCACCCCCTACACACACACAAAGGAGAAAGACATCATTTCTAGGTCAGCAGAGTCAGACCTGACAAGTGCTTATTAATGACCTATTCTGTTGTTGCTCGGTAGCCCAGTGGTGTCTGACTCTTTGTGACCCCATGGGCTGCAGCGCACCAGGCTTCCCTGCCTTTCACTATCTCCTAGAGTTTGCTCAGACTCATGTCCACTGAGTGCCACCCAACCATCTCGTCCTCCCTTCTCCTCCTGCCCTCAATCTTTCCCAGCATCAGAGTCTTTTCCAATGACTAGCCTCATCAAGTGGCCAAAGTACTGGAGCTTCAGCTTCAGCATCAGTCCTTCCAGTGAGTATTCAGGATTGATTTCCTTTAGGATTAACTGCTTTGATCTCCTTGCTGTCAAGGGACACTCAAGAGTCTTCTCCAGCCCCACAGTTCCAAAGCATCAACATGACTGCAGGAAAAACCATAGCTTTGACTACACAGACCTTTTTGGCAAAGTGATGTCTCTGCTTTTTAATATGCTGTCTAGGCTTGTCATAGCTTTTCTTCCAAGGAGCAAGAGTCTTTTAATTCCATGGCTGCAGCCACCGTCCGCAGTGACTGCGGGTGAGGCCCAATCAAACCCTGACAGAAACTGGAGGACACACATCCTTTCCCTTCCGGGGACTCGGCCTCGGGGAAAAAGGGAGACCAGAATTCACAGCCCAGCGGGCCAGGGTTCAGGGGGAGCTGCTTTCTGGGAAAAGACAGCAGACAGCAGCCAGCAGTCGCAGAGGGCAGCAAAGGTGGGGCACGAGAGCCCCTCGTGCTCGGCAGCCGTTTATGGAGTTGATACTCCGTCCCAAACATGGTCTAGTTCTTAAACCTTTAGGTGGTATAATCCTCACAACAGCTCTTAGAAAGCACGCTATTATTATATCCATTTCATAGACAAGGAAACTGTGCCCAGAGTAACCTTCCCAATCTTGGATGCTGGTAGGAGGCAGACAGGGTCTACGGGCGGGTCCTGGCACTCCAGCGCTTCTCAGACTTCAGCACACACTGGAGTCTTCTGGGGATCTTGTTAAAATGCGGTCTGGCTCAGCAGGGCTGGCCGGAGGTCCAGCCACCCTATTTCTAACAAGCTCCACAGATCATACTTGGAGCTTCTGGCTCTATATTGCCCCTTACTAAGTGTTCACTGGAGACTTAAGATCAATGTGGGCTTGATCCCTGGATCAGGAAGCTCCCCTGGAGTAGGAAATGGCATGTCTGACTCTTAGTGACCCCATTAACTGTAGCCCACTAGGCTCCTCTGTGCATGGAATTCTCCAGGCAAGAATACTGGAGTGGGTTGCCATTTCCTTCTCCAGGGGAATCTTCCCGACGCAGGGATCGAACCAGGGTCTCCTGCATTGCAGGCGGATTATTTACCGTCTGAGCCACTGAGGAAGTCCCAGGAAACGGCAACCCGCTACAACAGTCTTGCCTGGAAATGTCCATGGACAGAGGAGCCTGGCAGGCCGCAGTCCATGCAGCCGAGCAAGAGTGGAACACGACAGCAGAGCACACACGCACACGTTATTATTAACAAGGAGTTTTGCTGTGGTTCCTGTAAGGTAAGTAGGGACTCGGAGAGCTTCATTTGCCAAGGTCATGGAGCCGGCAAACAACAGATTTAGGACTTGAAGCCATGGCTCACGATCACATCAGTACACCAGGCTGACGTAAAACAGAAGGATGCCCGGGAGGAAGGGTGCCTGAACCCACCGACAAAAAGGGACTCCTCGGGGGCCTGAGACCTCGGTTTGGCAATTCCAGATCTTGGTCCCAGGGTTGGGACCAACCTTGGTCCCCTTGGTCCCGGGGGCTTTGTGGGGCTCCAGCAGCTCCGGAGAGGTGGGGGCGCCTAGTTTTCCAGACAGAGACGCAGCTGCCTTCAGCCAGTCAGTTCTGCTTTTCATCCTCATCCCGTGTGGTTGGAGGAGGGCACTCCCCACCCCACC
The DNA here is from genome assembly GCF_019923935.1 of Bubalus bubalis. Lineage (NCBI taxonomy): Eukaryota > Metazoa > Chordata > Mammalia > Artiodactyla > Bovidae > Bubalus > Bubalus bubalis. The sequence goes on from NC_059158.1 coordinate 187,439,641, forward strand.
CCCAATCACCCAAGGGCGCCTCCGCCACCCACCGCCCGTCCTTAGGGGCTGGGACACCTGGGGCGCTGGCTCCTGCCAGGAATCTGAGCTGAGTCACTAAGGCCCTCGCCGCCTGCGCTAATCCCGGCTAGTCTGTGCTAAACCCTGCTGCGGGCTCACTCCTGGGCGTCATGGATCCGGGCTTCATTGGGCGCGCCTCTCTCGCCCTGCTCACACCACGTGCTTCACGCTTCCCCGACCCCAGCCCCCCAACAGCACCAGCCGACCCCCACAGGGAGCACCAGAGAGGGCTCCGGAAGTTCCTGTCCAGGCGGACAAACCCATGTCACAGATGGGAAAACTGAGGCCCAGGAGGAAGGCACTTGCCTGGGGCCAGCAGAGCTGTGCTCTGTGGAATTCCGTGGACTGCATCTCCTATTCCCGTCTAAATGCGTGCTCTTACGCTTAGGCCAGGCCCTGGCGGGTAGGTGTTGAGTGAACCTGGGCCTTTGGGATCATCCCAAACTGCACACTGAACGGGCGAAAAAGACAAGACTGTGGCTGAAAAGTTAGTCAGAGAAATGAAGGGGCGGAATATTCTGGAAAGCGCAGGGAAAAACAGTAAAATGTGCCTTTTTATATGAAATGCACGCGTGCTAAGTCACTTCTGTCATGTCCGACTCTGTGTGACCCTATGGACTGCAGCCCGCCAAGCTCCTCTGTCCGTGGACTTTTCTGGGTAAGAACACTGGAGTGGGTTGCCATGCCCTCCTCCGGAGGATCTTCCCGACCAGGGATCCGACCTGCGTCTCACGCCCCGGCGTTGGCAGGCGGGTTCTCCACCACTGGTGCCGCTGGGAAGTCTGTTTTATATGAAAACCTGCTAGAAATACTGGCTGCTGGAGCCAGAATGTGCCCACTTTTCTTTGCTTTTGCTTTCACCTTTAAAAATGTAAACTCGCAGGGCTTCCCTGCTGGCCCAGTGGTTAAGGATCCACCTTGCAACGCAGGGGACATCAGTTCCATCCCCAGTTGGGGAAGATCCCACGTGCCACGGGGCAGCTAAGCCCGTGGCCACACGCACTGAGCCTGTGCCCCAGAGCCCCCGCTCCATAACAAGAGGAGCCCCCCTCGGTTAGAAGCTGAGCTCCACAGCTGGACACGAGCCCCCACTCTCCCCAACCAGAGAAAGCCCGCCCAGCAAGGAAGACCCAGCACAATCATAAATACATTTTAAATAAATAAAATGTAAACTCGTATTTTCCGTGTCAAGCTGCTGGCAGTTTGCTTGCATATTTCATTTAATCCTTTTAGCTGGAGATTATATTACCCTTGTCTTACAGATGCAGAAACTAATTGGAATCAGGTATTAGGTCACTTGCCAGAGATCACGCAGCTAGAGACAGAAGTGAGATTTAAACCCAGGTCTGTGCTTTTTTTTTTTCTTCCCCAACTGAATTGAACTAACAGTGTGTTGAGAGCTTTCAGACCTGAAGTTCTGTGGCTCTGTTGGAACAGTTTATATTTTTGAATTGGTCTTCTTGCAAAGTCTGCTCTTCTGCAGCCTGGTGACTGAGCCTGTCCCCAGCCTCTTCCCAGGTCAGCCCATGGCTCCCAGCAGGAGGCACCACTCTGTCCCCCAGCCTCCTCTGGAGGCTGTTCCTTTGTGGGAAATCTCCCAGGAAACATGCGAGAGTCTGTGCACCAAGCAGCCACTTGTCCAGGTAGAGCAGAGAGAGCACGAAACTCGGGACTCGGGAGAACTGGGCTATTAATCTTATATAAGTTAATCCCCTGGCATTACAGGACAGATACTCTTCTGAGACTGGAGATAGAAAAACCAGTGAGACACTTCTGCTCTCTGCTCCTCAGTCTGCCCACCTGTAAAATGAGAGCCTTTGACTAGGTCAGAGGTGGCAGGAGGCACAGCACACCAGCCACTTCTCTCCATTCCAGCTCTCGTGGCAGACATTGCTAATCGATCCCAGAGTGCTTTCCTGCTGAAACACGGCAGCCTCAGCTATATAACTCCCAACAGTCACCAAACACCAAGGAAAGAGGCGCCAGAGGAGATGAAATATTTTGCCTTCCCAGGACCAAGGCAGCTCAGCTTCTGCCCAGCTCTGCCATTCAGTCACTATCTTCCACTCCTTCCAGGGCCCTCAGCCGAGAGGTTTGTCTGCTCTAGGAAAGTGTTCTCCACCGTGATGAGTGAGACTGCTGGGCCAAACCTCACAGCCACGGGGCAGGCTCCTCTGTTTCTTTCCTTGTGCTGAGAGGAAGGACACTTAGCAAGCCCCCTGAAGACCTGCCCCCTGCAGCACCTCCTGGCAGGCCTGCTTCCAGGCTTGCCGCAGGGAGGCTTAGCCCTCCTGCAGTCAGACATCATTCAGCTGCCCCTGAAGACCACACTGGCTCAGACCGAGGTTCAGAAAGGAAAGAAGTAGGAAGTTGGGATGAGCCAGGGAAGAATCCCACAGAGCTGTAGCTTTCCTGTATCCATCAACTGCTACATACCCCCAAGCTTTTGCATGCACAGTTCCCTCTACGCTGACCGCTCTGCCCCTTTGTCGGTCCGATGAGCTCCTGCTCATTCCTTGAAACCTTATTCAGATATCCTCTCCTTTGGAAAACTTTCCTTGCCTCCCCTCCAGGCAGCCACCTGCTTCTTCTTGGTATGATGTCTGTGCACTGTGCGCACACTTCTCCTCTCTCGAGGTCACTGTGTACACACTTCTCCTCTCTCGAGGTCACTCTGCGCACACTTCTCCTCTCTCGAGGTCACTGTGTGCACACATCTCTCTCGAGGTCACTGTGCGCACACTTCTCCTCTCTCAAGGTCACTGTGCGCACACTTCTCCTCTCTCGAGGTCACTCTGCGCACACTTCTCCTCTCTCGAGGTCACTCTGCGCACACTTCTCCTCTCTCGAGGTCACCCTGTACACACTTCTCTCTCAAGGTCACTCTGCACACACATCTCCTCTCTCGAGGTCACTGTGTACACACTTCTCCTCTCTCAAGGTCACTCTGCACACACATTTCCTCTCTCGAGGTCACTGTGTACACACATCTCCTCTCTCGAGGTCACTCTGCACACACATCTCCTCTCTCGAGGTCACTGTGTACACACTTTTCCTCTCTCGAGGTCACTGTGCGCACACTTCTCCTCTCTCGAGGTCACTCTGCGCACACTTCTCCTCTCTCGAGGTCACCCTGTACACACTTCTCTCTCAAGGTCACTCTGCACACACATCTGTCTCGAGGTCACTGTGTACACACTTCTCCTCTCTCAAGGTCACTCTGCACACACATTTCCTCTCTCGAGGTCACTGTGTACACACATCTCCTCTCTCGAGGTCACTGTGTACACACATCTCCTCTCTCGAGGTCACTCTGCACACACATCTCCTCTCTCGAGGTCACTGTGTACACACTTTTCCTCTCTCGAGGTCACTGTGCACACACATCTCCTCTCTCGAGGTCACTGTGTGCACACTTCTCCTCTCTCGAGGTCACTGTGTGCACACTTCTCCTCTCTCAAGGCCACTGTGTACACACTTCTCTCTCGAGGTCACTGTGTGCACACTTCTCCTCTCTTGAGGTCACTGTAGTGGAGTTGCTTACCTCCCTATTACTCTCTTTAGACTGTGAACTCCTTGAAGGCAGAACTGCGTCTCATTCAGTCAAGCACGTGGCACAGAGCACAAACTCACTAAATATCGATCCAACCCCAAGCCCTACACCCTGAGCAGTTTAAACTGTCTCAAGCTAATGAGCCAGGAACAAGTATCATTATCCCCAATTTGCAAGTGACTCACTCAGGTCAAGAGGCATGCCAAAATGTCGCCCGTTCATGCCACTAGCTAAGTCAGGGCGAGGATCTGGATGCCCAAGCTCACCAACATTCCAAGGAGGGGAAGTGGTCTCTCCTTTTGGTGCTGCGTAAGAGTGGACCAACCCTGAGCATCCATTCGTGTTTTTCCACCATTTACAGGCTGAGGCTGGAGCCGTCACTCCAAGCGGTAGGAGCTACACGTGCATGCTACCGTCGTCGAAAGTTTGCAGCATTTGTTTCGGCAAATGCCTTTTAAGAAATCAAAAACAAAGTGCTAACATCCTTGATATACAAAGAGCTCTTACAAGTAAATAAAAGTAAAAGCTCAGTAGAAAACATATAAAGTCACAAACAGGCAAGCCACAGAGTGTTAAACAATTCCGTGAGCTTCACTGAGCAACTATATGCGTCAGGCACCGCCCCCAGACACTGCGGGTCCACAGTGAGCAGGACAAGGCCCCTGCTCTCATGGAGCAGCCTGGTGAGAAGACGGCGGACATAAGTAAAAAGCAAACGTGTATCTCATAGAAGGCAGGGTAAGTGCTGAGAGAGTCGATTCCTAGGCGTCCAGAGGTCCCCCAGGAGAGAGCGGTCTGGAGTTCTCAAGGAGGAGGAAAGGAAAAACATCTCGTTTTCTCTACAGTCCTTAGTCTTAGTCACTTAAAACGTTTTTTTCTTTAAGCCCGGAACTGATGATTACACAACAAACAACTCAGTTTAAAGTCTGTTCTAAGGATCGTAGAAAACAGTGTGTCCTGCTCGAGGACAGTGTCTCCTTGAAAACCTTCGGGCTAATCCTGCTATCTTAAAATGTAAACTATGGGAGTGGGTCTAGTGAGATCTTTACAACCTTGAGACATGCTTTTGATTTATTGTAATAACTAGTTTAAAAAGTATTTAACTCCCTTGCTAACACTAGCGAGGGGAACACTCTCTGTCCCCCTTCTCAGTCTACGTCAGAAACTTTCTCTGACCTTTTCTTACACAAAACTCTGCTACACAAAAGCTCTTGAGTGATCAAGCCTCGTCCCTGGTCCCGAAGCTAAGTCTTCTTCTTCGGAGATCACAAATCCGACACATTCATCGTCAGCTCTCGGTTCTGCGTAGCAAAGTGAAAGAGGTGATATGATGGAAGTGACAGAGCTAGGGTAGGCAGATGGTCAGGAAAAATGTCTCACGAAGGTGCGGAACTACTTATAATGGTCAGGACATGGAAGTGACCACAGTGTCCGTCCACAGAACAGATGGATGGATAAAGAAGATGTGGTGTACGTATTGGGTTGGCCCAAAAGTTCACTCAGCTTTATGCCATCTAAATGGAAAACCCGAATGAACTTTTTGGCCAACCCAATACACACGGGAATTCTACTTAGCCATACAAAAGGGTGAAATAACGCCATGTGCAGCAACATGGATGGTCACAGAGATTATCAAGGTATTAAGAGGTGGTATTAAGTGCAGTAACACATATGATATAACTTACATGTGGAATCTAAAAAATGATGCAAATGAATTTATTTACAAAACGGGAACAGACTGGGAATTCCCTGCTCCTTCAGTGGTAGGTACTCCGTGCTTCCACCACAGGGGGCAGAGGTTCAGTCTCTGGTCAGGGAACCACGATCCCTCAAGTCATGCAGCACAGCCAAAAAGAAAAAAAATAGACTAACAGACACAGAAAACAAACCACATACGGTTACCTAAGCACACGGGGAGGAGACTCTAGGGCTCTGGAATTAACATCTACACACTGCTGTCTATGAAGTGAACAGCAGGGACCTACGCAGGGAACCATGGTCAATATCTTGTAATAACCCGCAACAGAAAATAATCTGAAAAGGAATATATGTATGCACACAGATACATATGCGTGCTCAGTCGCTCCAGTCGTGCCCAGCTCTTTGTGAACCTATGGACTATAGCCCACCAGGCTCCTCTGTCCATGGAATTCTCCAGGCAAGAATACTGGCATGGGTTGCCATGCCCTTCTCCGGGGGATCTTCCTGACCCAGGGATTGAACCCCAGTCTTCTGTGGCTCCTACAACGTAGGTAGATTCTTTACTACTGAACCAGCGGGGAAGCCCACGTATACATACATATATATATACGTATCTGTATAAATGAATTGCTTTGCTATATAACATGACATTGTAGATCAACTATAATTTTTTAATGGTTAAGAAAAAAGGAAGTGCTGATATCTGAATGACAAAACCACTCCTGAGGAGGGGCCAGTGAGGCAGGACAAGCTCTCTAAGGAGGAAGGAGCTCAGACTTTCAAGAAGCCAAAGGAAGGCGAGCGTGGCCAGAGAGGAGAGGGTGAGGAGGGCGAGTAGACACGAGGGCTCAGCCCACGGGGCTCGGTGAGCTGGGGAGAGAGTTGAGATGTGAGAGGTGGGAACCACCAGAAGCAGGAGGACATGATCTGGTGCCTTTTTTCATCACTTTGGCTGTTGAATGGGAGACCACAGAAGAGGGGCCAGAGGGAAGCAGGGAGTGCAGTCAGGAGGCAACTCATCTGTCCAGGGCAGACATGATGAGGACTTGGACTGAGGGCATGCCTGGGGTGGGAGTGTAAAGATTCAGTATGTCTGGGGGAATAAGTCACAGGATTTGCTGATGATGGACTGGATTTGGGGGTGAGGGGGAAAGGGGAGTTGAGGATACTATATATATCTTGCCTGGGGCAGACGGTGGTACTTTTTCTTGGATGGGAAAAATGGGAGAAAGCGGGGAGGGAAGGAGCTGGTTCAGACAGAAGTTTGGATTTTAGTTTCCCAGTCAGGGATGGAACCCACGCCCATTGCAGTAGAAGCATGGAGTCTTAACCACTGGACAGCAAGGGAAGTCCCCAGAGGCTTTAAAACAATAACATTAGCTGACATCGGCTGAGCTGTTCCCCTGTGCCTGGCACACTTTCCATCACGGCTTTGAGGCAGATAATTCTTTGTCACGGGGCGGTCCTGGACACTGCAGGATGTTTAGCAACATCCCACTAGATGCCAGGAGCACCTGTGTACACACACACACACACTCAGTTGGACAATCAAAAATGTCTCCAGACATTGCCTACTGACTCCCTGGGGTAAAACCACTCCTGATTGCAAACGCTGATCTTCATAGATGCTCTCATCTAATCCTTGCAAGCACCCTATGAATTCAGCCATCATCAATCTACAGACGAGGCCCGGACTAGCTAAGCTCTTCTTTGGCCAGGTGGCCGTCCACGGCGAGATGCCTGGGAGCCGGGTGTGTGGCTGTGCCTGGGGCTCGCAGGGGCAGTTAGGGTGCCGAGCGCGGTGCATTCAGTCGTCACTGGTGTCCCCGTGGCGCTGACCCCATGGACTGGGGAGGCCATCCCACTGCTGCCCGCCTTGCAGGGTCAGTTCTCCGACCAGGGCCTGAGCCTGGGCTACTGCAGCGAAAGCCCCGAATCCTAACTACGGGGCCGCCAGGGAACCCCCGCTTTTCTTCTGAAGAACGTCATTCCTCCTGGTATCGCTCCTGTCTCCTGAGTCATCAGTTTCTTTCTTTTCTGAATGTTCCCCGTGAGCAAACACAGGCAACACCACCCTCCCTGTATCTCACTCCCCTCCAGCTCCCACCCCATTTCTCCGCTCCCCTTCACAGCGGCCTTCCTGAAATAGCTGGCACAGGCTGTCTCTTGCAAACCTCACTTCCCAAGCTCCCTGCCACCCTCTGTAATTCCTGGCCTCCATGCCGACGAAGCCCACCAGTCACTCCCCTGTCCCCGTTTCACTGGCCCTCTCAGCAGCCTTGGACACACTTGGCCTCCCTCACTCTTGAAGCACCTTCTTTCCTGGCCATCTTTTGTCGTTGTTGTTTTATAAAGTTGCTAAGTTGTGTCTGACTCTTTGCGACCCCATGGACTGCAGCACACCAGGCTTCCCTGTCCATCACCAGCTCCCAGAGCTTGCTCAAACTCATGTCCATTGACTCAGTGATGCCATCCAACCATCTCATTCTCTGTTGCCCCCTTCTTTTGCCTTCAATCTTTCCCAGCATCAGAGTCTTTTCCAATGAGTCAGTTCTTTGCATCAGGTGGCCAAAGTATTGGAGCTTCAGCTTCAGCATCAGTCCTTCCAATGAATATTCAGGACTGATTTCCTTTAGGATGCACTGGTCGGATCTCCTTGCAGTCCAAGGGACTCTCAAGAGTCTTCTCCAACACTACAGTTCAAAAGCATCAATTCTTCAGCGCTCAGCCATCTTTAGGGTCTAACTCTAACATCCATACGTGATTAGTGGAAAGACCACAGCTTTGACTTCATGGACCTTTGTTGGCATCTTGACTTTCCTCAGCTCCTCTGTCCCTCCTCTAAATGTTAAAAGGGTCCAAAAGGGACTATCCTGCTGGTGCAGTGGCTAAGACTCTGTACTCCCAAAGCAGGGGGCTCTGGTTCCATCCCTGGTCAGGGAACTAAATCCCACACACCTCAACCAAGAGTTCAAATGGTGCAACTAAAGATTCCACAAGCCGCAGCCGACACCTGGGACAGCCACATGAATGAACAAATAATTCTTAACAAGTAAAGTACAAGGGTCCAGGGTCTGGGTCTGGGTCCCCTTTGCTTCCTACTTACACAAAAGAAGAAAATATACATGGCCAGTACACAAAGAAAAATGTGCTCAGCCCCAATTGTAACAAAAAGAAATGTCCAATAAAACAAATGAGATATACTTTCAATTTATCACGATGTCAAAGACTCAAAAGATGAATACTACTCAGTGTCAGCGTGGATGTGGGGAAACAGGCATGTCCACTCACTGCCGTGAGAAAGAGAAATGGGACCTTTTGTGGACGGCAGTTTTGCAATAGCTGTCTGTAGACACGTAAAACAGAACAGAATGATCAGTCCTCTGCTTTGTCCTAAAATTGTTTTATTGACATAATTTAAGATTTACAGAAAAGTTGCGAGAATAAAACAAAGAGGGAATTCCCTGGTGGTCCAGTGGTTAGGATTCCACGCTTTCAGTGCTAAGGGCCCAGGTTCAATCCCTGGCCTGGGAAATGAGGTCCTGCAAGCCACACATACACAGCATGGCCAAAAAAGTGTAAAAAATAATAAAGATAAATAAAAAAAGAACAAAGAATTTGCAGATGCCGGGCTGTAGATCACCTAGAGTCCACAAATGATAACGTCTTACTACGTCGGTGCTCTCTCTCTCTCTCCCACTGTATGCATTTACTTATAGTTTATATGGACTTATATCCTGGGTATTTACAGTCCATGTATCACATGTCTGTTTGTTTCCCAAAGCACTTTGTGGTGAGTTGCAGGCATGATGTTCTTTTTCTGTAAATATTTAAGTATGCATCTCCTAAAAGTATGGAATTCCCTTCCATAACCACAATACAATTATCAAAATCAGGAAATTAACACAGTGATACAACACTCTGCTCTAACCCATGGATCTCATTGTGATTTCACCAATTGTCAAACTAACATCCAATTCAGCAAAAGAAAATCCAAGATCATGTGTCACACCCAGCCATTGTATCTCTTTAGGGTCCTTTAATCTGGAGCAGCTCCTCAGACCTTCTTGGTATTTCACGAAATTGACATTTTTGAAGAGTCCAGGCAATTTTTTTTCATAGACCGTCCCTTGGTTTAGGTTTGCCTGACGCTCCCGGGGCTTGGCGAACTGCAGTTCACAGGCCAAATCTGGGGCCCACCTATCATTTTTCTACAACCCGTGAGCTAAGAATGGTTGTCATGTTTTCAACTGGTGGGGATGGGAGCAAAAGACTAGTCCACGACACTTGAAAACTGAATGAAACTCGGATTGCACGTCCACAGATACAGGTTCCCTGGAACACGACCACGCCTGTCCATCACGCTCTGCGTGGCGCTTCAGCCTGTGACGGAGTCCTTATGACACAGGCTTGTCCTCTCGCCCCTTTGCCTGGCTGCTCAGAGCTCGACGGGTCACTGGCCCAGCTACACCTTGACAGCGTGCGTATCACCGTCACGCGGCCTTTTACTGTTACCGGTGCCCATCCATCATGTCAAAACAAGAAGAGGACGCTGACTGGCGCACCTTTCTTTATTGTGGTGAAATACACAGCATATAAAAGTTGCCCCTGCAGCCACTGCTCAGCGAACAGTTCAGGGGCATTCAGCGCAGCCCCGTGCTGTGTGGCCATCACCCCCACCACCTCCAGAACGCGTCATCTTGCAGAACTGAAACTCTGCCCCCATTAAGCAATCACTCCCTGTTCCCCAGCTGCCAGCCCCTGGCAACCACCATTCTACTTTCTGTATCTATGAATCTGACTACTCTAAGGACGACTTTTTTTTAAATATTTATTTATTTATGTATTTGACAGTGCCATGCCTTCGTTGCGCCACGTGGGATCTAGTTCCCTGACCAGGAATCGAACCCAGTGCCCCCGTACTGGGAGCCCAGAGTCTCAGCCCCTGGGCCGCCAGGGAAGTCTCCTCTAAGTACCTTCCTGACTGGCTTCTTTCCTTAACGTTCTCGAGATCCGCCCATGCTGCACCGTGTGTCGGAACCCCCTTCCCGTTTGAGTACTTATTTACTTTTGGCGGCTCTGGGTCTTTGCTGCTGTGCACGGGGGCCTTTCTCAGCTGCGGAGAGCGGGGGCTGTCTCTAGGTGGGCGTGCGGGCTTCTCACTCATCAGAGTCTCGTCCCCTCTCTTGTTACGGAACATGGGCTCTAGGGCACACGGGCTTCAGTAGTTGCTGCAAGTGGGCTCAGGAGACGCGCCTCGTGGTCTCCAGAGCACAGACTTAGTAGCTAGAGCACACGGGCTCAGTTGTCCCGCGGCACGTGGCATCTTCCCCAATCAGGGGTTGAACCGGCGTCCCCTGCACTACGAGAGGGATTCGTAACCCCTGGACCAGGGCCGCCCTCCTTCCTTTTAAGGAAGAACACTCTGTTGTATGAATGAATCACATTTAGTTTATCCATGCATCCACTGGTGGGCAAGCGGTGTGCCTTTAAGGTCCGGTGGGCTGTGTATTTTTCAGTCTAATGAGACGGCGAAGCGCTGTCCTCACGGCGCAACGACACCGCCTCTGAGCTGAAAGAATCCGCCGCGCCTAAAGAATCCGCCGCGCCTAAAGAATGCGCCTAAGGTGTTCACTGTCGGTCATCCATCCACACACTGGCTGACCCTCGTTGTTCACCCTGGCTTCACAGCAGCCCTGGGGCTTTCCTGCATGTAGGATTCCATTGCACGCCCAGGCTGGCATGGTTTCCATTTCAAATACAGGCTCAGGTGCTCAACCTTTTTGTCCACAACTTTGTACGGGTTTTCCACAAATGCACTTGACTCTTTCCTCTCAACTGTGCCAACACAAACCCTGTACCTGGCCCCAAACCATCCCAGCCCCCGACTCCACCCCCAGCCAGCCCTGTTCTTTTTTACGCAGATGTCAATCATTTCTGCATTTCCTGATTCCTCTGTTGTACCCAGCCCTGGGGAAGTCAACACTTGAGGAAGGGAGGGGTGGGGGTGGGGTGGGGGGAGTGCTGCTTATGGACCAGAACTGTTCTTGCCTTCCCCACCCACACCCCCAGCATCCTCCTGAAATTAATCATAGAATCTGCAAATTACAGGATCTGAGACACAGGGCTCCTCAGTATGTGTGAATTACAGAACTTCTGAGTTTTCTAGCTCTGGGTTAATAGAAGTTGAGAATGCAAGAAATACAAGACCTTAGACCAGTAAAATGTTGGGGTTAAGGAATCTTAATGTGCTAAACTGTTAAAAAAAAAAAAAAAATTGGGCTTCCATGGTGGCTCAGTGGTAAAGAATCCACCTACCAATGCAGGAGACACGGGTTCGATCCCTGGTCCTGGAAGTTCTCACAAGCCGCAGAGCTACTAAACCCGTGTGCCCCAAGTACTGAGCCTGTGCTCTGGAGCCCAGGAGCCGCTATGACTGAAGCCCAGGGGCCCAGAGCCTGTGGTCAGCAACCAGAGAAGCCACCACGATAAGGAGCCTGCCCGCCATAACTGGAGAGGAGCCCCGACTCGGTGCAACCAGGAAAAGGCCAGGCTGCAGTGAAGACCCAGCACAGCCAACAGATAAATTATTTTTAAAAGTAAAAAAAAACCCTGAAACGTCCAAGCCCTGACCACATGGTGTCCCCTGCCCAGCTTGCCCGTCCCCTTTCTCCTCACTTCCCTACCTCTCCCCGCTGACAGACTAACGCCACCCTCACCGGAGTGTACCCCGTCATTCCCCTGGGCAGAGGCCACAGCCCCTCTATCCTCAGCTTCACTTCCAGACTACAAGGCACTTTAATTCTCAGAGCTTCAGTTTCCCATCTGGAAAATGGGAAGAAAAACGTGCCGCCTCTCAAAGGGTTGCTGTGGAGTGAAATCAGAGCACGCAGGCAACGCTGAGCCCAGCGCAGGCCGTGAGAGCCGAGGCGCTCCGGGCGGCAGGGGAGGGCGCTCCGGCTCCAGGGCCCTTGCTGAAGGCTCCAGGCACATGGCCGCCAGGGGCACGTGCAAAACCATTTGATCCTGGTGTTGAACCGGAGCCCAGGAAGAAGGAGGGTGTGCGCCTGGCAGGGAGGTGCGGCCAGCGGGTGGATTACCCTTAACTGGCCCCATTTAGATGATGGCAGAGGATGAGGGGCAAGGGTGGGGTGAGGTCAGCGTGTGATGTCAACCTGCGCCGAGGTGGCCGACTGGTCAGAGGGAGGGGAGAAGGGGGAAGTCTGTCATGAGCCTGCTGGGGAGAGGTTAAGGTTTCACCTCTGAGAGGACTCACCCAGCAAGCAAGAAAAAGGAACAGCACACACTGAGCACTTGCTGTGGGCCTGGGCTTCCCAGGTGGCTAGTGGTAAAGACCCACCTGCCACGGCAGGAGACCTGAAAGACCTGAAATCGGTCCCTGGCTGGGGAAGATCCCCTGGAGGAGGGCACGGCAGCCCACTCTAGTATTCTTGCCTGGAGAGTCTCACGGACAGAGGAGCCTGGGGGGCTACAGTCCATGGGGCCACAAAGTCAGACTCGACTGAGCGACTTAGCAGGCACACCATGCCTGGTGCTGTGCTGAACACTTGATAGGGCCGGGTTGGTCCTCACCAAGTCCCAGCGTGAGGTTGAAAGTGTAGCAGGAGAGGCAGGGGGTCTGGGTTCAAATCCCACCTCTGCTGCTTCACAGCTGTGTGACACTGGACAGGCGCTGGAGAACTCTTGAAAGTCCCCTGGACAGCAAGGAGATCAAACCAGTCAACCCTAAAAGAAATCAATTCTGAATATTCATTGGAAGGACTGGTGCTGAAACTGAAACTCCAATCTTTTGGCCACCTGATGTGAAGAACTGACTCACCGGAAAAGACCCTGACGCTGGGAAAGATCAAGGTAGGAGGAGAAGGAGACGACAGAGGATGAGATGGCTGGATGGCATCACCGACTCGATGGACATGGGTTTGGGTGGACTCCGGGAGTTGGTGATGGACAGGGAGGCCTGGCGTGCTGCAGTCCATGGGGTCGCAGAGTCGGACATGACCGAGCGACTGAGCAACAATAACAAGCAATAGGGGAAAACACGGAGGCTCGGAGACGTTAAGTGACTAGCCCAAACTCACCTGGCTGGCAGGCAGCAGAAGCAAAGCGCTAACCCAGAGGAGAGCCCCCTCCTCTCTGGAGCCAGCAGGGTGGACTCGAGGGCACTGCTGTGGCTCAGCCTTCCTTCCCAGCTCAGGGGCAGGATCCTGCGGGCTGGAGCCCACTTCCATGGACTGCCTCCTCCCGCCCCCTCCGCCTGGGGCCTGAACCACAACCTCGGGAGAGACTGGCGGCCACTGCCGCCCTCCTGTGAAGGCAGGGGGGTCGGGAGACCCCGCAAATGGCGGAGGGAGGAGGGGGAGCCACAGTCAGAGATACCTCAAGCTTTTCCTCGGACTCGGCTTCCTTTCCGGCACAAAACAGTGTGCCTCGCAGTGCCTGGAGCGCTGGGCGCGCGTGAGCTGCGCACGGGGCGGGCGGGGCGCGCACCTGCGCGGGGGCGGGGCGCGCTCACGCCCTGGGACGAGCCTGGAGGCCAGGGGTGCTGCTGGCCACGGCGCGCGAGCCCTCGTTCCAGCACGCGGGTTGCTCACGCATGTTTCGTGTGTGTGTGTGTGTGTGTGTGTGTGTGTGTGTGTGTGTGTGTGTGTGTATCTCCCTGGAGTCGTGTAGGCGGTAGGGGCCCCGACAGACGGGTTAGCAGAGCTTCCGGAGCAGAAGGCCTGGGTCTGAACCCCAGCTCTGCCACTTGCTGTCTGATTAAGTTTTGTCCAGTTCAGTTCAGTTCAGTCGCTCAGTCGTGTGCGACTCGTTGCGACCCCATGAACCACAGAACGCCAGGCCTCCCTGTCCATCACCAACTCCCGGAGTCCACCCAAACCCATGTCCATTGAATCGGTGATGCCATCCAACCATCTCATCCTGTCATCCCCTTCTCCTCCTGCCCTCAATCTTTCCCAGCATCAGGGTCTTTTCAAATCAGTCAGCTCTTTGCATCAGGTGGCCAAAGTATTGGAGTTTCAGCTTCAACATCAGTCCTACCAATGAACACCCAGGACTGATCTCCTTTAGGATGGACTGGTTGCATCTCCTTGCAGTCCAAGGGACTCTCAAGAGTCTTCTCCAACACCACAGTTCAAAGCATCAATTCTTCGGCGCTCAGCTTTCTTCACAGTCCAACTCTCACATCCGTACATGACCACTGGAAAAACCATAGCCTTGACTAGACAGACCTTCGTTGCCAAAGTAATGTCTCTGCTTTTTAATATGCTGTCTAGGTTGGTCATAACTTTCCTTCCAAGGAGTAAGCGTCTTTTAATTTCATGGCTGCAGTCACCATCTGCAGTGATTTTGGAGCCCAGAAAAATAAAGTCTGACACTGTTTCCACTGTTTCCCCATCTATTTCCCATGAAGTGATGGGACCGGATGCCATGATCTTAGTTTTCTGAATGTTGAGCTTTAAGCCAACTTTTTCACTCTCCTCTTTCACTTTCATCAAGAGGCTTTTGAGTTCCTCTTCACTTTCTGTCATAAGGGTGGTGTCATCTGCATATCTGAGGTTATTGATATTTCTCCCGGAAACCTTGATTCCACCTTGTGCTTCTTCCAGCCCAGCGTTTCACATGATGTACTCTGCATATAAGTCAAATAAGCAGGGTGACAATATACAGCCTTGATGTACTCCTTTCCCGATTTGGAACCAGTCTGTTGTTCCATGTCCAGTTCTAACTGTTGCTTCCTGACCTGCATACACATTTCTCAGGAGGCAGGTCAGCTGGTCTGGTATTCCCATCTCTTTCAGAATTTTCCACACTTTGTTGTGATCCACACAGTCAAAGGCTTTGACATAATCAATAAAGCAGAAATAGATATTTTTCTGGAACTCTCTTCGCTTTTCCACGATACAGTGGATGTTGGGAATTTGATCTCTGGTTCCTCTGCCTTTTCTAAAACCAGCTTGAACATCAGGAAGTTCATGGTTCACGTACTGCTGAAGCCTGGCTTGGAGAATTTTGAGCATTACTTTACTAGCGTGTGAAATGAGTGCAATTGTGCAGTAGTTTGAGTATTGTTTGGCATTACCTTTCTTTGGGATTGGAATGAAAACTGACCTTTTCCAGTCCTGTGGCCACTGCTGAGTTTTCCAAATTTGCTGGCATATTGAGTGCAGCACTTTCACAGCGTCATCTTCCAAGATTTGAAATAGCTCAACTGGAATTCCATCACCTCCACTAGCTTTGTTTATATTGATGCTTCCTAAGGCCCACTTGATTTCACATTCCAGGATTTCTGGTTCAGGTGAGTGATCACACCATCATGACTCTCTGGGTCATGAAGATCTTTTTTGTACAGTTCTTCTGTGTATTCTTGCCACCTCTTCTTAATATCTTCTGCTTCTGTTAGGTCCCTACCATTTCTGTCCTTTATTGAGCCCATCTTTGCATGAAATGTTCCCTTTGTCCAGTAAAACCCAACAAATCCAGACTAAGAGCCTTCAAAGAAGAGGACTGTCTCGGGGCGGACGCCACTGCGGCGCATGGTGGGGCCTCTGGCGCCCGGGAGGATGTGCTGACTGTAAGTGGTGCGAGCTGCTGAGAGCGAAGCGAGGTTCTCTCCACAGCGAGGCGCAAACAAGGCTGCAAGGATCAGGTGTGGGAAAGCGAAGAAAAGGCTGCGGGGCGGGAAGGAGGGTCTGAGACTGTTCCATCCTGAGGCCCGCCTGTCCTCAGGAGGGGTGGGGGCCACAGCACGGGCCTGGACGGAGGAAAGAAGCTCAAGTTCGGGTAACAAGCATTTTGTTCTGATTGATCAGCAGAGACAAGCTATTCAGCTCATCATTATCCGGCAAAGAATGGGAATTCAGAGGGTCTGAGTCTGGCCTTGGCACGGAGAAACCAGGGGGGCATTCGTGAGTCTGTCATATGGGTGAGAGGAGGGCTTCCCGAGTGGCGCTAGTGGTGAAGAGCCCGCCTGCCAGTGCCAGTGACATAAGAGACGCAGATGCCATCCCTGGGTGGCGAAGATCCCCTGGAGGAGGGCCTGGCAACCCGCTCCAGTCTTCTTGCCTGGAGAACCCCATGGACAGGGGAGCCTGGAGGGCTACAGCCCATGGGGTCACAAAGAGTCGGGCATGACTGAAGTGACTGAGCACAGGACGCACACGTGCGGTGGGCGCACACACGCACACACACAAACACACACACACATACACACACACGGGTAAGCGGGGCTCTGCACAGCAAACCATTTTCTGAAAGAAGAGGGGAGGGGATTTCTTTCTCTCTTTTTGGGTACAAAGATCCTGCATGCTGCATGGCACCGCCAAAAAAAGAGAGAAGTTAACTTCTTCCACTTGGTAGGGGTTTCAGTATCTACAAAACAGCTCAAAGGACATGGCTCAGAATATTATATATATAGGCCATAAGGTGGATCTGAAGATCCTTGCCGGGGTCCAGCCCCAGCTGATCCAGGGTATTCGAAGGAGAGACAGCATAGGCGAGGGTCAGGAAACAACTGCTTAATTAAACGTTAATTAAGGAAAAGAATAAGGATAGCTCAGTAGGAAAATTCAGTGGAGAAAAGAGGCTGAGTAGCTTGGTTTACGCGGGGGACCAATAAAACTTCAAGACAAGAAGCTTGCACCACTTACGTAGGCCACAGGCGTCCTTCCGTTCTCCCAAAGGAGAGGAGACACTGAGGCCTCCCCGGTCGGATCTTAGAAGCCCAGGCATAATTAGTAAGCATGGTGGGTTCCGCGCTCCAGATGGAGACTCAACCAGAGTGAGAGAGAGAGAGAGACATGGGGAGACCAGTCTTTCGAGGAACTGATCCCAATTCTTTATTTTCCATGGTCTACTTTTATACACTGAGATGTTATGCAAAAGTCACGCGGGGTCAGCAGTCCTGACTTTTATCAAAGTCAGGTGCTTCATACAAATGTATACAGAGGTCTTAGGGGTGTTACATCATCTTCTGGCCAGGGGGCCTGCTGACAATTTACGACCCTCTCCTTGTGACAGCGGTCAGTCAACCAGGACACTTATTTCTCCAGGGGTGATTATTCTTAAAACAGACGCCACCCAAATAAAGTTACATTCCTATAGGGTGAGGGTGTAGTGGGTTTTAGTTAAGGAAAGAATTTACTTAGCCTAAGGTCTAACGTGATTGATATCAAAGGTTAATACTTATTTCTTTTATATATTCATTAATGTGTGTAAGGGCAGGGGATGTGGAGACTTAGCAGTAAACATTGGCTCAACAAATGAAAAAACCCTTCACCAATACAATTTCTAATCAGCCCATTATACTTATACTAATAATTTTCTAACTTTTCTAAAGAACCTGTTTTTAGAAGGTTTAAAGCATCTCGTGCCTCTCACAGTTGGGAGGCTGTGAGCAATCACATGTGGCCGGACAAGCCTGTCAGGCAGGCTAGAGAACCTTCAGAGGAGTTTGTAGGTTAAAACACTCCTATCACGCCCAGGAATTATTATTAACTGGAGCTCTAAGTTAACTCCTTCTCCGAAAGAGGTGGTGGGGGACAGCCCCCCGTAAAGCCAGAGGTGTAGGTGAGAGCACAAAGTAGTAAAGTAGGCAGGCTCTGGTTATGGGGGTAGATGCTCGAGGATTTCCAGGGGGACTCCTGAGGCTCGATCCCGCCTTTGCGTATGTCAAGCCTCCTTCCTCATGACCTTTGCCATGGGCGGAGTGCCTCACGCCGGCCCCCAACAGATCCTGAGTTTGTTTTATCTCTAAACTATTATTTTTCCTTGTTTGACTATTTTTCTTTGATTCTACTAATTTTTTTTTTTCATTTCTCTGATTAAATTTGCTCTTTGGAACTCAGAGAAGGCCTAGGAAGCCAAAGCTTTTCTACAAACAGGAGGCAGGGGATACAGCAGGGTCCTGCTCAGTCACCACACCTCTCTCGACTCCTGCATTCATTAAGTCACTCATTCATTGAGCACCCACCATGAGTTGCGTCCTGTCCTGGGACCAGGAGCACAGCAGTGAACAAGACAGAGACTGAACCCTCCAGGATCACAGTGTAGTTGGGGGAAGGGTGCAGGACAGACAGTTATCAGCACGAATCAGCTGGGCTTCCAGATAAACTACAGGACACCCAGTAGAACTTCAGATAAACAGTGAATAATTTTCCACGTTCCAAGCAATACTCTGGGGTGATTATCCATTGTTGATCTGAAATTCAAATTAAACTGCGTGTCTTGGCTTTTTACATGCCTAGGTATTTTCAGTTAGTAACAATCTGAGGAAACTGAGCTAGTGTGACTTTTGTGTTATGGAGTGCTGGGGGCTGGGGTCTGCCTTAGCCAGGTTGTCAGGGAGCTGAGACCTGAATTAGGGGGGAGGCCCCCACCCCAGACTCCACCTCTAACCCATTCAACTCCGATTTCTTCATTTCTTCAGCTGCATCCTGGCTTCTTAAGGTTAGACTCATCACCACTATTACAAGAGAAATCTTAGGGACTTCCCTGGTGGTCCAGTAGATAGAATTCACCTGCCAATGCAGGAGACGGGTTTGATCCCTGGTCCGGGATCTAGAGCCCGTGAATCGCAACAAGAGAGGCGACTGCAAGGAGAACCCTGAGCTCTGCAACTGGAGAAAGCCTGCACGCAGAGACGAAGACCCAGCGCAGCCAAAAATTAATTAAAATAAAAAAAAAAAAACAAACCTTAGAATTCTTCCCAGGAGCCAGGCAAAAGCAGAGAGATTCAGTAACATCTTTTGGGTGGCCCCAAAAGAAAATCTTTGAACAAATTTCAGAACAGAATCAAGCAGTAAATTCATCAGCTGAACCCAAACCCAGACACTGCAACTCAAATCTGACTTCAGAAATGGGGACTACATAAACTGAACTCACAGGAGCCAGGCTATAAAATCACTCACGTTTTAGATGATGGGAAATCTTGTTCAAGAGATTATAAGTGGACTCATGTCCCAGCAAGGTCACGGGAAAAAGCCTATATCTAAGCCTGAGGTTTCTGTGGACATGAGAGAATCCTAGAGGAGAGGATTACCCCAGAATGACTTGGGAAGTCAACCCCAAAATTTGCTTGGGGTGGCAAAATCTTTGACATATGAGCCCACATCCCTTAAGCATGATAAGAATTGAGTTTAAAAAAAAATACAGAATCAAAAATATAGTAGTTACATATTTGCGTTAAGAAATTACAGGTGCTGACACCTCCCTGGTGGCTAAGACTGTGTGCCCCCAGTGAAGGAGGCCCAGGTTCAATTCCTGGTCAGGGAACTAGATCCCACATGCCCCAACTTGAAAGATCCCTCGTGCCGCAGCTAAGACCCAGTTCAGCCAAGTAAGTAATTAAAAATAAAGAAATTTTTTTTTCAAAGAAATAATGGGTGCCAAAGTATATTAGACATGGCAAGGGCATCCGAACTCTCTTAGAAACTTCATTTAACCTCATGTTAAATTGCTCAAGTTCCTAAGAAAACAAAAATCTTGGCCATATGTGAATATAATTATAATGCTACATTGCTTTCCAATCTTAGAGGCAAAAAATGTTAAAAGACTCATAATGAGATCAAATAAAACAAAGAGAGATAATGTCCAAGATTTTAAAAAAAAAGGTTCATGCTTGAAATCTTAAATATTTGTAATATTTAAAAGAATATGCTCTATGGGAATAGCAGATTAGTCTTTAAGTTTCTAATTTAACATGCATAAATGAATCACTGATTGATTTAGACTTCTGATTTTCAAGTCAGAATCTTACTAAATTTGTCAACAGTACTAGAATAGCTATGAGAATTTAAATTCACCTCATTCATAAATGTAATTATTGGATTTCTAAGATCTATTTAAGTGCTTGAGTGAGTTTTGTTTGTCATTAAAGCAAGTGAAGTGTTTTGAAAAGAAACAATATGTTAAATTTACATGTAGTTTAAGATGTTTAAGCATATTTAATTAACCATTAATTATTTTTATAATTAATTATAAACACTCATCTAATGTCCCCTTAAAATTATTTTCAAAGTTGCCATATTCATAAAAGAAGCTTTTTAACCTAACTCAAAGGCCAAACATGAGAGTGTTGGATTTATAATAAATTGAACATCATAAACTAATAATTTTTTTAAAGGAAAGGGGAGTCCGAAGACTTTTTTCTACTCAGAAAAGCTACCCTCAAGGGCACCAAAAGCTCACACTAACATTCATGTAACAATAACTACGGAAATTAAAACCAGGCCACCCACTCCCACTGTCCCAGTGACTGTCGGAGGTCCCCAGGCTGTCTGGAGGGACTGGGCCCCTCAGCAAGGCCTGGGGCTCCGGATGCTCAGCTGCCTCCTACGGACGAAGGTCCTCCGGGCCTCAGCCCTCCTGGGCAATGCCCTGTCCAGTCCGGCCCACCAGGGGCAGCTGCAGCGAGTCTGGGCCGGGGGCTCTAGGTGACTAATGTCCTCTCATCCTCTTAACAAACATGTGAAGAAGATATTTTCAATCGTCTGCATTTTCAGGTGGCAACGTGGAAAGGTCAGGACACAGGCAAAGCAGCACTAGGGTCCAACCAGGCGGCCCGACTCCAGGGTTCTCCCGGCTGCGACACGCCAAGCTCCCCCCTGAAGACAACAACCCCTCCGATAACAGACTCAGAACGAGCCCCTTCCCTCTCTGAGCGCTAAGAGGTCACGGCAAGCTCCCCCCTGAAGAAAGCAACCCCTCCAATAACTGCGCAGAAGCGCTGAGCGGCTGAGGGTTTTGTGTGCTTGGCACCCCTGCTGGAAGCTGGGCATATGGCACAGCCATTCACAGCCGCTCAGAAAAGCACTCGCCTGAGATTTCTACCCAGGAGAGGGACAGAAAGATCCCCAAGCCCCACGGCTTCTAGAACTCACCCCGGAAAGTCTTTCGACCTCCAACCTGCCCCCAAGGTCAGCTCCACTGTCCCACCTAGACGCTCGTCCCTTGCCACTTGGAGCACAGCCTCCCACCTGCTCTCGGGAGTCCCTCCCACCTACCACCACCTGCAGCAGAGAGTTCTACTTTCCATGGCTCACCACTGCCCAGAGAATCCAGCCAGAATTCTCTCTGGCCTGGCACTCGAGGCCTCCATAGCTTAGCCGCGGACAGTCTTCCTGGCCTAGTCCCCGAAACATCCCCCCATAGCTGACCCAGAGCTTCCACCTTCCCTTTCCTTGGCTGTGCTTGGCCTCCTGACAGAAAGGCCCCTCCCCCACCTCTGCTTGTCAAACTCCTACCCAACCTTCACAGGTGAGCGCAAAGGCCACCTCTTCCAGGAAGCCTTTCCTTCTTTCCTTAGCTTGAATTAACTTTTCCTTTCTCTGTTGAAGCAGAGGCTGTACATACCAGTCAGACTCCTAACAGCACTTGTATCTCTGCCTGGAGGTTTTCTTTATGAGCAGACAACAGACCAGGAGTGCTGGGAACTACCCCAGCCCCCACCCAGACACAGCCCTCTACCCGTGATTCAGTTGGAGGGTGGAGGATGAACACCCCAGCTCCCTCACCCCTCGCTGGAACAACTTTGAGTTGTTTTTCAGTCGCTCAGTCATGTCCGACTCTCTGCGACCCCATGGACTGCAGCACGCCAGGCTTCCCTGTCCTTCACCATTTCCCAGTTTGCTCAAGCTCATGTCCGCTCGGTGTTACTGCTCCACGAGCTGCAGTAGCCTGCCAAGGTAAATCAGCTGCTGTCCTTATTAATTCCTTAACGTTTACGCATTCACTTCTCATTCTCCTACTGGTGTTTTCTGGGACTGCCTCCCAAACAAACAACTTGTGCTGAATTCCTGCCATGGGATGTGCTTCCCAGGGACCCCTCGCTATGCCGTCTGGGCATCCCCATTCTGGTGCTTAGCTGATGCCTTTGCTGCAGCTCTGCTCAGCAGGGGCCTTTTGTGACGACCATTAAAGCCACAGGCAAGTGACTTACTTCCCTGGTGGTCCAGTGGTTAAGCCTCTGTGCTCGCAATGCAGGGGGCTGGGGTTCCATCCCTGGTCAGGCAACTGGATCCCACATGCCAACTAAGTAAGACCCAACACAGTCAAGTTAAGCAAATAAATATATTAAAAAAATTTTTTTTTAATCACAGGCAAGATGAATCCAGCACTTTCTACTTTTTCTTAGCCCTATATATGTATTATTTCATTTAAACCTCATGACAACCTGGGAAGTAGCGATCATGGTTATCCCATTTCACAGATGAGAAAATCAAGACTCAAGTAAAATGACTTTTCCAAGGTCTCTAAAGCCAGCAAGTGTCAGAGCTGAGGCTTAAATCCAAGAGGACTGCCTCTAGAGATGGGGCATTTAACCATCTCATGAGGTGGAGCAGGAATAATTATAGCACCCGTGTCCAGGTAGTTAGAAACGCCTGTTCTTATAAGAGGGTGTGTGTGTGCATGCACCTGCTCCTGCCCAGCCCAACGCGTGGCACATGCTCAGTGACTATTTATCTCACTGATTATTTATCAAGTGCTTGTCAGAGTGAATCAACAACTCAACAACCAAGGCCCCAGGACCAAGGCCTTATGACAAGAAGACCTGTGAAAAGGACGAAGCTCACGGGGCCTGCTGTGCTCTCAGCAGGCTTGTGCAGGGCGCTGCCGCTCTTTCAGCCTCACTCCCCCTTCTCTGGGTCCCAGGTGGCTCAGTGGGTAAAGATTTGCGTGCAGTGCAGGAGACGCAGGCAGATGTGGGCTCCATCCTCACTTGCCCCTCTGTCCAGGGAGAGGGCCCCCCTCTAAGGATTCACACCAAATCCCTGAACCCTGACCCCAGCCCCCTGTGGGAGATAGGGTCCCAAAAGCCAGACAAAGGAGCTAAGTGAGGCTGGGCCGAGGCAGCAGGCATTCTTGCGGGATCAGCTTCTTGCAGGCTAGGTGAGGAAGAAAAAACAAAAACGCCTCCCTCCTTCCTGCTTCTAAAGTGGGGATCTGGCGCCACCTCGTGGGCACCACCTCTTCCCACCTCCACCTTTTCTGGTCTGCATCTGCTTACCATAGACTCCACTGATGCCCTCGGGGACTCCAGAGCAATTCCACTCTCCTCACCAAATATGTACTTACTGTGCCCAGGCGCCGGAGCTCAACCCAGGAGCGATGATCACAGACAAGGTACCAACAGTTCCTGCCTAACAGTTTAGAAGCGTCTGGACCAGCACTTCCCAGTAGAAATCTAATGCAACTCACAAGTTCATGCCTCGTGCACTTTTAAATTTTCTAGTAGCCACATTTCAAAATTGATGGGTGAAATTAATTTGAATAATATTTTATGTAATCCAATACATCCAAATTATTATCATTTCAACATGTAGTCAATATGTTTTTAATTACCTTTTCTTTTTCTTACAAACTGTTTGAAACCTGTGTATGTTACATTCACAGAGCATCTCAATTTGGACTAGCCAAATTTCAAGTGCTCAGTGGCCCTGGATGTCAGCAGCTACCTACCATGCTGGACAGCACAGGTCTACACAGACCAGTCAGCCTCCTCTGGCCCTTGGCAGCGCTTCAGAGATTCGACCCATCACGTCTTCTTCAGGTGTACATTTGTAGCTTTGCTTTAGAGGCGTGGAAGGAGTAAGAGGCCAGGTTCCTTCCTCCAACTGAGCTGGGTTTGAATCCCAGCGCTTAGGGACAGGACCACATGCAGGTCATTTCACCCTTTGAAATGTGGAGGAGGCTGCCTCTGGGGTTGTAGCAAGAATGCCTGGCCAGAAGGACACGACCCGTAAATGGGGTGGTGACCTCTGCACCAGAGCCTTAGCCACTTCTTGGCATGGTTGCAGGCATGCGTGCTCAGTCACTTCAGTCGTGTCCGACTCTTTGCAACCTCAGGGACTGTAGCCCACCAGGCTCCTCCGTCCATGGGATTCTCCAGGCAAGAATCCTGCCGTGGGTTGCCCTTTCCTTCTCCGGGGGATCTTCCCGACCCAGGGGTTGAACCCATGTCTCTTATGTCTCCTGCATTGGCAGGCAGGTTCTTTACCACTAGCGCCATCTGGGAAGCCCTCTGGCATGGTTAATGATGGTTAATTTTACATGTCAATGTGGCTTGGCTTTGGCTCCCCAGTTGTCTAGTCAGACACAGACTAGGTGTTGCTGTGCAGGTCAGGAAGCAACAGTTAGAACTGGACATGGAGCAACAGACTGGTTCCAAATAGGAAAAGGAGTACATCAAGGCTGTATATTGTCACCCTGTTTATTTAACTTATATGCAGAGCACATCATGAGAAATGCTGGGCTGCAAGAATCCCAAGCTGGAATCAAGATTGCCGGGAGAAATATCAATAACCTCAGATATGCAGATGATACCACCCTTATGGCAGAAAGCGAAGAGGAACTAAAAAGCCTCTTGATAAAGGTGAAAGTGGAGAGTGAAAAAGTTGGCTTAAAGCTCAACATTCAGAAAACGAAGATCATGGCATCCGGTCCCATCACTTCATGGGAAATAGATGGGGAAACAGTGGAAACAGTGTCAGACTTTCTTTTTCTGGGCTCCAAAATCACTGCAGATGGTGACTGCAGCCATGAAATTAAAAGACGCTTACTCCTTGGAAGGAAAGTTATGACCAACCTAGACAGCATATTCAAAAGCAGAGACATTACTTTGCCAACAAAGGTTCGTCTAGTCAAGTCTATGGTTTTTCCTGTGGTCATGTATGGATGTGCGAGTTGGGCTGTGAAGAAGGCTGAGCGCTGAAGAATTGATGCTTTTGAACTGCGGTGTTGGAGAAGACTCTTGAGAGTCCCTTGGACTGCGAGGAGATCCAACCAGTCCATTCTAAAGGAGATCAGCCCTGGGATTTCTTTGGAAGGAATGATGCTAACGCTGAAACTCCAGTACTTTGGCCACCTCATGCAAAGAGTTGACTCATTGGAAAAGACTGTGATGCTGGGAGGGATTGGGGGCAGGAGGAGAAGGGGATGACAGAGGATGAGATGGCTGGATGGCATCACTGATTCGATGGACGTGAGTCTCAGGGAACTCCGGGAGTAGGTGATGGACAGGGAGGCCTGGCGTGCTGCGATTCATGGGGTCACAAAGAGTCGGACACGACTCAGCGACTGATCTGATCTGAAGATTTAAATCCGTAGATTCTGTGTAAAGCAGGTTGCCCTCCCCACCACCACCGCCTCATACTGTGGATGATGGGCTTCATCCAATCAGTTGAAGGCCTTATGAGCAAAGACTGAGGTTTCCAGAAAAAGAAGAAATTCTGCCTCAAGAATACATCACACAGGGACTTCCCTGGTGGTCCAGTGGCTGAGACTCCGTCCTCCCAGTGCAGGGGCCCAGGTACGACCCCTGGTCTGGGAACTAGATCCCACGTACGACAACTGAAGACCCCGCATACTGCAACTAAGACCCAGTGAGGCCAAATAAATATCTTTAAAGGTGGGGAGGAGGGGACTTCCTGGAGGTTCCATGATTCAGAGTCCGCCTCCCCATGCCGGGCACACAGGTCTGAGCCCTGGTAGGGCTCACATGCCATGGGGCTTCTAAGCCCTCACTCCACACTACTGAGCCCAGGCCACAGCTAGAGAGAAGCCTGTGCTCGTGGATGAAAGCACCCGCACGCCACAGCAACTCAGACCCAACGCAGCCAAATAAATAAATTAATTAAAAAAGAAGAAAACATCATAGAAACCCTGCCTGAATTTCCAGCCTGCAGATTTCAGACTCAAGAGTGCAGCATCAACTCTCCCCGAATTGCCAGCCAGCCTGCCTACTCGACAAACGTCAGCATGGCCAGCCGCGACCATGGCATGAAGCAATCCCTTAAAGTAGACGTCTGTAGGTGGCAGCAGCCCCGGAAGGCTTTGAAGGACGAGTTAGAGCAGGACACGCGCGCCTCGTTCTGACACCTATGGTATTAGCGGCTGCAGAACAACCTTGCTCCAGCCGCTGGCATTAATCGTGCCACACCCCGGCC
Organism: Bubalus bubalis; assembly: GCF_019923935.1. NCBI lineage: Eukaryota > Metazoa > Chordata > Mammalia > Artiodactyla > Bovidae > Bubalus > Bubalus bubalis. The sequence goes on from NC_059158.1 coordinate 187,465,918, forward strand.
CTGTAACTGTGTGACTCGCTCAGTCCTGTCTGACTCTTTGTGACCCCACGGACTGTAGCCCGCCAGGCTCCTCTGTCCATGGAACTTTCCAGGCAAGAATAGTGGAGTGGGTAGCCATTCCCTTCTCCAGGGGAGCTTTCTAACTCAGGGATCGAACCTGGATTTCCTGCATTGCAGGCAGATTCTTGACCATCTGATCCACCAGGGAAGCCCCAGCCCTGCTCTCCCCCTAAATGAAATATCCAGCAAGAGCAAGGGCTGGGACAGAAGGAGAATGACTCCCTCATCCCAGAGCCCGTCCTTCACTGGCTGGCCAGAGACCCCTTACAGGTGGGATGAGAGGGTGGGCTTGGCTGGGGAAAGGGGCTATGAGGGCCCAAAGAGAGACCCAGGATGTGGGGAGCTGCTCTTGAGGGCAGAGTTGAGGGTGGAGGAGGTCCCTGGGCCCAGAGAAGCTGCCTTGGGAACAATGACCCAGGCCCCATCACCTCACCACTCTGGCCTCCTGTCAGAACTCCTGTTGAATTCAGCCCTGCATGGCAGGCAGAGTGGTCTTTCTAAAGCATCCACCATGTCACTGCTGTGTTTCAGGGTCCTTCCTCGGCTCTCCTGTGACGGCCCAGGCCCATCACCTCACTGCTCTGGCTGGCCTCCCATCAGAACCTGTGGACTTCGGCTCACACGGCAGCCACAGTGATTTTCCTAAAGCACGTATCAGGTCATTGCCACATTTCAAGGTCCTTCCCCAGCTTTCCTGTGACCTTGAGATAAAGTCAAAAGTCCTTTACGTGACATAAGATCAGGCCTGGTGTGACATGGCCATGGCAGGCCAGCCTCTCCCCATCCTCAGCCTGGCCAGATGGAACTCCCTGGGCCCTTCCGTGTGTGCATTTCCCTCTGTCACCAACACCTTTCCCGTCTTCCCCTCCCCATAGTCAGCCCACCCCTCCGGGGCCACCCAGCTCCACGCCCTTGGTCTGCATGGCGCCTGCGTCCCCTCTCTGGACCCCTGGGGCCCTGCTCAGTGGCCCCTCCAGAGCTTCCGTATTTAAGGACTTTAGACATAGCCATCTGCTTGGGTGGCTTCAGGGGGGCCTGAAGATGATCACAGGGCCCCCCACCCGTGCCCTCCCCTCCCTCGAGGCCACAGCTGTACGGCGGCTGCTGTCCAGCTCTCGGACCACCTGGTACCCGGGGCAGCCTGGCACACAGGGCTTCACTGAATCCTGCCTGCTGCTCCCTACCCTGGGTCGCTCCGTCTGCAGTCTGGCTGGGACACCCTGCACCCATCCTTATGTTCTCTGAGTCTCCTCAGCTTATTAGAACCCTGCTTTGGTTTGCAAACTATGAAGTCCTAGACAATGTGAATGGGGATTGATGCCAAAATCTTGGTTCCCTGTTCACCGATGCTGAAAAGAAATAAGGACACAGATTGGAGGGAAAATAAAAAAGGAAGAGGGGTTTCATTCTTTGCCAGGCAAAGGGGACACCGGCTTGCTAGCGCCTCAAGAGACGTGCCCTCCTCCCTGGGGAACAGGGGAGCCTTCATATCCTCATGAAGGTCCTGCTTTTTTTTTCCTTTTGCAGAACTTCAAACCAGCCACAGCTGGCATCAGGTAACTCGGTAACTGGGGTTGGTCTTTTCCGAGTTACCAGCCCACGACCTTCTTTCTAAAATGAAGAACGCTGTGAGAGGCTTGGGGGTGGAGAACGCCAGGTGCAGAGCGCACTTCGGCGGGGTCAGGGCGGCGTCGGCTGTGAAGGGCGAGTCCAGCTACAACCGTGCTAGCTGTTCTCACTGTTGTTTCAGTTGCTGTTATTTAGTCACTAAATTGTGTCCAACTCTCTGTGGCCCCATGGACTGTAGCCCGCCAGGCTTCTCTGTTCATGAGATTCCCCAGGCAGAAATACTGGAGTGAGGTGCCATTTCCTTCAGGGGATCTTCCCAAGCAGGCATCGAACCCGGTGGCTTCTTTACTGCTGAGCCACCAGAGAAGCCCAAAGAAGAACCAAGACTGCTTAACTCTCTCAGGCCTGCTTATGTTGTTTGCCTAGCCTGTTCATTATGTCCTTGTTTTCCTTGTTTATTAGAAAAGAAGGGCTTCCCAGGGGGCTCAGTGGTAAGAAATCCGCCTGCAATGCACGACATGCGGGCTTGATGCAATGCATTGGATCCCTGGTTCTGGAAAATTCTGTGATGAAGGAAATGGCAATCCACTCCAATATTCTTGCCTGGGAAATCCCATCGACCGAGGGAGCTAGGCAGACAACAGTCCATGGAGCTGAAAAGGACTCAGACAACTTAACGACCAAACAAAATCTGAAAAGTCTCATTTTTGTTTGAGAAAAGTCACACTTCTGTGTTTGCTGCAGCAGAATGAATGCCTGCTTGGGACGCACTGCAGAGGTTCTTAAAGTGTGTCATTAAATAACACGTACAGTTCGAAGACAGTTTTTATAAAAACTTAACTATATACAAGCGTAGAAAAGAATTACCATCTACTAGAACTTGAGTCTGTGGTCCTGATGTGCTAAGCATTTTGCTCGGTGTCCGCTGGTTATTCCTTACAGCCCTGTGGGCTGGGCGCTGCTAGTATTTCCTGTACAGAGGAAGAAACCGAGGCCCAGAGACGTCCCCTAGCTCCTCAGGCGCTGAACTGGACTTGACCCCAGGTTTGCCAAGTCCAAAAGCCACGCATGCTCTCACCTCCAGGCCGATTGGTGCCTCTGTGCAAATTAGGGATATTATTAGCTCCCAGCTCACAGGGCTGTTGCGAGGATTAAATGAGCTAAGAGGTGTCAAGCCCTAGAGAAGTTCCTGGCATAGCCCGAGGGCTCAGTAAGCGTGATCGTGTACAGCAGCATCTCACTGCCTCTGCGTGGGCCCTGTGAGATCACCCCCTAAAATGTTCACAGTGGTCATCCCTCTCCTGGGGTCGTGGGGGACCTTTTATAAAACTTTTTCCAAATGATCAGGTAGGGGAATTCCCTGGCAGTCCCGAGGTTAGGACTGTGAGCTTCCTGTGCAGGGGGCACCAGTTTGACCCCTTGTTGGGAAAGTAAGATCCTCAAAGTGGCAAGGCACAGTCAAAATAATATTTGACCATAGCATATAATAAGAAATACATATTACTTATGTGTTTCTTTTTAAATTCTTGCCCGTGTGATGCCCTAAGTGAACTTGAGGACAAGGCAGGCCTGTGAGATATCTGGGTCATCTCCCAGCTCCCCTCAAGGCCTGGCACAGATCGCCCCCCAGTATAGGGTCCCAGCAGGGAGCAGCTCAGATGGGCTTCTCCCAGCCCAGATTCTCCGGCCACTTGCGTGGCAGGAGCCAGAGTGAGTCGGGGGTGTGGGGTGCAGGTCGGAGCCAGAACTGGCCCCAGCTAAGCCTGTCCTTTGCTGGCCTTCCCCAAAAGGCACAATGAGGTGCCCCGTGGCTCTTCCTGGCCCCAGGGGAGCAGCCGTGATGGGTGAGACCTCCGGCCCTGAATCCACCAACAGCTGTGACCACTTCAGCTATTTTAAACCCTTGGGCACCCGGAGGCTCCTGTCCCACCAGCCACGCGCTCTGACCCAGCATCACAGGCCCCAAGCCAGGGATGGGAGCCCTGAAGGTGGGTCTGCCAGGCCTGGGTGGGATTTTTTTTTTTTTTTTTTTCAGAAGAGGGAATTTGATTTCTTGAGCACTCGTCTTGTACCAGAGACTGTGCTAATGTTTTCCATACATTGTCACATATCAAGTCATCCTTGTATCTAGGCTGAGAGATCACTTTGTTCACAGATCAGGTAAATGAGGAAAATGAGGTCCCAGGTCCCACAGAGGCACGACTGGGATTAGAGCTTGGGCCTCCTCATCCGCCAGGCAGGGGCCAGCATCCCTCCCTGCTCTCACCCGCTTTGCCCCTACCCCCACCTCACCCACACACACACCCGCACAAGTTGCTTTCCTGGCTCTGTGCTCTTAGGCGCTACGAGACCGACCAAGGGCAAATTCTCGACCGTTTCTGTGGCTCAGTTTCTTCATCTGTAAAGTGGCGGGGTGATTGGGAGGGTATAATGATCTCATTCTAGTACATGAAAAGTGCCACTGGACCAGCGCCCAGCACACGGAAGGAGCGTGCTCAGGGCCGCTGCCCCTCCTTGTCTCCTGGCAGGCGCCACCTTCGCCTGGTTTTCTCTCTCCCCTGCACCTGAGATGGCCCGCCCAGCCTCGGTGGGGGTGCGGTACTGTTCCCCCATTCTGGGCCCCAGCGGGTGACGTGAGGGTGCCGGATTCTATGACCCCCAGGAAGGTGGGTACCCTGGCATATGTCCCGTATCTGCCACATAGTAGGGGCTCGAAACTAATTTTGGTAAAGGACGCCCAGACAAGAGTCCACCCTGGGGGCCTCGGGGTTAGTTCTGAGCTGCACGAATACTGTACTATTTTGGCAGGGGGCCACCCTGCCTTCTGACTGGATGGTGCACTCAGCAACTGCGGGAGCCTGTCAGAAGTTACCAGGTCTTCCCAGGTGTGTGCACCTTGGGGGCAGATGCACGCCCCCAGCCCGACTCAGGCCTTCCCCCTTCCCCAACTGCGTGCCTTCCAGATCTCAGCTACCCGGGAGCAGCTGGGCTCTTGGCCGTCTCCTAACGTGGGCCTCTCAAAGAGGCCGCTGGGGTCAGGCATCTGGGTGTGTCTCCGCTCTGAGCAGTTGTGAGCCTGAACCCTCTTACTCAGACACACCCTGTCCCATGGCTCCCATCCCCCAGCAGACTTACCCCCTTCCCGTGTAAGCATCCTCTCCAGCCTGCACATCCTTCTTACAACCTCTGCCCTCTCAGAAACACCCCACTTCCAGCCCCTTCTACCAAGGGCCACTCAGTCCTTTGTGAATTATCTGGCTTGGCTTCAGAGCTGGAAGGGTCTGGGATGGGGATCCCGCCCAATGCCATCGTGCACCTCCAGCGGGCCCACAAGTCACAGGCTGACCTCTGCAGGGGCAGCCTCTTTTGCCCAGGGCCCCAGTGATCGATCCCTCACTGTCCCTGCACGGGAATATCAATATTTCAGTCCACAAACACTGGTCAGATAATCCCCTTCTCTCCAGAGCTCTCAACAGCCCAGCAGCGGTCTTTGTCGACCCTGCCCAGGACACCTCCTGGCATTCCATCCAAGACAGCCAGAAGGGCCTCCTTCAATTCCGCCCCCAGCCACTCCTCACTAAGGACCCGTGCCAGGGCTCTCATTGCCCACCCATCAATCAATGCCTTGGCTTGACATTCCAGCCCCACTGCCACCCACCTCCCCACATCCCCTCTGTAATATTGACCTGATTGTTGGGGGGTTAATGGGGGCAGTCAGGCTGTATCTGGCTTCCCCATTTGGTCAGGAAGCTCCCTCTCTACTCTTCCCTTCAGTCTGCAAGCCCCTCTTTTTTTTTTTTTTAAGTTATTTATTTTAATTGGAGGATAATTACTTTAAATACTGTCATGGCTTTTGCCACACTTGAGTATGAATCGGCCATAGGTGCGCGTGTGTCCCCTCCACCCTGAGTCCTCCTCCCGCGTCCCTCCCCACCCTCTCCTCCAGGTCGTCACGGAGCACTGGCTTTGGGGCCCTGCTCCGCACAGCAAACTTGCCCTGGTTCAGGCAGAAGACCTAAACAGACGTTTCTCCAAAGAAGACACACAGATGGCTAAGAAACACAAGAAAAGATGCTCAACATCGCTCGTTATTCGAGAAATGCAAACCCTTCCTCTAAGAACGCTCACTCCCCAGTCCTGGCTGGGTCAGCGCATCCACTCGCTCTGTCCCCGCCCCTGTGGCGTTTGCATTATCTGCCCGCGGGGCTGGGGTCGCCCAGAGGGGCGGCTGGCCCTGCGTCCTGGCGCCGGCAGCTGGGGGCCAGCGGAATGTCTGTGGAATGAAAGAATGAGCAACTCAACTGCTGACGTCACCCAGACCAAGCGGGGGCGTGGCCACGCTTGACGGACGGGCCCGCGGCCCACTGCGAGAGGAGGCCGCGGGCTGCCCCGCCCACCGGCGGCCCGATAAAGGCGGGGCGCGGGCTGCGGGCGGACGGCTGCGAGGGGCTCACCTGCGGCAGGTGCTACGCGAGCGGCCCGGCGAGGACGCGGGCGAGGCCGGGCGCTGCGCGAGGATGCTGCGCGAGCGGACGGTGCGGCTGCACTACGGCAGCCGCGTCGAGGCGGTGTACGTGCTGGGCACGCACCTCTGGACCGACGTCTACAGGTGAGCCGGGCCGCCGCGCCCCTCCGCCTGCTGGCTGGGCCTGAAATCTGGGCCCAGAAAACCCGAGACCTTCGCCGGACTCGGGGACACGAACAGGCTGCCTCCAGCCCTAGTCGCCCCTCGTCCGAGGCCCCCGCGCCCAGAAATCCTGAGAACTAGCACCCAAACCTTGTGTCAGACTCCCCCATATACAGAGACCCCCCAGATATGCAGGCACAGCATGGGAACCCCCACTACCCCTTACCAAGAACCCCCGCCGCTTCTCCCCAGCCTTCCCGCCCCCGACCCTCTCCAGCCCTTCTCCGGGGACGACCTGGGCACCCCTCGGTTTCCCCAGCCTCTTCTCTTTCCCCTCCCCGCTCTGCCCTCAGCAGCACCCTGAAGCCCCCAGACTCTCTGGCTCACCTCCCACTGCAGCCCAGACCCTCCCCCGACTCCCAGACCAGCTGAACTTCCTCCTGGATCCGTCTGGGGCATGGCCAGAGGGAACCTGGCCAAGGGGTGGCCTAGGCTCCAATTTCGCCCTGTGGGGGCTCCGGGTGATTGTCTGTCCCCAAGCACTGGCCAGGAGCACCCTGTCCCCAAATGCCTTCCCCTGACTTCACCCTGGGGTCAGGGAGGGACCTTGTTCCACCAGAGGGAGGGTGTGGACGTGCAGGTCTTTGTCAGAAGAGCTCTCCTCATTCAGGACCCTGTTCCCACTGGCCCTGTCCTCCCGTCCTCAAAGTCTGGTGGGGTGCAGGATTCCTGGGACCGCAGGCCGTGGGATGGGGGAATGGCAGTAAGCGCCCCACCGCTCCCGCCCCCGCCAGGAAGCGGCCAAGTCCCAGACTGGTGCCAAGGAAGCGGTGGAGAGTCCCAGGTGGGACCCTGCAGCCCTCTGCTCCAGGTCCTTGAAGTGTTCCTCATTGCTGGTATGGGAGGGGTCGGTGCTGAGAGGAGGGAGCACGGAGGACTTGGGGTGGGGACCCCATGCTGATGCCCGTGGGCAAGTCCCCCGATCCACTCTGTGCTTTGAGTGGCTTACTGCTCCCAAATCATTCTGTCATCGGGCACCCTGCCTCTCCCAGCCTCTCCGACACCCCATCCCTGTGTCTTCCCCCACACCCTCCCAGTGCATTCCCTCTGTCACCTCCAGTGGCCCTGCCAGCCCTGCCAGGCCAGTCCCCTGCCCCCTTCCTCCTCAGCAGGCACTGGCCGACCCCGAGGGCAAAGAGCCGGTCACCCTGCAGACCGGGGGGCCCTGTCCAGCCATGGCCCCTGCCTCCAGTCTCCGTGTGTGAACCTCAGGGTCACAACTCAGAAGTGCAGTGTGGTCCAGGCCTCAGTGGCCCTGGGGGTGCTCCCCTCCCTTCCCCACCCCCGTCCTAACTGGGCACTGCCAGCGAGTGGGCCAGGAGCCAGGACACTCAGGCCTCTAAGCCTCAGCTGTCACCATACCCGCCTGTTTGTCCACCGGGGCACTTTTAGTGCAGCCTGAGAGGCTGGCATGATGCCTCCGTTGGGGGGTGGGGAGTCAAGAAGGGGTCAGGCTCAGGCCCACCCTCTGTCAAGGGGTGGCAGAGAGCGGGGAAGGGGGTGCTCGTCCCCCTCTGGCAGGGCGCAGAGGTGCGACCATCCCCTCTGTGCTTTCTCAAGAAGCCAGTCACAGCCCCTGCAACCCTCACCTCCTACCTGCATTTGGCCCAAGACCCTCTCACACGCCCCGCAGAGAAGCAGTACACTCTTGACCCCTGTTGTCCAGTGGAAATAGAATGCAAGCCACAAAGAGAGCCTTAAGGTTCAAATAAGCAGGTAAAGTTAATTATAATAACATTTGCGTGTGTGTTAAGTCACTTCAATCGTGTCTGACTCTTTGCGACCCTGTGGACTTGTAGCCCACCAGGCTCCTCGGTCTGTGGGATTCTCCAGGCAAGAATACTTGAGCGGGTTGCCATGCCCTCCTCCAGGGGATCTTCCCGACCCAGGCTGAAACCCATGTGTCTCACGTCTCCTGCACTGGCAGGCGGGTTCTGCACCCCTAGCGCAGCTGGGAAGCCCTAGTCGCTGAGTCGTGTCCGACCCTTGCGACCCCATGGACAATAGCCTGCCAGGCTCCTCTGTCCATGGGATTCTCCAGGCATTAATACTGGAGTGGGCTGCCATTTCCTTCTCCATGGGATCTTCCCAAACCAGGAATCGAACCTGGGTCTCCTGCATTACAGGCAGATTCTTTACCAACTGAGCTACGAATAGCTTATACTTTAACCTCAGTTCAATTCAGTTCAGTTCAGTTCAGTTCAGTCTCTCAGTCGTGTCTGACTCTTTGCAACCCCAGGACTCCAGGCCTCCCTGTCCATCACCAACTCCCAGAGTTCACTCAAACTCATGTCCATCGAGTCCATGATGCCATCCAGCCATCTCATCCTCTGTCATCCCCTTCTTCTCCTGCCCCCAATCCCTCCCAGCATCAGGGTCTTTTCCAGTGAGTCAACTCTTTGCATGAGGTGCTCAAAGTACTGGAGTTTCAGCTTTAGCATCAGTCCTTCCAAAGAAATCCCAGGACTGGTATCCTTTAGGATGGACTGGTTGCATCTCCTTGCAGTCCAAGGGACTCTCAAGAGTCTTCTCCAACACCACAGTTCAAAAGCATCAATTCTTCAGCGCTCAGCTTTCTTCACAGTCCAACTCTCACATCCATACATGACCACTGGAAAAACCATAGCCTTGACTAGACGGACCTTCGTTGCCAAAGTAATGTCTCTGCTTTTCAATATGCTATCTAGGTTGGTCATAAGTTTCCTTCCAAGGAGTAAGCGTCTTTTAATTTCATGGCTGCAGTCACCATCTGCAGTGATTTTGGAGCCCAAAAAGATAAAGTCTGACACTGTTTCCACTGTTTCCCCATCTATTTCCCATGAAGTGACGGGACCAGATGCCATGATCTTCGTTTTCTGAATGTTGAGCTTTAAGCCAACTTTTTCACTCTCTTTCATTTTCATCAAGAGGCTTTTTTAGTTCTTCTTCACTTTCTGCCATAAGGGTGGTGTCATCTGCATATCTGAGGTTATTGATATTTCTCCCGGCAATCTTGATTCCAGCTTGTGCTTCTTCCAGCCCAGGGTTTCTCATGATGTACTCTGCATATAAGTTTAATAAGCAGGGTGACAATATACAGCCTTGACGTACTCCTTTTCCTATTTGGAACCAGTCTGTTGTTCCATGTCCAGTTCTAACTGTTGCCTCCTGACCTGCATATAGGTTTCTCAAGAGGCAGGTCAGGTGGTCTGGTATTCCCATCTCTTTCAGAATTTTCCACAGTTTCTTGTGATCCACACAGTCAAAGGCTTTGGCATAGTCAATAAAGCAGAAATAGATGTTTTTCTGGAACTCTCTTGCTTTTTCCATGATCCAGCAGATGTTGGCAATTTGATCTCTGGTTCCTCTGCCTTTTCTAAAACCAGCTTGAACATCTGGAAATTCACGGTTCACGTACTGCTGATATTTTAACCTAATATACCTCAAATATTAGTGTTTCAATATATAATCAATATAAAAATTGTTCAGAGCTAGTTTGACATCCTCTTTTTCATACTAAGTATTGGAAACTCAGCATGTGTTTCGTACTGCTCGGCACGCCTCGGTGTGGACTAACCGCATTTCAGGCACTCGATAGGCGCCGCTGGCCGTGACCACTGTGTCCTGCGCAGCACAGGTCTAGAGCGACGCGCCTCAGCCTCGGCACCGCCGCATTTGGGCCAGGATGACTCGTTGCCACCAGGGGTGTCCTGGGCACTGTACCATGCTTAGCAGCCTCCCTGGCTTCTCACCCCCCAGATGCCAGTGCGTGCTTAGTCGCTCAGTCGTGTCCGACCCTCTGTGACCCCATGGACTGTAGCCCGCCAGGCTCCTCGGTCCATTGGATTCTCCAGGCCAGAATACTGGAGTGGGTTGCTGTGCCTTCCTGCAGGGGATCTTCTCAACCAGGGATCAAACTTGCGTCTCCTATGTCTCCTACAGTGGCAGGCAGGTTCTTTACCACTGGTCACCTGGGAAGCCCATGGATGCCAGTAGCAACCCCCAGCTGTGACACCTAGAAAATCTCCAGATAACCCAGCTGCCCCTGGTGGGCCAAGTCGCCTCCAGCTAAGAACCGCTGGTCAGTGGAAGGAAGCCCCTCCCGATACTAAGGAGACTGACCTCTTGTCACTCCTGATAGCTGTAATGATAAGAACATCTGTCAACATGGCAGAGGATAAGATGGTTAGATAGCATCACCAACTCAAGGGACATGAATTTGAGCAAACTGTGGGAGGTAGTGGAGGACAGAGGAGTCTGGTGTGTTGCAGTCCCTGGGGCCGCAGAATCGGACATGACTTAGTGACTAAACAACAACATACCAAGTGCGTTATCTCCTCTTTTCCTCCCCGCAGACCTTGGAGATTGTGCTTGGATCATCTCATTTTGTAGATGAGGAAAGTGAGGCTCAGGGAGGTGAAGCCATTTACCTGATGTCACACAGGACTCAGGTCTAATCCTGTCTGGCTCAGAATTCATGCCCTTAATCTCCTCTCTAACCTCTGTGTCCTCAGCCACTTAAATTGTGTACGACTCTTTGTGACCCCATGGACTGTAGCCCGCCGGGCTTCTCTGTCCCTGGAATTCTCCAGGCAAGAATACTGGAGTGGGTAGCCATTCCCTTCTCCAAGGGATTTTCTGAACCCAAGGATCAAACTCGCATCTCTTGGGTCTCCTGCACTGCAGGCAGATTCTTTATCACTGAGTCACTGGGGAAGCCCCTCTAACCTCCAGTTCAGATTGAATTAGATGACCCTCTTAACCTGTGTCCCTCCCACCCCCAACCAGGGCCATGAGACACTGCTCCCGGAGACTTCACCCACCCCCAACTGACCTTCCGCTTCCCTCCCAACCCAGACACAAGTCCTGACTCAACCCCCACGTGATGCCCCAGGGTCTCCAGTCTCCAAGGAGACACTGAGGGACAAGGTGGTGGGCCTTAGGTCCTGTCAGTGAGGGAGTGGTGTCTTGACCCCTCGGTCCTGAATCACAAAGATGAGTGAACAGACCGCAACACCCACCCGCTTTCCTAAGGGCTCTGGGTCCCCTCTCCTGAGACGCGCACAGACCTCCTTCACCTCCAGACGCAATGCAGGGGCCTCGCCTGCCCCTTCCTTGGCTGGCCCTGAGGGCCACCCACCCTCTCCCAGCAAAACCGGTCCTTTGGGGATGATGACCTGACCCAGCGACATTCTGAGGGCTGGCCTGCAGCACGCTAAAAACAGATGCACAGAAAGAAGGAAGTAGGAAATGTTTTTGTAGAGATTTACTTCGGGATCCTTGTTAAAGATACTTGCTGTTTCCTCTCCCCTCCCTGCCCCCAACGCAGAGCGCTTATCTGAGGTCTGGCGCGCGGGCCTTGTCTGCGCACGGGCCTTGTCTGCGCGGTCTCCCCCAACGGTCCCTTCAGCCTGCAGCTGCTGCTTTGGTGGGCCTACCCGAGTCCACATCTGATTCTGACTTGTTGTTGGAGAGAAAGCGCTGAGTGAGTGGCACCCCCATGTCAATTTCATCCTGCTGCTCACCTCCGCCAGATCCCCTGGGAGCCTGGAGAACGCACAGCCTTGGAATAAGGTGACAAGGCAGCTGCGCTCTGCCTGACTCATCCCCTGACCCACAAGCCCTGGGTTCATGCATCTGACCAGGAGGGGAAGAGTTCTTGACTGGGTTGTGAGCTCTCTCCATACCCGTTTCCTGAGGTCTACAGGAGCTTCAGGGCAGAGATAATGTTATCGGTCGCCTCTTGCCTCTGTAGGGCTTTCTCTTGGCTGCATTTGACCTCATGATGAGCCCATGAGGTTGGAAGTAGAGTGAGCCGGGGTTCCTTCCTCTGAGATTCCCCAAGGCAGAGGCTGGCCAGCCATTTCTCCCAGCAGGGCCTGGCCTGCCACCATCCGACAGAAGACAGGAGAGGGGGTACCAGGGAAGGAGTCCCAGACGTCAGTGCAGTAAAATGCTGGGCAAACAGGGCTCAGGGCAGTTGCGCATCCTGCCTTGGGGGCACCTGTGTGCTCAGTCGCTAAGGTGGGTCCAACTCTCTGTGACCCCATGGACTGCAGCCCGCCGGGCCCCTCTGTCCGTGGGATTCTCCAGGCAGGAATACTGGAGTGGGTTACCATGCCCTCCTCCAGGGGGTCTTCCCAGAGACAGAACCCGCGTCTCCTGCAGGCCGAGCCACCTGGGAAGCCCCCAGCCTTGGAGGATAACCTGCCAAAGCTAAATTCAATCCCACATCACTCCCTCAACTCAACTCAGATCGCCCTCTCTCTGACTCTTTGTTGGTGTGAGTGTTTTACGAAGTATCCTTAGGATCCTATCGAAGCGCTAGGGCCTGCGGTGCCTGAGCGCCCCTCCCACCGGGTGTCAGGCCCCCCACCTCCTGCTGACCCACCTGCGTCCACTCCAGCCTCGCCGGTTGTGTGGACGCTGCTCTTGGCCCCTGACTGCACCTCCTCCTCCCTGCTTCCGGGCCTCTGCAGGTGCTGTTCCCTTTGCCTGGCACGCGGCCCCCAGACCTCTGCAAGCCTGGCAAGACTCACCTCCCAGCAGCTTTCTGAACTCCTCCCCACCCACCCTGCATTTCGCGGTGCCAACCCCAAGCCCTAGGTGCTCCCCACCTCAGAACTGCTGCTTTTCTTTATAGATCTTATTATTTACTTAATATTTCTAGCTAACTTATTCTGTACCAGGCAGCCTTATGGGCACTTTGTGCATTCATAACATGCATTTCATAATTTGAGTTCAGTTGCTCAGTCGTGTCTGCCTCTTTGCAGTCTCATGGACAGTAGCCTGGCAGGCTCCTCTGCCCAGGCAAAAATACCAGAGTGGGGTGCCATTTCTTACTCCAGGGATTTGATAATTTATTTGAGTTTAAACCTCACAGTGGGCTTCCCAGGTAGCTCAATGGTAAAGAATCCACCTGCCAATGTAGGAGACACAGGTTGGATCCCTGGGTTGGGAAGATTCCCCTGGAGAAGGAAATGGCAACCCACGCCAGTATTCTTGCCCGAGGAGTCCCGTGGACAGAGGAGCCTGGTGGGCGACAGTCCCTGGGGTCGCAGAGTCGGAATGACTTAGTGACTAAAGAGCAGCAGCAAAACCCGCAGCAGCATAGCGAGCAGGTGCTGTCACGGGGAAACGCACCGGGGGAGCTTGTCCACGGTGGCCAAGCTGCTAGATGGCGGCGTTGCGGAGCCCACGCCTGTGGCCGCCCTGCCAGGCCGTCTTCTGGGACGGGTGTTGTAGGCGTGTCCTCCCCCTGCTCTATGCCTCCCTCGTTCCTGTGAGCCTCCTGCCCTCAGGTCATTGATGGCTCCTTGGTTGGCTGGCTGGATGGATGGATGTGGCCAGGGGCGCACATAGACTGGATTGTCACCAGGCTCCACCACCAGCCTCAGGGATGGGCACCGCTGGACGGAACGGCGGAAGGCCAGGGCATGTGGCCGAGCTTGGCCAGGGCAGCGTTGCCCCTGAGAGAATGACAGAGGTGGAATTCAGGCCAGGCCAGGTGGCCCCATAAATTAGAACAACACCCAGGGCCCTCAACTCTTACAAACAAGGAAAGGCTCTGGTGCCAGGCTAGTCCCCAGAGTGGCAGCTCCCTGTGGTCGAGCCCATCGCTCCCTGCACGGCTGGGGTCCCCCAGATCTTCTGTCCCTATCCACAGGGCCTGAGTCAGGTGGGAGCACAGTGGCAAGGGCTCACCCCAGTGCCCATCCCCAGATGGACAGGCACGTGGTTCAGCTTCGGGGGAGGCCAGTTTTTTGTGGCAGGTTTGTCCTGCCCAGCAGTGCCCAGCCCCATGCCCAGGACACTGACAGCTTGCCTTGGTCACTTATCCTAAGACCCAGGGTAGGATGCCAGCTTTTGGTGTCTGCTCTCTGGACTGATGCCCACCTGCAAAATAAGTGGGGGCTTCTCGTTTGATCCTTTCCTGACCCAGGCCTGGCACTCCCCCTCCTTCACCAGGTGTCCCTACCCAGATGATTTTTAGGAAGGACTGGAACCCCTGGATATCTCCCAGGACCGGAGCAGCCAGGCCTGGAGCTCAGAGAGCTTCAGTTTCCCCCACATCCTGCCTGTCTCGGTCTGTCCCTGAGACTCAGAGCAAATGCTTGCCCTCTGTGGGCCTCAGCCTGCTCATATATAAAACGGGATGACATTAACACGGGCCTCGTGGGGTTTATCAAAAGGATAGACTGAGATTACATGGGCTTAGGACTTGAAACAGTGTCCAGCACATAGTCAGTAGTTTTCGTGAATTAGTATTGGGTTTTGTGCATGCTGAATCGCTTCAGTCGTGTCCGACTCTTTGTGACCCCATGGACTGTAGCCCACCAGGCTCCTCTGTCCATGGGATTCTCCAGTCAAGAACACTGGAGTGGGTTGCTGTATCCTCCTCTAGGGGATCTTCCCCACCCAGGGATGGAGTCTGTATCTCCTGTGTCTCCTGCATTGGCAGGCAGGCTCTTTACCACTATTGCTACCTGGGAAGCCCATTGGGTTTATTATATTATTAAGACAGATAATAATGAACTGTGGCCTCAAAACGTTTAGAATGTTCACGGGAGAGAGATGTTGAAGACGTGTTAAGTATTGTTTGAAGCACCAGCACAGGGAGGGAGAGGTGGGTCCTGGCTGATAGGATCGGGGAAGACTTCCTGGAGGCGGTGGCAACCCAGCTGGAGGATGGACGGGGGTTCACAGTGTGACCCGGACAGGCCACGCAGGAGCAAGGTGCCTGGCAGGAAAGTAGGGACACTGGGGGGCAGAAAGGACGTAGTTTCTGTAGCCTGGAGTGTAAGACTAGAGAGTGGATTCGTTTAAACCTGGGCTTTGAACGCTGGGATCAGGCATTAAACTTTGATCTGCAGGGAGTGGTTGCAGGTGTCTGGGGAGGGAGTGACCGTGGATTAGGTTGTTTCTTCCCTAAGGAGAGGGCCCCTGGGCAACTGGAGGCCCCAGTGCCACAGAAGAGGGCTGGCTAAAAACAAGAGTCACGGTCTGTCTTCACGGATCCCAGTCCAGACCAGCTGCCCACTCCAGAGCTCCAGCTGCCTCCCCCTCCAGAAGGCTCCGGGTGGGTGCTCGCCGTGGGGCTGCACGCCAGGCTGGCACCCACAAACCCCCTCAGATTCCTGCAAACACCTGGGGCCAGGATGTCACACCCAGGCTGCCAGGAGCTGGGCTCACAGTGGAGTAAGCCCCGCTGGTGTTAACGAGGCCCAGGGCAGGTGGACAAGCTAGGAGAGCCAGATGCCAGCAAGCTGCAGGCACGTCCTGCCCTTGAGTCTGGGGCGGAGGGAGCGTCCCAGCCCTGAGAGGCCAAGCTGGCCCTCCCCACTGACTACGGGAGGACCAGAGAGGCTGATGGCTCCCTCGAGGTCACACAGCATCTGTGAGGCTGAGCAGATGTTAGGTTGCAGCACCCAGAATCCCCTTGGGCCGGGCACAGTGAACACGCCTCTTCTACATCTGACACTGCTTTCCAGTCTTGCTCAAAGTTCCTTTGTTTGATGCCCGCTGACTGGCCGTGTCCCTCCATTTCCCCAGCCAACGCCCCGCCCCACGCCACCGCCAGCGCTCCCTTGGACAGCTGCGGCCACCTTCCCACTGGTCCCTGCCCCCAACGCTCTCCTGACTCTGCCTCCCACCCTGCGCCCTGGAGGAGCTGTCTGCAGGCAAGACGCTCACGTTTCCCTGCGCAGCGGCCTTAGGGCCTGCAGGGGAGTGGCCGGCCCCTCACCGTCGCCTGGGTCCTCTCCCCGCTGCTCTCCCTCTGTCGTGCTCACAGACTCCAGCCAGGTTAACCTTCTTCCAGTTTCTCGAACACGCTGGGCTGACGTCTGCCTCAGGCCATCACCCACGCTGTCCTTGCTGCCTGGAAATCTCTGCTCCTCTTCCTTTCATCACTTTGGGCAAATTCAGCGGTTCCCACACTGGTCCCTGGACCAACAGCTTCAGCTGGGAGTTTGTTAGCAAAGCAGTTGTCTCTCACAGTAGATGTGCATCACATCTCCATTTATACTCCTTCAGTTCAGTTCAGTATATGTGCATCACATCTTCCATTTATACCTCTTCAGTTCAGTTCAGTATATGTGCATCACATCTTCCATTTATACTCCTTCAGTTCAGTCAGTTCAGTCGCTCAGTCGTGTCTGACTCTTTGCGACCCCATGAATCGCAGCACACCAGGCCTCCCTGTTCATCACCAATTCCCGGAGTTCACTCAGACTCACGTCCATTGAGTCCATGATGCCATCCAGCCATCTCACCCTCTGTCGTCCCCTTCTCCTCCTGCCCCCAATCCCTCCCAGCATCACAGTCTTTTCCAATGAGTCAACTCTTCGCATGAGGTGCCCAAAGTACTGGAGTTTCAGCTTTGGCATCATTCCTTCCAAAGAAATCCCAGGGCTGATCTCCTTCAGAATGGACTGGTTGGATCTCCTTGCAGTCCAAGGGACTCTCAAGAGTCTTCTCCAACACCACAGTTCAAAAGCATCAATTCTTCGGCGCTCAGCTTTCTTCACAGTCCAACTCTCACATCCATACATGACCACAGGAAAAACCATAGCCTTGACTAGACGGACCTTTGTTGACAAAGTAATGTCTCTGCTTTTGAATATGCTATCTAGGTTGGTCATAAGTTTCCTTCCAAGGAGTAAGCACCTTTTAATTTCATGGCTGCAGTCACCATCTGCAGTGATGTTGGAGCCCCAAAAAATAAAGTCTGTCGCTGTTTCCACTGTTTCCCCATCTATTTCCCATGAAGTGATGGAACCAGATGCCATGATCTTTGTTTTCTGAATGTTGAGCTTTAAGCCAACTTTTTCACTCTCCACTTCCACTTTCATCAAGAGGCTTTTTAGTTCCTCTTCACTTTCTGCCATAAGGGTGGTGTCATCTGCATATCTGAGGTTTTTGATATTTCTCCTGGCAATCTTGATTTCAGCTTGTGCTTCTTGCAGCCCAGCGTTTCTCATGATGTGCTCTGCATAAAAGTTAAATAAGCAGGGTGATAATATACAGCCTTGACGTACTCCTTTTCCTATGTGGAACCAGTCTGTTGTTCCATGTCCAGTTCTAACTGTTGCTTCCTGACCTGCATCCAGGTTTCTCAAGAGGCAGATCAGGTGGTCTGGTATTCCCATCTCTTTCATAATTTTCCACAGTTTATTGTGATCCTCACAGTCAAAGGCTTTGGCATAGTCAATAAAGCAGAAAGAGATGTTTTTCTGGAACGTTCTTGCTTTTTCGATGATCCATGCCATTCTATTTGTCAGTTCTCCAATAAAGTTGCGGGGAAGAAATGCATGTTCCTCAATCTGCCGAGTCAGAAACTCTGGGGGTAGCCTGACAATCTGTATTTTAACAGGCTTTTCAGGTGTGGCCAGCGCAATTCAAAGTTAAGAACCACTGATCTAACAAACTCTAAGCTATACTTTAGAGTGTAAAATTAAAACTTCAACTCGAATGCCGCGTCTTCCAGGAATCGTCCTCGGCCTCCGGGCCAGGCCTCCTGGAGCCCAGACGCTTCCTTTAGAGCGGCCTTCATACTTGTCGCCGCAGCTGTGCGTCCATCAAGGGCCTTTGCTCTTCCACTAGAGGACTTGCTCCACGGCCCCAGGAGCATATTTTCCATTTTGCTCTATCCCAGGACCTGCTGCTGCTGCTAAGTCGCTTCAGTCGTGTCTGACTCTTCGCGACCCCATGGACTGCAGCCCACCAGGCTCCTCCATCCGTGGGCTTTTCCAGGCAAGAGCACTGGAGTGGGGTGCCTGGCACACGCCTGACACATAAAAAGTCCTCAATAAATTCTGTCACGTGAGTGGCCACATACGCAAGTCCCCTCTTCCAGCCCTTCCTGGGGCGAACATTGACTTACTGCATGGCTGTGCTAAGCTAGGTGCTGAAAGTGAAAGAAAATACACTCTGCCTCCAAGAAGATGAGCTGCCACCAGGGAGAATAAACGTGGATGGAGCCAAATCGGTTGAGTTGAGTCATCCAGGAAAGATGAGTTGCCAGGCAGAGAAGTCGGGGGAAAGGATTACAGGTGGAAGGACCAGCACATGCAAAGCGCATGGTGAGATGAGACAGCACCGGGAGTTGGGATGGTGGGGATGTTGCAGGCAGTGAGGCGGGGAGTCAGTGTGGGACGCGGTGGCTGAGTACCACTGGGTGAGTATCAGGCCCCAGAGTTTGAATTTTACTGTTTGGTGGTCACTGAAGAGCCACTGAGTATTTTCCAGCAGGCAAGTAACCTGATTGCTTTCCCTTTTTTTTAATCACTCTGATAATACAGTTTGGAAAACCAAGAAGTGTGGGTCCATTCATTCATTTATTCCTGAAATATATACATTGAGTGTGGCCGTGTCCTGGGTGCTGGGATATGATGGGCGGTGCAGACGTGGCCCCCGCCTGTCCTTCTGTCCACGTATCTTTAGCCTCTTTCCCGTAAGCCGGAGGTCATGGCCACCATGATCCCAGCTCTGTCCCCTCCATAACTGTCCCCCTGAGCGCCTCCCTGCAGCCTCCAGGGAGAAGCGAGATGCCCACAGCCCCTGGCTCTTGGGTTTCTGCAGGGGATTCTAAGAGGTTCTTCCTGGGGAGGGAGGCAGCCAGCAGGCTCCACAGGAAACAATGGGTGCCTTTGTTGCTTCTGCCAGGGCCACTCCATGAATAGCTGTTTGCTCAGCTCAGAGCAGGGCTGGGACGGGAGGCTGTGGGGCTCTAGAGCTCCAGTGTAGGTGGGGTATTAACCCCCAAGCCTCTGGGGCCTCCTTTAGTTTCTCACTGGCTCAGAGGGATGAAGGAGGTGGGGAGCATCACTCAGAGCAACCATTGTCAGAGTTGGGCCCTAAAAGATCATCCTGCCCTGTGAGTTTACAAAGCAATTTTTTAATGGAGTTGTATGCAGAGACCCAATATATAAACCAGATGAAATAACAGTGGCTCTGGTTAAAGGGGGTGGGCGTCTAGCAGAGAGATCCCCGCCTGGTCAGCACCTCCTTCGCCACCCCTTTGTCCAGACCCGCCCCTCTGCGCTCCCCAGACTCCAGCCAGCTTTGTCCTGGTCCCATCCTTTCACTTTATTCTTGAAACAGAGAGGACACGTGCTTCAGCCAAGGCCACCCAGCAGCTTGATGGTCAAACCCAGGGCTTGCACTAGAGTGATATCTCCTAGACCTGAGCGCACAGCTACCCAGACGCTCATGATTTTTACCAAAAGCATATTCTAACTCTAGTATCATTGACTTAAAATTTTCTTTAAACCATCTCTTATTTTTCTTATAACTTTAAGTGGAGATCTTATATCATTACCATAAATGCCAAGCCTTTATCAATTTCCATAAAAGATAACACGTTTAGTGAATACCTATCTTCTTTTAAATTATGCATCCATGTGCCACCTAAAAGTATCTCATGGGTAACCACACCTCCTTTTGGGATTTCCAGCCTGGCACGTCTAAAAGGTTCACTTCTGTCCTGCTCAGAACGTGTGAAAATGTTAGTCACTCAGTCATGTCCAACTCTTTGTGACCCCATGGACTGTAGCGCACCAGGTTCCTCTCTCCATGGAATTTTCCAGGCAAGGATACTGGAGTGGGTTGCCATTTCCTTCGCCAGGGGATCTTCCTGACCCAGGGATCAAACCCAGGTCTCCTGCATTGCAGTTGGATTCTTTACCATCTGAGTGACCAGGGAAGTCTGTCCTGCTCAGCTCCACCCCCTCTGCTGAGTGGGGGTGATGTGCTCAGCCCTGTGCTAGGCTCTGGAGGAGAACAGACCTTGCCCTCAGGGCCTTACAACCCAGAGGAGACAGAGTGGCATCCCGTGGCAACAGGAGACGCACCCCGCCCCAAGGAGGAAAAGACAAGGCCTGTAGGACAGGAGGGATGGGTGGTCATTCTTCATCTTATGGGTTGACAAGTGGACACTCAGAAGGTGCAAGGGACACACTCAAGTCCCCCTCAGCACGTCAGTGGCAAAAGGGGTTGAACCCAGATTTTTGGCACATATCCCCCCCAAGCCAGGGTTTCTGCCTTCTGCCCAGACTCTGTGCCACAACAGACCACAGCCAAGTGTCCCCATGATGGGCTGAGTGGTTTGGAAGAAGACAGACAAGAGACAGAGTGATTCTGAAAGCTTTTTTTACAATCTCCTGTTCCAGCCCTGGGCATGGGGCTGCCCAGGCCTTGCCGCCCTCTCCTGACAGAGCTCGGGAACGCAGTAGCCTTCACCAGTAACTCTCACCGTCTGTGGCCTGGGTCAGCAAGGCCCTGCCTGGTGGTCTGTTTGCCTGGTGGTCTCGGCAGACTCCCGCTCACGGCCTTGGCCACTGTCCCAGGACTCCAAGCACCAGAGTGCAGCGCTGCACGTCCAGACCAGTGGCTCTTGAGCTGTGGTCCGTGGAGCAGCAGGACCAACAGTTCCCAGAAGCATGATAGAAATGCAGCTTCTCAGGCCCCACTTCAGGCCTCGTGTTCAGTTGCCAAGTTGTGTGACTGAGTCCTTGCCATCTCCTGGACTGAAGCATGGTGGGCTTCTCTGTTCTTTGCTACCTCCCAGAATTTGCTCAAATTCCACGGAGTCAGTCCCACTATCTACCCATCTCATCCTCTTTCGTCCCCTTCTCCTCCTGCCCTCAGTCTTTCCCCGCATCAGGGTCTTTTCCAATTAGTCAGCTCTTCATATCAGGTGGCCAAAGTACTGGAATTTCAGCTTCAGCATCAGTCCCTCCAATGAATATTCAGGGTTGATTTCCTTTAGGATTGACTGCTTTGATCTCCTTGCTGCCCAAGGGACTCTCAAGAGTCTTCTCCAACACCACAGTTCAAAAGCATCAATCCTTCAGCACTCAGCTTTCTTTACAGTCCAGCTCTCACATCCATACATGGCCACTGGAAAAACCATAGCTTTGACTAGACAGACCTTTGTCAGCAAAGTGATATCTCTGGTTTTTAATACGCTGTCTAGGTTGGTCATAGCTTTCCTTCCCAGAAGCAAGCATCTTTGAATTTCATGGCTGCAGTCACCATCTGCAGTGATTTTGGAGCCCAGAAAATAAAGTCAGCCACTGTTTCCACTGTTTCCCCTTCTATTTGCCATGAAGTGATGGAACCGGATGCCATGATCTTCATTTTTTGAATGTTGAGTTTTAAGCCAGCCTTTTCACTCTCCTTTTTCACCCTCATCAAGAGGCTCTTTAGTTCGTCTTCGCTTTTTGCAGTTTGAGTGGTATCATCTGCATATCTGAGGTTGTTGATATTTCTCCCTGTAATCTTGATTCCAGCTTGTGCTTCATCCAATCCAGCATTTTGTATGATGTACTCTGCATATAAGTTAAATATGCAGAGTGACAGTATACAGGCTTCTTTCCCAATTTTGAACCAATCTGTTGTTCCACGTCCAGTTCTAATTGTTGCTTCTTGACCTGCGTACAGGTTTCTCAGAAGACAGATAGGATGGGCTGGTATTCCCATCTTTTAAAGAATTTTCCACAGTTTATTGTGATCCTTGTAGTTAAAGGCTTTCATGTAGTCAATGAGGCAGATGTAGATGTTTTTCTGGAAATTCCTTGCTTTCTCCATGATCCAGTGAATGTTGGCAATTTGATCTCTGGTTCCTCTGCCTCTTTGAAAACCAGAGTCGGAAATGCTGAGAAGGGGCCGACAATCCATGCTTTGACAAGCCCTCCAGGTAGTGGTTCTGCCGCTGCAGCTGCCGCTCCTGAACTCTGAGAACCGCCGTTCTGAAGCTCTCACTCATCCCTGGCCACGGCCCCAGGCGCACTTCCGTCATGCCAGCCAGACTCTCTGAAAATGGCACCCACAAATCTGTAGCCATTAAAAACAAGAAAGTGAAGGTTTAAACAGTACCCGCTGATGATTCTGACGCCCGATCATGGTGGAGAACTCTTTGGGAGCCCGAGAGCATCAGGCCTTCGAGACCGCAGCTGTGCCTCTGAGGCAGACATTTGCACCTATATCTTCGTCCTAAACCCCACGAGAACCCGCCTAGATCCCTCTGAGCCCTCTTGAGCTTTTGGGAGCCTTCAGACCGTGGGCTGGAGATTTAGCAAAACTGTCAGCCCTGGGCGCCTTCCTCCTCTGTCTCCCAGTCCTTCCTGTTACCGCCCTGTAAGTCGGAGTGTTAATCTGCTTGAGCTGCTGAAACAAAATACCATGGGCTCAGTGGCTTAAAAACAAACATTTATCTCTCCCAGGTCCACAAAATACCACGGGCTCAGTGGCTTAAAAACAAACATTTATCTCTCCCAGGTCTGTCGGCTGGAGTCTGAGATCAGAGCACCAGCCTGGCTGTCAGCCTGGTCTGCACCCAGGGCCTTCCGGCTGTGGGCTCACGCGGCCCCCCCTCGGTGCCCGCAGAGGGAGACCACGCTCTCTCTGCCTCTTCTTACGAGGAGACAAGCCCTATCACTTAGACCTTACTCTCCTGATTTCATCTGATGTTCAACAACGATCACATTGGGGGTTAGGGCTTCAATGTCTGAATTTGGGAAGACTCAAACATCTAGTCCACAGCAACCAGCTCAAACCAGTTATTTTCCCGCCCCGAAATCTTGATGGTTTCTCAAGAATTCTATTTCCCATTCAGTAGAACACTCCTCCAGAACCCCGAGGAATGACTCTCAAATAGGAGAATTCCAAGCCGTGAAAGCTGCGGCGAAAAGGAGGCATCTTTGTGCAGAGCCCACCCAGCCCTGCCCGTTAAGCTCCTAGTTCACGGCTCCGTCTGTGTGCAAACCCAGCACCTGGAAGCCTGCCTCTTCGCTGGCAGCCGAGCTCCCCTGGTCTTCAGCTCAGACACTGAACAGGGCTTGGGAGACAAGAGTTCTAGGCCCAGCAACTGTCTTTGCCGCAAATTCGGTCTTCTCTCTGAGCCTCAGACCTCTACCCTTACAGTACCATGTGGCTTCCAAGCTGGTTGCCCATCAGAAATGCAAGGGATCTTGTTAAGGACTCAGGTCCCCGGGAGGGATGACTAGGTGGAGCACAGGGGATTTCTAAGGCAGAGAAATTATTTTGTACGATACTATAAACGTGTATACTTAACACTGTGCATTTGACAAAGCTCGTAAGACTACAATGCAGAGTAAACTCTGGACTCTAGTTAATAATAGTACATCAATATTGCTTCATTAATTATAACAAATGTATCACATGAATGCAAGATATTCATAATATGGGAAACTGCATAGAGGAGAAGGGGTATATGGGAACTCTCTGTACTATCCGATCAACTGTTCTGTAAACCTAATACTGCTTTAAAAACAAAGCCTACTAATTTAAAAAATAAAAGCAGATTCCCCAGGCCCCACCCTGGAACATTCTGATTCAGTGGGCACAAGATTAGCCCGGGGAATCCGTGTATTTCTTCTAACATTTATTTTTGGCAGTGATGGGTCTTCATCGCTGCTTGGGCTCTTCTCTAGCTGTGGTGAGTGGGGGCCACTGCGCCGAGGCGGATGGGCTTCTCACTGCAGCGCTTCTCCTGCTGTGGAGCACGGGCTCTGGCGCGAGGGCTCGGTAGTTTGGCTCCCGCTCCTGGAGCCCAGGCTCAGCAGTCGCAGGGCACGGCCTTAGTTGCTCCTTGGTGTATGGGATCTTCCCAGATCAGGCGTCGAGTCCATGTCTCCTGCGCTGGAAGGTGGGCTCTTTACCACTAGCACCACCTGGGAAGCCATGTACATACAGACTCTTTTTCAGATTCTTTTCCATTCAGTTCCGTCGCTCAGTCGTGTCTGACTCTTTGCAGCCCCATGAACCGCAGCACGCCAGGCCTCCCTGTCCATCACCAACTCCTGGAGTCCACCCAAACCCATGTCCATTGAGTCGGTGATGCCATCCAGCCATCTCATCCTCTGTCATCCCCTTCTCCTCCTGACCTCAATCTTTCCCAGCATCAGGGTCTTTTCAAATGAGTCAGCTCTTCGCATCAGGTGGCCAAAGTATTGGAGTTTCAACTTCAGCATCAGTCCCTCCAATGAATATTCAGGACTGATTTTCTTTAGGATGGACTGGTGGGATCTCCTTGCAGTTCAAGGGACTCTCAAGAGTCTTCTCCAACACCACAGTTCAAAAGCATCAATTTTTCGGCACTCAGCTTTCTTCAAAGTCCAACTCTCACATCCATACATGACCACTGGAAAAACCATAGCCTTGACTAGACAGACCTTTGTTGGCAAAGTAATGTCTCTGCTTTTCAATATGCTGTCTAGGTTCATAACTTTCCTTCCAAGGAGTAAGCATCTTTTAATTTCATGGCTTCAATCACCATCTGCAGTGATTTTGGAGCCCAGAAAAATAAAGTCTGACACTGTTTCCACTGCTTCCACTGCTTCATTTGCCATGAAGTGATGGGACTGAATGCCATGATCTTCGTTTTCTGAATGTTGAGCTTTAAGCCAACTTTTTCACTCTCCTCTTTCATTTTCATCAAGAGGCTCTTTAGTTCTTCTTCACTTTCTGCCATAAGGGTGGTGTCATCTGCATATCTGAGGTTATTGATATTTCTCCTGGCAATCTTGATTCCAGCTTGTGCTTCTTCCAGCCCAGCGTTTCTCATGATGTACTCTGCATACAAGTTAAATAAGCAGGGTGACAATATACAGCCTTGACGAACTCCTTTTCCTATTTGGAACCAGTCTGTTGTTCCATGTCCAGTTCTAACTGTTGCTTCCTGACCTGCATACAGATTTCTCAAGAGGCAGATCAGGTGAATTTTCCACAGTTTCTTGTGATCCACACAGTCAAAGGCTTTGGCATAGTCAATACAGCAGAAATAGATGTTTTTCTGGAGCCCTCTTGCTTTTTCCATGATCCAGCGGATGTTGGGTTTCCATTACAGGTTCCTATTGTTCCCTGTGCTCCTCAGTAGGTCCTCGTTGTTTATCTGTTTTGTGTATAGCAGTCTGTATCAGTTCATCTCAACCTCCTAATTTATCCCTCCCACTGAAGGGATCTGTATCTTTAGCCAATGCCCTCTTCACTACCGGGTGATTACCTTACAGCTGAGTCCTCTGGGAGACCCGGCCACCTGGGGAGCCCTGCAGCCTTGCCCCCCCAGGGCTCTCTTCCTGAAGGCCCTTGTCCCGCCCACCCAGCGGTCCCTGCGATGCGGCCTTCTCTCTCCCTACAGCGCGGCCCCTGCGGGGGCCCAGACCTTCAGCCTGAAGCACTCGGAGCACGTGCGGGTGGAGGTGGTGCACGACGGGCAGGCCGAGGAGGTGGCCACCAATGGCAAGCAGCGCTGGCCCCTGTCGCCCAGCACCACGCTGCGGCTCACCATGAGCCAGGCGAGCCCCGAGGCCAGCAGCGACAAGGTACCGTGGGCGGGGCAGCGCTCCTGCGCGGGCCTGGGGGCCGGGGGCCAGGCCGGTATCTGGACGGGCAGGATCTGCGCGGGCAGGAAAAGCCGAGCATGGGCCACACATGTCGGTTTCAGTTTTCTCACAACCACATTAAAAGAGCAAAAAGAGAGACCTCCCCGGTGGTCCAGTAGTTGGGACTCCACACGGTCTCTGCAGGGCTCATGGGCGCGATCCCTGGTCAGGGAACTGTTATTAAGGTTCCCCTATACTGGGCAGCATGGCCGATAAGTAAGTAAGTAAAAGAGCAAAAAGAAATAGATGGACTTAATTTTGATGATTTTTTTACTTAACTCCATATATCCAGATACTGTCATTTCAACGTGATATCAATATAAAAACAAGACCAAGGTTTTTTCCACGCCGAGTCTAAATCTTCTGTGCATTTCACACCTGTAGCCCATCTCAGTTCAAACCAGCCACTTTTTAAGCGCTCAGTAAATCAGCTCATGGCTACAGCCACAGAAGGATGAATTCATGGCAGGTTAATGTCACGGGACTCTTAGCACAGACTCTTAGACTATTGGAAGCGACGGCCACGAACGTCCTTGGTTTCATCGTGTATCAGATGGGATGCTGGGCGCCCGTGCCCAAGAGGTAGAGCCGAGACCAGACCCTTTGTTCCCTGGGTTCTCTAATTATTAACGTGAACGTCACATGTGTCCCGTGTCAGAGATGGCACTGGGCGTCGTCCAGTGAGAACAGCCTAAGCTCCATTGTTGCTGAGCGGGAGCTAGATACACACCCCGGTAGAAGTGGGGGCCGGCAGCAGGACGCACCGGGGGTCAAGTAGCAGACAACACCCTGGATGCCCTCTGAGAGAGGGGAGCCCCCTGTCTACTTGGATATTCTGAGAGAAACAGCCCACCAAGCCAGGAGCACTTCCTGGAGGAGAGGGTCCAGCTGGTTAGAGCGGATCGGCTTGACAGACTGTGAGGTGGTCCCTGCGGGTCTTCCTGCCTGTGACCTGTGACCTCTGTTCTCTCCCTCCCCCTGTGCCCCCCCACCCCCATCAAGGTCACCGTCAGCTACTATGAGGAGGAGGGGATCACGCCCGTCGACCAGGCTGGGCTCTTCCTCACGGCCATCGGTGAGTCTGCGTGGCTCCGGCCTGGGCGCCCTTGTTCCCCAGGGGCTGGCACTGCTGCCCTTCCCAGGCGCTTGGACTGTTCTCAGTGCTGCCCGCCTGGCACTCGGAGCTTCCTCTAATAGCGCAGGCCTGGGGTGCTGCGGGGGCGGCGCGCCCTGGTCCTCCAGCAGCTCAGCTGGCTGACACAGTCCCTGGCGCAGGCTCTGTGGACCGTGGGGAGAAAGAGCCAAGGCTGCTCCTCCCCGCCTCTGCCCTGCAGCCCGGAGAAGAGCTCGCTTGCCGAGAGGAGAATGGCCTGTCTACAAAGCCTACACTGTCCCTCCAGCCCCGGCTGCTCCCCTGCCGTCCCCAGACCCAGCCCCCAGGGTGCAAAGATGCAGACCCAGCCCCAGCCCCCAGGTGCAAAGATGCAGACCCAGACCCAGCCCCCAGGTGCAAAGATGCAGACCCAGACCCAGCCCCCAGGGTGCAAAGATGCAGACCCAGACCCAGCCCCCAGGTGCAAAGACGCAGACCCAGACCCAGCCCCCAGGTGCAAAGATGCAGACCCAGACCCAGCCCCCAGGTGCAAAGATGCAGACCCAGACCCAGCCCCCAGGTGCAAAGATGCAGACCCAGCCCCAGCCCCCAGGTGCAAAGATGCAGACCCAGACCCAGCCCCCAGGTGCAAAGATGCAGACCCAGACCCAGCCCCCAGGTGCAAAGACGCAGACCCAGACCCAGCCCCCAGGTGCAAAGATGCAGACCCAGACCCAGCCCCCAGGTGCAAAGATGCAGACCCAGACCCAGCCCCCAGGTGCAAAGATGCAGACCCAGCCCCAGCCCCCAGGTGCAAAGATGCAGACCCAGACCCAGCCCCCAGGGTGCAAAGATGCAGACCCAGACCCAGCCCCCAGGTGCAAAGATGCAGACCCAGACCCAGCCCCCAGGTGCAAAGATGCAGACCCAGACCCAGCCCCCAGGGTGCAAAGATGCAGACCCAGACCCAGCCCCCAGGGTGCAAAGATGCAGACCCAGACCCAGCCCCCAGGTGCAAAGATGCAGACCCAGACCCAGCCCCCAGGGTGCAAAGATGCAGCCTGGGTCCTTAAGCCACCTCGTCCTAGCCCTTCATTTGATCCACAAGGACACTGAGGCCCAGAGAGGCTAGGGACCTGGTTCAAAGTCACAGAGCAACACGGTGCCGGTTGGGTCCAGAGCTCAGGCTCATTCCTTTGCGGGCTCTTCCCGTTTGCGCCACACTCCCCTCCCCTGGATGCCAGGGCACTTGGAATGCGAGGTTCCGGGGCTTCACTCCATGGACTCTTCTGCAGTGAAGGTATTACTTGTCCTTTCAGTTTAGCTCCTATAATGTTCAAGCCAGGGGGACATTTCAGTGAGTCCTTAGTTTAACACTGACAGAGTGGCGACAGGTCAGGGGAAGGTAAGCTACCTGTTCCTGAGCATCAGCTATGTCCTGAGGGTGTTGAAGGTAACAGTGATGTCTATTTGCTGCACAGCTGCTCTGTGTCCAGGACTTTGGCGGGGAGGCGGCGATTACTGACAGTGTTTCAGGCTGCAGCGCGAGGTGGTTTAGCTATCATGAGCTCAGTCTGTTCTCACATCTATTCTAAGAGAGCATGCTATTATAGTCCCCATTTTACAGATGAGAAAACCAAGGTTTGCCTGGGGCCACACATTAGAACGTGGTCTACGGGACACCCAGCTGTTTCAATTATGTCATATTCTCCCGGGGTAGGGGGGGGCTCAGAAATCCCCCCACAAAACAACTAGTTCCCAAGCCAGCCCTTCCTTCTGCAACCCTGTGCTTTTAGCCCCAAACAGGCTCAGTAGCATTGCTCTCCCACTTCTGAGCTGATTCCCAAACAGGCTTGACTGCCGGTCACCTGCCCCTCTTTCCGCACTGAGGGAGTGAGTGCCCGGTCTCCGGGGGCCAGTCCTCAGGACTGCGTTGGGGGGAGGAGCCTCGGGAGACGAAACCGAAGCTTCCAGCGCTGCAGCTGAGGGCTGGCACGTGTGAGCCTCACGGGTACACGGTGCCCCAGGCTGTCTCAGGTGACTGTCCCTAGGAAACCCAACCCCACAGAGGAAAGGACACTTGAGGATGTTAGCGGGTCGGGCAGCGGCCGGAAGCCTGGCAGAGGAGGGAGCTCCCAGGGGCTGACGATGCCACTGACGATACTCCCACAAAACGCAGCGGCCCCAGATGGGCGGCGCAGTGACACTGTGAGAGGCAGGCGCGGGCCCCGGAGGAATGGTCTAGTAAGACCGTGAGAGGCAGGCGCGGGCCCAGGACGGGCGGCGCAGTGACACGGTAGGGAGGCAGGCGCGGGCCCAGAACCGATGGTATAGTAACACTGTGAGGAGGTAGGAATGGCTTCCCTGGTCTTTCAAGGGCAGAGAGTCTGCCGATGCAGTCGACATGGGTTCGGTCCCTGGGTTGTTGGGAAGATCTGCTGGAGGAGGAAATGGCAACCCACTCCAGTATGCTTGCCTGGGAAACCCATGGACAGGGGAGGCCGGGTGGGGCTACGTCCATTGGGTCACAGCATCAGACTGACTTAGCGACTACACAACAGCCACGAGGCAGGGGAGGGTGCCACAGCGCTGAGACCGGGCAGAAGATACTGAATACGTGATGAATGACCAGGTTCATCCTTCTGGGGTGCTGACGCTCTCACTGGAAAGTTATTTCTGTAACTGCCACAAGTTCCAGATATTTAGGCTCCATGGGTCAGTAAAATGTCCCCTCCCTTCCCCACCAAATTAGTAGACCTAATGATTTTGAACGTTGGCCGAAAAGAAAAAAAGACATTAATAAAGCAATTTACCATCAATTATTACCATCTTGTTAACATGTTAGCACCTAAAAAGTAGGCAGGGCATGATCTCAAACGACCGCACAATTGCACTCATCTCACACGCTAGTAAAGTAATGCTCAAAATTCTCCAAGCCAGGCTTCAGCAATACG